>NC_091120.1:71173207-71515707 GCF_040183065.1 Periplaneta americana
ATTTTTAGGTCGGCACTTTATTTCACCTAGTACCTAGCAACATATAACAAAATTTTATTGTTGTTATATACCACATGAAAACTGAAGTATTCAACTCATTATGTGAAAATCAAAATCAGATTTCTGTACCACCATTACAGAGTAACTAAGAATGAACTTACAAGCGGTGCGTCACAAAATACTGTTATCCTGCCATCTTGTAAAAAATTAGCTGTTATGAACAAATGTTAGCGCGGAATTCAAATACTGCAACACTATAATACAATGTAATAATTTACTTTCTAAACAATGTCTCCAACTGTACTAAACAAGAAAAAGTTCCATAGAAATCAGTATTTTACGCACGTCCCATTTTAGGACGCTATGCAGTAATGGGTTAACTGCGACCGAACACGAGAGCTGCTCATTCGGTCCTTAAATTTTGTTAACATTACTGTATGCTCGTTTTTATATTGATTGTGTTATTTTATTTCTATTTTTATTGTTATAATTATATTCTGTATTCTACATATTTACATTTTAATAATAATAATAATAATAATAATAATAATAATAATAATAATAATAATAATAATAATAATAATAAATAGATACAAGTTAACTTATCACGCGTTACACAAAAAAGTTATCCTTTGAGACAACTGACTAAAATAAAAAAATAAAAAATCTTGGTGGCTGATTGCTGGATGTTGAAAAGGGACTGCTCTGAACAACATTCGAGGAGGTCAAAAAGGAGGAAAGTTGAGGTGAAATATTGAGGTAAGATTGTGAATGCAATAATTGCTAATGGTTAATAGCAAATTGTAGTTCAGTTTTTCTCATAAAATGATTTTGGAAAATAATTTGTATGACGTTTCACAGATCTACAGTAGGTAGCAATTAATTTTTTAGTTTTTATTATAATTTGTATGAAAACCTGACGTGTTGAAAGAAATTAGATATTATTTTCGAATTCAGCACAAAAAAAAATCCGTTAAGAACCGCGAACAAGAAAAAAGTTTCAAAATTCAGACTACTGTAATCGTCCCCTTTGGTAGGATTTTGAACTAGAAACCTACTGCATTAGATCTATATAATACAGTAGTAAGCATGGTAACGGTACGGCTAAAAAAATTACGACAAAGTAGAGCGAATCATGTAAAAAATATTTTGGAATTATCAATTTGTCTTAGGATTTATGTCTCTGACAGACGCCTTTGTGGTGACTCACGGCTAACACACGAGACTTATGCAAGAGAGAGATGGTTCAAACCCCGGTTTCGGTGAACATAACATTCGTGGTTGACGAAGGAAGTTAGAGAGGGTTTTTCTAATAGTTGTTCCCTCTCCTTTATCATTCTGTCAACACTTTCCACAATATCCTTTCATTATTATCTTCACTTTGAAAGTAAGACATTTCACTGTGTGTTGCCAGGACTCTGGTATTGATGAGGAGGCGAGACCTGGCACGTGAGTTGTGCGAGAGGGGAAAGAGTGAGCTATCAGAAAGAGAGTTTCTTTCATGATGCTTAATATTAAATGCATCTAGCGACACAAACGTTCATTTCACACTAAAACCTATCTTCCTCCTCCATAACCATTGGTGATACAGCCACGGCACATGATAAGGTTACAGGACAGATTTACCTCCTCTACTGTATCCTCGTGGTATGAGAATACAGATGCATGACAATGGTGATAGTCATAGACTACTCAAATATATTGGAACGGAAGACTATCTCCAGGGATTCTAGGTTACTTCATTTGAGGGACGGAAGGCTATCACCAGAGAATGTTATGGGTATAAAGGGCTGGAGTTGGATGCGTGATGCGGGAGAAGGAAGAATGACCTAATGAATCACATGTACACAACTGGCATACAAGTTATTCCACACGGATGTACAATAAATCTATTTAGGTTGCAGTAAACACGTCAGGAAATGTACTGTCCCGCTCTGTAAAGTCATGTGATATTCTCTCTGACGATTCGGAACTACCCATACTTACAAGTTCCATATGAACAGTAGAGCTTATTATCAGGATTTAAAAGTTAGTACGAGATAGAATAAGTTAACTTACAACGAAACAAAATTTTCCAAGCAAATCGAGATTATTTAAAAAAAAATAGGAATAATCTGCATTTAGGAGAAGACTACCACATTCTCAGTGTCTAAGGCCTTGATGAGAATTGAAGACACTAGTACCACGCGCGAGGGATCATGCGTCTTTTCTGCGAAACGTCTCCGCTCTAGTTGTGCAGACGCACGCATTTCTTGCATTTCCTACCAACATGAGTACAAGAGTGGCGCATGATAGCCTGATCCAATATTTTTTACCAATTTATTTCGCGTTGATGCAGTGAATCAAACTGTGTACCTTAAATAGTGATACTTCGAGAATGACGAAAGAGTAGTGCACGAATTAAAAGCTTAATACGTCGTTAGTTTAAAAATTCCTCAGTTCCTATAAATCATTACCATGGAACAATAATTATACAGTAATAATAATAATAACAATAATAATAATAATAATAATAATAATAATAATAATAATAACCACAATCATCATTACTTCTTTATCGTCTCTCTTCTATCAGATCAATGCCCTTTATGGTCTCTTTCCAGTGATTAAGGTGCCAATCCTATAGATCTTGTGTCAAAAGTTGACGGGAAGTGCATCATTTGTATATATTATTTCATAGAACATCTTGTTATTCATCATCTTTTACAGTACTCACCTCGCGACAATGGAATTCCTTATCACAAAGTATTAGGAGCTGCAAAACAATAAACATTTTTAAAAACAGCTTCAAGGATAACATTCTTAGCAATTCACTCCAATCATAGGCTACTGACTTAAACTATCACTGACTACATTGTTACTTCTTCTTTCAGACATCATCCTGATGGCGCTGTATGCTCAAAATTCTCATAATAATCTCTTTCTATTATCTAACATTATTTGAAATGTATTAAAATTCTATGTATTTTAGCTTAATTCTGCAACATAGTTTGTATTTCACTGTTTAATTAATAGTTCATAGTAGGCCTATTCTGTTGTTTAATTCATAAATAACTCTTGTATACATGTAACTCTTATCTAAATCAAATTGTTGAATTCTTTGTAGCTTGTAAGTTCATATATATTATATATATATATATATATATAGCCTACTTTTTGCTGGTTGAGTGGAAGAGAAGGCCTTACGGCCTTAACTCTGCCAGCTAAAATAAATCAGTACTATTATTATTTTCAATTATTGCTCTACAGTAGTGGCAAAAAAACCGGACCGACCCTTGCAGCTGATACAAAAGAATCCTGTGCTGTGTATTGTGTCAAACTGTGGTAATTTCAATACGGATAGTGAAGCCAGAGGTATGTACTGCTATTTAATATAAAAATACGCAGTTATCTTTGCCGAATAGACGTAGAAATGTAATATTCATTCCAGATGAAAATAAAACTCTCAAAGATTTTTTTTTCGTCTGTAAGTTTGAGTTACTGAAAGATACAAAAGACGGTAAGAATCCAACAAATGCAATAAATTTCATTGTTACAATTAATTATACAAGATGGATGTGTTTTGTGACTAGCAAAATTTGAATCTGTGACTCTGAAATCAGCTACAAGTGTCGGTCCGGTTTTTTTTGCCACTATTGTACATATCAATATTATATTATAAAATGGAAGTAATGTGCAATTTTTAGTAGGCCTACGTCTGAAGATTTTTATTCAGCAATGCATAAGTTGTCCTCCGTCTTAAAGTTCTCACTTCACAACCACAATTCTGATCTGTCACATTTGAGTACAGTTTAGACTTCGCAACCATATGTTAAGACAGGCCTAATAGTGCCATATAGCCTACATTCCAATCTTGTATGATTTTGGACCTGTGAAGTCTCGACAACTTTGGTTAATGACACTCGTGGTGCTACTGTAACTAAGATTTTTATTTATTTTTTAATTCTGTAGGCTACACTGTAGTACCCAAAATATTTAAATAATATTTTATTTAACGTTTTCAACTGCTGGGGTTATTTGGTGTCAAAATTCTACGTAGGGCCTTTACACGAGATAATACCGACGAACTTCGTTTGAAATCCTCTACCAGAGACAGTGTTACTTAGCGTGCCCTAAATCTACGAAACAGACTTCACTTCTTCACTTTCCTTCCGGAAGAAACTATGCTAAGCAATTCAACGCCCAAGGCCGAGTTTGAATCCGTAAACTCAAATCCAGTGGTTAACATGATAACCACAAAACCAAAATGAACGATTTCGCTATGGAATAAGAAAAACGAAAGTAAAATTACATTTCCGTAAATAAAACTGAGCTCATAATTCGTAAGAATCGAAGAGAATAAATTGTTATAGAAATATAGTACAAGAAGAAATTTACTTCAGACATTTCAAACCGTAGGCTATAAAATATTTAAAACACGTATTCCCTTCTTGCTCCAAAGATTTATGGAAGACAGGAAGTGCAGTGCATACACATATATAGGCCTACTGAAACGATACTTTCCCCTTTTTGCACAAGTCTTAGAAGAAAACACTAAACTACAAAGTAACGTGTGGTTATAACACTTTTGGTAGCATACCATGAGCTTATTATTCAGAGAGATCGACTTCGATAGTACTTGCCTTTAACCTAAGTTATGCTTGTAGTGGATAAGATCGGAGAAACATGGTTTTCCCAGAGATTTCTCATTCTCCTCAGCATTATAAATTTCATTTCACAAAACAGCCCAACTTCCCCATTTCCCTCATTTCATCACTTCTCCGTGGTGTAGCTAGCCGTTCAATCAGAGGTTCGCGAGTTCAAATCTGTGAGTTTTGTTTCTCCTATAATCTTGAGTTTCAAACATCTTCTTATGGCCGGCTTCTACAAACTCATGAAATAGCCATAGATAAATTTTATTATCTCATGATTAAAATTTGTCTAATGATAACTATTTGTGTTTCTACAAAAAAAAACGTATCCAATTTATCCTTGTGTAAGTTAGCTCTATAATCTGCCAGTATATTATTAACAGTATAATCAGGAATGCTGTTCTTGAAATTAAACAGTTTTATTTAATTCAATAGGCTGTGATTAGCGTTGATTCTTATTGTTTACACATTTTATTCCGGTTACATGAATAAGTAATAATTTATTTATTTTTTATTTATTTATTTGTTATTGAACATAACAGGCAAAGCCCAATTACAATGTTCAAGACTGAAAAGTAATTTATCAAACATAAACAAGGAAAAGGAAACAAAGATACTCCTATTAAAAACTGAAACAATATAGAAAAAAGAGAAAGAAAAAAAAAGAGAAATTCAAAATAAGGTGTGAAAGTGGCTTCAAATTAACTAACAATAATATTCTGTAAAATATGATAACAAATAATTCTGTATTTAGAGAAATTCATATTGACAATATCAACATTTGGATGAGGATGTAATTTATTGTATAATTGTAACATTTGGAAAATTGGGGAATTTTTGTGGGATTCTGTATTTGCCCTCGGCATGAAAAATAAATTTCGAAATTTTGTATTTTGACTAGTATTCAATTGTGATTGACTAGTATTCAATTGAATCACATATACACAAATAATTATTAAACTGATAATATAACAACATTTTCATCAAGTAGAAATAATTAGGAATAAAATAATATTAATATTAACATTCCTAACCTGATATCATATGGGTTCCATCTATACAATCTAATAATCTGGGAACCCACAAGTGCTTTGAAATTATTCAACAATGATTTGAGCTTCATTATCTATGGGCATGGTAATATATTCATTACCCATAGTAGCAACTAGTTTTGAAATTATTTTAATAATGTGGTATACTGTAGTTTCTGTATTTGAGAATCATCTCCAATTAATAAGTTATTTAAAAAGTTCCCATAGCATAAAATCTTAAACAGGTTAATAATTGATTCATGGGCGAAATTGGAGAGGAACGGTTACATGTTGGAGTTATGTTATGCTCAATTTTCTCCAAAACATTGAAAACCGTGTTTTTCGTCAGTCGATATCTATAAAAAATATGCATAATCGCTTTAGCCTATATATTTAATAGGGATTACGCCTGAAAAAATAGAAATAACTTTCTGTTAGTTACTTGCATGCAGGTCAATACTGTCATTCAACATTTTAACACACTCCAGCATGTAACAGCATGTAACACAATGTTACAACCAATTTTTGCATGTACAGTAGGCTATGGCTCACTTCTATTATCTCGACTTATCAAAAACGCAGTTATCAAAATGAACTATTTTATACAATCCTAGCATTATAAAGAGGTTGTTACTACATCCAATATCGTTCGTAATCGGCTTATTATAGCACGCGTGCCAATAATAGCAATGACATATTCGCTATGACGTAATATCGAAACGCTTGACTCGGGATGCATGCAACTCATCTGACTTTCTTGTTTACCGCTTCTACGCGTCTTGTAACAAGAAATGAAGTGCAGGACACAAGGTAACGTATCATTTATTTCCAATCTTTAACAAATGTTAAATGTTATGTTTTATTTAACGACGCTCGTAACTGCAGAGGTTATATCAGCGTCGCCGGATGTGCCGGAATTTTGTCCCGCAGGAGTTCTTTTACATGCCAGTAAATCTACTGATATGAGCCTGTCGCATTTAAGCACACTTAAATGCCATCGACTGGCCCGGGATCGAACCCGCAACCTTGGGCATACAAGGCCAGCGCTATACCAACTTGCCAACCAGGTTGACATCTTTAACAATTTTGTATCACTTTTGTAATATCACATAAAACACTTCTGGCCGGAGAAACTATATTAACAAAATAAAGGAACATTTGTAAAGTAAAATTTGATACTAACCTATAACTAGAATTTGTAATACCTGCAAGGTCATCTATTTCTCTTTATTCAATGCCAATGCCAGGCGCAACTAATCGATATGAACATATGAAGATTTTGTCAGCTATGGATGATATATAATTTATTTCAAGCAATTTATAATGCTTAGATACCATAAACTGTTGTATCCAACTCGTGGATAATCTCATTACTATCGTCCGTGCGACAAACATTCACTCATGCCGCCATAATCATCAAGATTATCCACTTGTTGCATAAATAACCATTACATAATAAAATATTGATGTTTGTTTTACTTTGAAAGCAATACACAAGTCGACCTGGTTGGCGAGTTGGTATAGCGCTCTCCTTCTATGCCCAAGGTTGCGGGTTCGATCCCGGGCTAGGTCGATGGCATTTAAGTGTGCTTAAATGCGACAGGATCATGTCAGTAGATTTACTGGCATGTAAAAGAACTCCTGCGGGACAAAATTCCGGCACATCCGGCAACGCTGATATAACCTCTGCAGTTGCGAGCGTCGTTAAATAAAACATAACATTTAGCAATACACAAAATTTAACGATCGAAACGAAATTTGACAATATTCCTTATCTTTCTCGAAATACTCTCGGCGTTGCAATATTTTGCACTATTTATATAACTTCTTCGTCTGATGAAAAGGATGAACTATAATCTAGTTCCATTTTATATAACCTATTGTGTAATAAATACGTAGAAACCAACTCATTCAGCACTTTTCGTATTGCAGAATCAACGTTCTTGGCTATCAGCTGTGATTTATGTCCATCATATTGGTCTTAGTAGAGAGGATAAAGTTAACCGGCTATCCTCGAATGGATAATTTACCCATATGATTTGCCAACTATCCCGGGTTTGTAGAAACGCTTTTGAAGCTATTTTCATATTTATCCAAAGAACAAATATTTACCCAGCGTTGTAGAAAATCAGTCATTAATCAATTAATCAATACATTCACTCCATTCCTTTTAATATGCACACGTCAAGCAGTGTAAGTTCATATCTTTAGTTACTTGAGGTGATGTACTCTAATCATCAATTATCATCTAATTCGGGAATAAAATCTTTTAATTATTCTTGTTCTTATCCTTCTCAGAATTCATGGAGCAAAACGGCGTATTGATTACTACGGGAACTTCTTGTTCATGTAATTGACATTACTGAGTACCACAGAAAGACAAACGCAAAACAAGGACCCTATGGTGGAAAAATGAATCTCCATTGTCCTTTCTAAGATCTATTCACTGGAGAAACACAAATTAGGGTGAGCAAATCTTCGCAATACAACCACGCGGTGCTCTCTTGAAGACGCATTCAAATATAAACAAGATCACAATAAAGATTTGAGGAACATATTATACTGAGTTGGCATATTGTCGCTGTTATTCCAAAACCTCATAAATTCAATGACCGCTGAAATCAAGATTTCGGACTTAATGGTTCCAAATATCGATTCTCAGTGGTTAAGATCGCTTGTAGAAGTAATAATAAATTTTACGCAAATGATAAAATGTAAAACCACATAGGCCCTACATTAGTATGAGAGCATATCTGTTAATAGAAAAACTCGTATATGTAATGTTTGGATATAGCCTACGACTATTTAGAGCTATTTTTATGTTAAAACAAAATCTGGTAAGTGGTCAAGGTGGGATTCTGGTAGTTCTATTTTGTGAAAGCATTTGTGTACGATCCAATAATATTTCTGTTCTTAATGAAACATGTTTTCTGTAGTTACGAAGTTTTGGAATAACAGAGACAATATTCAGTTTTTGAATAATAGAGGTAATATTCAGTTTTGGAGTAACAGATAATATTCATGTTAAGAAGTATAAAATTATCCTGTGCAGATTTAGCGAATCTTTGCACATCGTAATGTAATGATTCCAGTGTACAGAGGGGTCCAAAAATGTACTCACAGTTTGCAAGTCCATATTCCATGACATATTTGACTTGATGTGACAATTTTTGGCACTGAGAGAGGGTTATGGTATGTGTTCGAAATGACCACCAACTGCACACCGAACTACGGCTGTTAATGTATCAGAACATGACTCATTGCTTTTTGCACGTACCTCGTCGATTGTTGCTGGTCTTTGTTGATACACGTCATCCTTGACGGTCGCTCAGAGATAGAAGTCCAGAGGTGTCAAATCAAGAGACAGAGGTGGACAGGGCATTGAATCTACCGGGGGTGTCTGTGTGGTGTGGTGTATCAGTGCGTGGTTTGATTGGTCCTTTCTTCTTCGAGGGTACCGTAAGTGATCAGGCGTATCTTCATATGCTTCAGACAAGGATTTTGCCTGCCATCCAAAACCTGTTTGATGATGAACTCGTTTACATGCAACAAGACGGAGCACCGCCTCGCTACCATCGAGATGTCAGGACGTACTTCGATAGAACTCTACCCGGACGGTGGGTGGGTCGAAGAGGTGCTGTTGAGTACCCGCCTCGACAATAGTGAAGATAATGGTGATGGTTACAGAGATGAAGACAATGAGGATGGCAACAGTAGGTAATGAAGAAAATGACGACGGCAACAGTAATGAAGAAAATAACGACGGCGACAGCGATGAAGATAATGAGAATGGTAACAGTAATGAAGAAAATGACGGCGTCGACAGTGATGAAGACAATGAGGGCGGTAACAGTAATGAAGAAAATTACGACGTCGACAGTGATTAAGACAATGAGGGCGGTACAAGTAATGAGGAAAATAAAGACGGCGACAGTGATGAAGATAATGAGGACGGTAACAGTAATGAAGAAAATAACGACGGCGACAGCGATGAAGATAATGAGAACGGTAACAGTAATGAAGAAAATGACGGCGTCGACAGTGATGAAGACAATGGGGCGGTAAGAGCAATGAAGAAAATGACGGCGGCGATAGTGATGAAGACAATGAGGGCGGTAACAGTAATGAAGAAAATGACGGCGGCGATAGTGATGAAGACAATGAGGGCGGTAACAGTAATGAAGAAAATGACGGCGGCGACAGTGATGAAGACAATGAGGGCGGTAACAGTAATGAAGAAAATGAGGGCGGCGACAGTGATGAAGATAATGAGGACGGTAACAGTAATGAAGAAAATGACGGCGACAGTGATGAAGATAATGGGGGCGGTAACAGTAATGAAGAAAATGACGACGTCGACAGTGATGAAGACAATGAGGGCGGTAACAGTAATGAAGAAAATGAGGGCGGCGACAGTGATGAAGACAATGAGGGCGATAACATTAATGAAGAAAACGACGGCGTCGACAGTGATAAAGACAATGAGGGCGGTAACAGTAATGAAGAAAATGACGGCGGCGACAGTGATGAAGACAGTGAGGAGGCAAGAGCGGTGAAGACAATGGCAACACTTAAGGTGACAATAACAGTAACAATTTATTATTGTGGCGTCCAAAAATTATGACACCAACAATGACAACGAAGAAGTTTGCCTTGTCGTGGTAGCTGCTGCTATGGTTGTGTTTACAATTCTGATTATATAGCCTACGCTGTATGTTAGACATACATGACATACTAATTTCAATGTATGCTTGAAGATGAGAGTAGTTCATCCAGCTGTATTTCGCCTCCGTTTCTGAGCCGTAACGAATCTTCCTCCACTGATATTGTGATGTTAATTACGCACAGGAAAGAAAGGGGAGTCGGATTTGCAACCCCCTGCAATGCGGTAGTGAAAGTGTGGGCCGCGCTGTCGAGCATGGTAAGTCCAAGTATATAAACCGCCGACGCATTGGCCAGTGCACCTCAACCGGTGCATCGAGCTCAAACATGAAGATCCTCCTGGTAAGTGCAGCCAGCGTGACAACACGCATCAATCACTATCAAGGCATTCAGTTCTTCATTGTTTTGCTTATTTACTTTACGAACTCGGACTCAATTCCCGGCATAGACTGGCCATTTATCTTCATCCTATGAGAGTAGCAGTGCCCTCGTGTTTAACAGTGAACTTGCGCCGTGTTAATACGGCTAGAAAATCCCACTTCTTGTGAATTTTCAGTCATAGTGCATAATCCACATTCAGCAGGAACGGAGGATAGGTCTACGGTGCTAAATGAATTATAATTATTAGTATATTCATTCAGCTATTTATTTATTATATCAGCAGAAAATATTGTAAAATGATTATGTAAATCCATTCATTGTATTAGATTTCAGCTTTCTCGGTTTAGCATATTTTCGGGGGGAAAAAAACTTTATAAATAACATCATTAACAAAGTCTGGACGTTTAGGTATTTCTACAGCAATAGGTACTTAAAAATAGACAAAAAGACAATTTAAAAACATAAATATTAAAATGTAAATGTAATGTAAATTTAAAAAATGTTAGTCTAATTATAATCGTCAAAAACGATAAGTTTAAAAAAAGTTAGAATACATTTCATAAGAATTGTATACGATATTCATACAACGCAACTTGTTATTGATGGGACATTATCAAAAATTAGATTTTTAGATTTGCTGAATTTAAACTCTGCCTTCTGTCAGATATAGCAGTTCATACCGGAGGAAAAGATTGTTCTACTGTACATCAATTGAAGAGTTCAGAGCCAAAGTGGGCTAAGCGCCATTTATTAAAAGCGGAGAAAGCAAAGGTTAAAGTTAAGTGATTACCATAGTTTAATGAAGATTGACATATCATTTAGTTTTAATGTGCATATTTTATGTTATTTGCTATGTTTCTCATGTTTTCTACATTTTAATATATGGCGCTTGGCCCACTATGACTCTAAACCCTTCAATTGCAGCTTTTAGTAACCAGAAGTGTAATTCAACATCTTTAATTTTGATTTAACGTGATTATTTAAGTGCAGAGGGTTCTGTCGTGTCTCCTATCCCCTACCGGGCGCTCCTATTCTTTTAAGCCGTAATATCTCAAAGGAAGATCCGCTGCTGCTATTTGGGCGAGCGGGAGATTTTAAACGCATTGGTTATTCCATTTGTATAATGAAATACGTTCTCTAAATTGTTTCAACTTTGGGATAGTCAACATAAAACTTGTATAAGAGAAGGGTAAATTAAAGGCAATTAAAGTGTTGGTTGTAATAATAACTTACAAATAGATACTAAATAAATTCATTTTCAAATTATTTCTAAAAGGCAAGACACGCAAAAATTGACACTTATTCTTAAAATTGACAGCAAGACCTTCTCAATCAGGCAAAATAAAAATTTGTCCTATGAAAAATAACTGGAAACTCGTTTAAATCCATATGATTTTGACGTATCGCAACTCTATAATAAAATCTTTCTACTGAACATCCGGGTTCTAATTAAGTATAAACAAATCTCCAATGTTTAAGCTACTTAGACTTATTTTTCATACAGGACTTTCCTTCAATCATTCAGATCATCCTGTCATCTTGTATTGGGTCTTCCGACCTATATTTATCTTCCTGATATTTAGCTTAATATTTTGGAAGTAATTTCATTGATACTGTTCATAAACTTATGTTACCGTTAGTAGAATTTTTGCTATTCAGTTCTTCCTGCCAAGGTGTTTGCAGAGTGCAATATGGTGCAGAATTGATCTATTTTACATAATGTCATGATGAAGGTAGGAAAAATGAAACGTTTCGGAGCTACATATCATATGAAAATATAAGACACGATAACCTATCTTAATTAGATTGACAATGAAACTGAAATGTAATTTGAAAACGCTGTGTATTTCTATATTTATAACACAGTTCAAGAAACCAAAAATATTTGAGTTACACTTCCAGTTAAGTTGAATGTCTTCTAGCCTACTCTAATCTGGTCTCTACATCCATTGCTACAACTGATCTTAAGATCTTGAAACTCATAAGACCCAATTTATCTTTGATTTAATCTGCTAAGAGCCAGTTTCTGCAGATCACAATATATAGCCTAAAGACAGAAATTGTATAGTTTTTAAAAATTATACTTGTGTTTCTGTTCTCACATTTCGCCTTAAGTTTCTTAAAACTGTTCGGAATATAATTTTATGACTTTATTTAACTTTTTGTTTAGGTAATTTTTAAAAATATTAAGATGTAGCCCTCTACAGTTAAACAAGTTTCTAGCTTTATCTACAATTATTGCATCTTTAATTGCCCTTCGGATCTTTATATGATTTTTCTTTGAATTATATGTTATTTGTTTCTATTATTAAGCCTATTGTTTAATGGCGAAATTATATAAAATAAAATCTCACATTGCAACTCCCTGTGTGACGCGATGCACGATGACTTGAACACAATGCTAGAATTGACACTCGAATTCAGACAATAGACTAACTTTTCATTGTCACTCAGTAACAGTGAATCCTAAATTGTAAAAGGGAATAAGAGAATTAGTCTCCAAAAATAGCAGCTGAGAGAACATATCTTGTTAAAACCTAAAGTACAAAAACATCACGACTCTCGAATTAACAGTCAGTAACAATGAATTCTAAATTGTGAAAGAGAACAAGGCAATTAACATCTTCAGAGAAGACAGATAAGAGAAAAAAATAGCTGGTTAAAACTTGATAGTGTGGACATTTCCCCTGCATCGAAAATGGGAAGATTTTGTGTTGCTTAGTATGGACAGATAATACAGACTGAACAAGGTTAGAACATTAGTATAGAGCTAATTTCCATTCAGTGCAGTTCAATTTAGTTCGTAGGGACTACTGCAGTGTAACGGCGAATCTTCACTTATGAATATATTACAAAAGAATCGCAGAATTATGTAATTTAATGTACGTGAAACACAATGAGAAGAAAGAAATTTATAAGGAGCTATATGAAGTTATTTTTTGAAGTAACAATAATTTTACGACTTCTGCAACAAAAATTAGAACTTAGATCGAATAAATAATTATCATATTTAAAAAAATAGCATCAGAGATGAAGTTCTTACGTTCTTTTGTACATAACTGATAAATTAAGATATATATGTATAAACGGATAGACATTCATTTTAAGAATACCAGAAGGAGATATCAGTAAAATAACGCTAGATTACAAAATTCTCGAGGGTGTTAAGATGTCGAACGCTTCATGGTAGAGCAGGAGATGGAAAAAATATCGGTTGCATAATCTTACGAATAATAGAATCCATTATACAAAAGAGAATTATGTAGAAGAAGGTCTGATCATAAGACTGCACACAATCGTGGTCTGTAAAATTAGGCAAAAAGATAATCCTTTAAAAGAGGGCCTTGAAATAAAGGATAATACATTCATTCGCCAGTTGTTAGTACTCAATATACAATTTAATTCGTAATTTTGACTCCATTCCACGAATGACGGCTTTTAACCGTGTAGATATTTGTTCGCTAACGCTAAACAATTCTTGTCCATTTAAATTTCTTATAAGCTTAAGAAAACGTATATTGCAGTAATCTCAGTAACAAAAACTCGGAATATAAAGTTTTGACACATTGACAGTCAGTTATATAAATATAATTAATCTAAAATCAAGCAATGAAATTAACCTCGAATAAAACGAAACTTAGATTTTTGGTTGCAAAAACAGTAATTCAATAAAACTTTGTCTCGATCAAAGGTCAATTCTAACTTGCGATTTTTCTCAGTCCAAAATGGCTGAACTTAGTTTAGCAGAACTCAAAAAATTATTTTAAAAAATAGAGAAGAGTAGGCCTAAATATTGACCCCGCACGTATAATAGTGGGTGAACTTTAGTTATAAGTAGAGAAAGGTCTATATTAATATATTAATACTTCACCGTAATTATGCCCAGAAAGCCATGAAGTGTTGCTTTATATGTTAAACTACAGATTATGTTACTTCCAGGTTTCAATTTTTCTTTTCGATTTCATAACACAAGTTCGAATATTTATTATCTCCTGAAATTAAATTCGTGGAGTTATAGTAAGCAGTAATTTGTCCCAAAACATCCATTTTCAAGTGGCATCAGTGTCTAAATATAATTAGCCTAGTCGTCAAAGTTTTAATGCTTGAGGAAATAAATGTTGACTAGAAAATAATGTGATTATCGTTGCTGGAAACGTTTTGTAAAGTGTTTATTCTCATTTCCATATTCTTCGTTTCCTTGGCTACATTTTTATACAATAAGTATTATTTTTCCTTTTTGCCTATTTATGGTAAAATAAATCAATCTCCATCTGTGCTATAGAACGGTGTAAACTGTTAGGAATTTCGTGAAATAAAAATTATGACGATTTGTTTAATTTCACGAGACGTCATCTCAAATATTATGGTTTAAAAATATGGCTTACAGTAGACATAAATTTGTTTTTTAATGACTAACTCTCTTTAATAAAGATCATCCTTCACCTAATTAATTCAAATTACAGTATCTCCAAAAATTCACTTTAGGATATGCAGGAAATCTGTTTCGGTTAACTGCAGAGTCACTGTAATCTTCAAGTTTTAATTCCCTGTAGCGTATTATTTAAATTTTCCTTCGCTTAAATTATCAACGCCGTATATCTGCGCAAGAAAATTCCCTCCAAAAATATAACAGAATTTTAACTCTGATTGCGCTTCCCATGAATTTTACATGAACTTTAACCGTTATTAAGATCAGAGAGCGCAAAAATAGGTCATTTTTTTAATTATCTGAAGTTCTGTGATCCATTTCTTAATTTTGTGTCCTTTCACCTGGACATGCTATATAAATATTGCGTCATTTAGTTATAAAAGTACAACTTCAATGCCACTTTCGCGAATTTATTTACGATGGCTTCTTTTAGGTTAAAAGCCTGTTCACATAACCTCGCGGTTTTACATTGCTAAGAAATCATATACAGAGCTATTCAAAAAGAAGGAGCAGGTTTCAAATATTTATTTCTTCCAAACTACAAAAGATAGAAACACAATTCCAACGTTCCTGGACAGACGAAAGTTTAAATTTTGAACAGTCCGGGTAGAAGTTCCAATCACAGCCGCATTGGCGCTGTTGCTTGTCATGCGCGGCTGCATTGGAGCTGTTGATTGTCTGTAGTAAAATGGCGACACAACAGGAAAAAGCATTTTGTGTGCTGCAATTAGCAAAACTAGAGTCCATTATTCAAGTTCAACGTGCTTTTCGCTGTCAGTTTAATAAACAACCGCCTCGTCATAAGCAGATTTACCAGTGGCATCGAAAATTCGTAGAAGATGGTTGCGTCTGCAAACAGAAAAGCACGGGACGTCCACACGCATCGAATGAAAATGTCAAGCGTATTCGTACAGTTTACGAAAGGAGCCCAAAAAATCCAAAACAAGAGCAAGCAGAGAACTGAAAATTCACAGCTTCAACAATTCGATGTCGCAGACTTTCAAGAGTGTCAGGCATGGGCGGAATAAAAACATGGTCTTTTAGTAACCCCACAGATAAAAATCACAAGGAGTGAGATCTGGAGACCTGGGAGGCCACCGGTGATGAAGTTGATCCTTTCGTAAACTATACGAATACGATTGACATTTTCATTCGATGCGCGTGGACGTCCCGTGCTTTTCTGTTTGCAGACGCAACCATCTTCTACAAATTTTCGATGCCACTGGTAAATCTGCTTATGACGAGGAGGTTGTTTATTAAACTGACAGCGAAAAGCATGTTGAACTTCAATAATGGACTCTAGTTTTGCTAATTGCAGCACACAAAAAGCTTTTTCCTGTTGTGTCGCCATTTTACTACAATCAACAGCGCCAATGCGGCCGTGATTGGAACTTCTACCCGGACTGTTCAAAATTTAAACTTTCGTCTGTCCAGGAACGTTGGAATTGTGTTTCTATCTTTTGTAGTTTGGAACAAATAAATATTTGAAATCTGCTCCTTCTTTTTGAATAGCCTTTATGTGAAATATTATAACCATGGTATGCATTAAAAAATGTTCTGTAAAAATTTAGCTTCCGTGTTACCGGCACTATGTTTTACAAGGCACTGGAGATCATTAGTGGGCGAGAAAGGTTACATCATCATTCTCTATACTAGATATTCTTTCTGGTAGAATTTCAAGGTGCCGTGACTAAACCTACATACTTCAAATTCCAAATAGACTATTGAGTTAGAAGATGAATTGTCTTGACTTTTGGAAAAGTGACAGAGATATACATCTACCAAATGAATGGTGATGTTCTCCAACTCTTATGAAGGAACTGATCTCATGTGATCTGTTTATACTGCCATTTCAGATCTGTATCCTGGCTTTTGCCATCGGAGGTACTGTCCGAGGGGAAGGATCTTCCGATAAGACAACTCAGAAGAGGGGTGTCAGCGGTGTCGACCACGGCCACGGAGGGATCAGCTACAGTTCCGTCAGCCACGGATCCGGCGGAGGTGGCCATGGAGGTATCATCAGCTCCGGAGGCCATGAAGGTATCATCAGCTCCGGAAGCCATGGTAGCATCATCAGCTCCGGAGGCTATGGCCTTGGACACGGAGGGCTTGGTTACGGCTACGGAGGAATTTCAGGCGGATTTGGAGGAGCTGGAGGATTTGGGGGTGGATTTGGAGGAGCCGGTGGTGCAGGCGATGTCCAGGTGAACACCAACATCGTGCGCGTGCCAGTCGCTGTGCCTCAGCCCTACCCGGTCACCGTCAACAGGCCGGTCCCTGTACCCGTGCAGGTCCCTTACACGGTCGAGAGACCGGTCCCTGTTCCTGTAGCCGTCCCTAGGCCCTACCCCGTCACCATCACTAGGCCCGTAGCTGTCACCGTTGAACGACCCTACCCTGTGCCTGTACCTCAGCCCGTTCCTGTCCCTGTACCTCAAGCCGTACAAGTCCCTGTGCCACAGGCTGTACCAGTCCCTGTGCCTCAACCTGTGCCTG
The DNA here is from genome assembly GCF_040183065.1 of Periplaneta americana. Classification (NCBI taxonomy): domain Eukaryota; kingdom Metazoa; phylum Arthropoda; class Insecta; order Blattodea; family Blattidae; genus Periplaneta; species Periplaneta americana. Next base: position 71,190,838 of record NC_091120.1, read on the forward strand.
TTGAAGTGCCTCAGCCTGTCCCTGTAAATGTTCCTGTGCCTGTTGTGGTTCCATCAGGTAATGCAGGAGGCGCTGGTATAGGAGGTGGTTTCGGAGGCGGTGCGGGCTTCGGTGCAGGAGGTCTAGGACACGGATATGGAGGATCTGGAGGATTTGGTGTAGGACACGGTGGCTATGGGGGTCACGGAGCATATGGAGGCCACGGAGGCCACTGAAATTTCCACAAACATTGTAACGGTTAACCCCTAAACAGATCCAAGTCATGCAACACTTTATGTATTACATCGAAATTCATCAGTTTGACAACATATTTGTATATGTATTAAAAATAAAAATATTTATATCATTTTGTACATAAATGTTATTGTTTTCTTTTACATTCAGAAGTATCTCGCTTTCCTCAATACACATTCATAACAAGTCACTGGTCACTTATGACTATGTAAGTACGTGTCGAGAATAACAAAGTACAGCACATCGCAATAAGAACACGATATTTATGCAGTGGAATGCAAACAGAAATGTTGTCAGGATTTGTCGCGAGTCTCCGATGTGGAAAAACCGATGGAATAACCGAGGAACCAATAACGGTAACTCTACTCACAGTCAGTTATCTTCTAACTCACAACATGATTCACTTCCAAAATGTCTGTAGTTTCATTTAGTTGATTGGATCGGCCTATTTATTTTTATTAAATCGAATATATGAACAATTTTTTTCGAATAAAAAAACGAAGATTCGTATCAATTTCTTTTCTACTCCCATTTTTCGCTGAGACTAAGTAACTTAAAGAAGTTTTTCAATGGAAAATAAATTGAGTTGACGGCCTGATCCCAAATTAACTATTTCAAGAGTACATCATAAATTGAAAAGAAAATGTCAGAAAATTATTCTGTATCTCGGGATACAGAGTAGTATTTAGAAACACATTTATCTAACTTTTTCTACCTTTTTATCGTCTCATAGTAAGACCTTCTAACATGACGTTTCAATTCCATATAATATATCCGCAAAACTGATATTTTAAATGAACTATAGACCTACTTTGAAATGAAAAATATATCAACAATAACGGTATTATTTGCTTCAACTATGCCCTTTCGGACTTCAATGGTATTTCACTGCTATTTGTTCTTTTTATATGTCAACATCAATTAATTTTCTTCATGTTTCATATTCGCTACATATCAATATTACATTCTAATTATTTTCGTATGCTTACCTTTGTTCTCTGTCGCTTCTCTCAGACCCTGTCACAGATCTTAACTCATGTCCTATCTTTCGTTAGTGTTCAACGTTCTGAACCATAAACCAAATACTACTCTCATTGTTTTATGAAGCTTCATTAGAGTTTCTGATCATACGTAGGTTCATAGTGTTTGGTCTATTGTCCTAATAGGAAGTTAACGTTTTATTTTATGTCTAGATTTAGATCCTTTTTACCGTCTACTTGAAATTCTAAATAGAACACTTTTCTATTATTATTATTATTATTATTATTATTATTATTATTATTATTATTATTATTATTATTATTATTATTCACATTACAGGTATTTTCTCTATTAAATTTCAATGATCATTTATTCTTTGCGAATGCTTCATGTCGTAGCCTACTACTAATGGCACTATTTCACTGCTATTTGTTCTTTTTATATGTCATCAATTAATTTTCTTCATGTTTCATATTCGCTATATATCAATATTACATTCTAATTATTTTCGTATGCTTACCTTTGTTCTCTGTCGCTTCTCTTAGACTCTGTCACAGATCTTAACTCATGTCCTATCTTTCGTTAGTGTTCAACGTTCTGAACCATAAACCAAATACTACTCTCATTGTTTTATGAAGCTTCATTAGAGTTTCTGATCATACGTAGGTTCATAGTGTTTGGTCTATTGTCCTAATAGGAAGTTAACGTTTTATTTTATGTCTAGATTTAGATCCTTTTTACCGTCTACTTGAAATTCTAAATAGAACACTTTTCTATTATTATTGTTATTATTATTATTATTATTATTATTATTATTATTATTATTATTATTCACATTACAGGTATTTTCTCTATTAAATTTCAATGATCATTTATTCTTTGCGAATGCTTCATGTCGTAGCCTACTACTAATGGCACGCCACCTAAGCAAGGTAGTTTAGAATCTACACACTATTTAGCCTAGGATATACAGCAGACACATCGTGCCGTCACTGAAATGTATACATTTTTTCCCCTCGTAACCTCCCTCTTAATGTGTGTCTAAAGAACTTTAGTAGTAGTAGTTATACTTCGTTTAACTCTGCCACTACTATTAAATTTAAAAACCATATTGGGTCCGATCAGCCGTACAAGTTATCAAAGACTTATTGTAAAGCCTTCAAACTTATCTAATTACATAGTGATAAACACAAACATACAATTATTTACATGTTGGATGAACACTTTCGGTTCAAAGAACCATCATCAGTTCTCTCGTAGACACTACAAACAACTTATATTATAATATAAACAAACAGCGTGACAAATGTTTTAAACGTGTAGTATAATTGGAATTTACTTTGATACGCATTTAAACTGGAATAACCAAGTAACCCATATTACCAAAAAAGTGCTTTCCATACTACATTCCTTAAACAGCATTTGAAAATTCCTTCCGGTATCACTCAAGAAAATACTAGTGGAACCACTAGTAATGCCCCACTTCGATTATTGTGATTTTCTACTGACTGACATCAATGTCAACCAGTCACAAAAATTACATCGCGTTCATAATTCTTGTGTTCGCTTCGTCTGCGATGTCCGTCGCGCTGACCACATTACCCCATCCTTCCAAGCTCTAAACTGGCTACGGCTTAACGAACGTAGAAATTTTCATTCTCTTGTTCTTCTTTTCCAAGTCCTTCAAACTTCTACACCTACCTACCTTGCCTCCCGTTTCAGTTACCTGTCATCATATCATAATCTCTTCACACGCACGCAAAATAGCCGCATACTAGCCATACCAACACATAAGACATCATCGTATTCATCATCATACACAATCTCGCTATCGCACTTGTGGAATACCCTACCCAGTGACATCAGAGACTGTCGGAATTTAGTAGCGTTCAAAAGCAAGCTTAGTAAGCATTTTCTTACTGCGTGGAGTAGGTTTAATTTTTACTTAATTAATAAGAAAAAATGTTTCTCTCTTCTTAACTTTTACAATAAACTGTCTAGCTTTTATTAATCAGTTAATCTTTTAGTACTTTGATTTTTATTGTATTTGTAAATTTAATATTAATTGTAATTATAATTGTAATTGTTTTCTTAATATTGTAATTGTAATCCCCTGGTAGAGGAAAAGAGAAGACCTGATGGCCTTATCTCTACCAGGTTAAATAAATAAATAAATAAATAAATAAATAAATAAATAAATAAATAAATAAATAAATAAATAAATAAATAATTGAACAATTTGATCGATTGTAACGATGCATTTGAATGGGTAAGAAACAGTAATAAAATCTATATAGGCTAAACAGAAATAAAATTGTTAAAATGTTTAATCGATCAAATATGTGAATTAAAACCATCCTAAGTGGTGACAATAACACCAAATCCATATTATAACCATATGGATAACTAACTTATTATGAATATATTATTATCCTGTAATGTCTAACATATTATAACCATGTGGGTAACTAACTTATTATGAATGTATTATTATCCTGTAATGTCTAACATATTAAATAATTTTCTTTTCTCCTCTTTAATGAACTCAACCGTGCAAGTGAACTAAGTAAATACAGTACAATGGGTAAGAAAAAGTAATAAAATCTATATAGGCTAAGCCGAAATAAAATTGTTAAAATGTTTAATCGATCAAATATGTGAATTAAAACTATCCTAAGTGGTGACAATAACACCAAATCCAAATTATAACCATATGGATAACTAACTTATTATGAATGTATTATTATCCTGTGATGTCTAACATATTAAATAATTTTCTTTTCTCCTCTTTAATGAACTCAACCGTGCAAGTGAACTAAGTAAATACAGTACAATGTAGCCTGTTTTTTAAACATATAAAATTGCACTGTATGAACATGCAGACCTTAATGCAATTTGTTATTGCAAATTATAAACCGCATTTATTTCAGGTACAATTTGTAGTTAGATGAAGTGTATGATGTATTGCAGTAATGTCCACTGATGCCCACAGGCGCAAGAGCGCGCTTTAGAGCTCAGAAGAGCCTGAGCGCTTTACAGCGTAAAGGAAAGAGACAGACGAAAGAGGTAGTATATGCTGCTTGGTCGAGCTGTATACAGAGTTGCCCAGCACTAATTTAAAGAATAAAGGGAAGCGAGCTTATTAAAACTGTATCCATGTTAATTTTTAGATTTGTCTGAGAAGTATAAATGCATTATAAGAATGTAAGTTTTAATTTCAATGCTCATTTTTCACAATTTTGCTTTTTATTAGAAAGGAATATTTCAACTTTTTTTTAGAAAAGTCAAATTTTCAGATATGTTTATTTAGTAGCCTAATTAATATATCGTAAATATGTTTTACTGAAGATAGTGTATTAAAAATTTTGAAAATATTCGCATGGAAAATGTTTGTGAGGAAATTAATTAACAAAGCAACTACTGTTACTTCATAAACAAAAGATATGTGCCCATGTGTTGTAAAAACGTCAGCTCTATAGCTTCAACAGATTTCGAAAAAATGATTTAATATTCTTATGATAGGAAGTTGCGCACCAATATCAACTTAAAAGCATAATGCGATAATAGTTTTGTTATGCAGTAGGCCTATTAGTTACAGTTAAAATACAGCCTATACAGTAACTAGGTAACTTTCCTTTGTACTAAAATATTATTTGGATGAGTTTATTGATTAATTTTATAAGGTTAAAGATACCGTCAATTCCAACATATCATGTCATACTTAATCTCTTTTTTTTTTTTTTCTTTTAGGATATCACTTTATGAATGTTATTCACTTAGTACAATATAGTTGTACTACTTACTGGCTTTTAAGCAACCCGGAGGTTCATTACTGCCCTCACATAAGCCCGCCATTAATCCCTATCCTGAGCAAGATTAATACATCCTCTATCATCATATCTCACCTCCCTCAAATCCATTTTAATATTATCTTCCCATCTACGTCTCGGCCTCCCTAAAGGTCTTTTTCCCTCCGGCCTCCCAACTAACACTCTATATGAATTTCGGATTCGCCCATACGTGCTACATCCCCTGCCCATCTCAAACGTCTCGATTTAATGTTCCTAATTATGTCAGGTGAAGAATACAATGCGTGCACTTCTGTGTTGTGTAACTTTCTCCATTCTCCTTAACTTCATCCCTCTTAGCCCCAAATATCTTCCTAAGCACCTTATTCTCAAAGACCCTTAACCTATATTCCTCTATCAACGCGAGAGTCCAAGTTTCACAACCATACAGAACAACCGGTAATATAACTGTTTTATAAATTCTAGCTTTCAGATTTTTTGACAGCAGACTGCATCATGAAAATTTCTCAACAGAATAATAACAGACATTTCCCATATTTATTCTGTGTTTAATTTCCTCCCGAGTATCATTTATATTTGTTACTGTTGCTCCCAGATATTTGAACTTCTCCACCTCTTCAAAAGATAAATTTCCAATTTTTATATTTCCATTTCGTACAATATTCTCGTCACGAGACATAATCATATACTTTGTCTTTTCGGGAATTACTTCCAAACCTATCTCTTTACTTGTTTCCAGTAAAATTCCCGTGTTTTTTCCAAATCGTTTTTGGATTTTCTCCTAACACATTCACGTCATCCGCATAGACAACCAGCTTATGTAACCCGTTCAATTCCAAACCCTCTTTGTTATCCTGAACTTTTTTAATGGCATACTCTAGAGCATAGTTCAAAAGTAAAGTGATAGTGCATCTCCTTGCTTTAGTCCGCAATGAATTGGAAACGCATCTAACAGCAACTGACCTATACGAACTGTACTGTACGTTTCACTGAGACACATTTTAATTAATCGAACTATTTTCTTGAGAATACCAAATTCAATAAGAATATCATAAAACTTCTCTCTTAACTGAGTCATATGCCTTTTTTGAAATCTATGAATAACTGATGCACTTTACCCTTAGGCCTATATTCCCATGTTTTCTCCATTATCTATCGAATACAAAATATCTGGTCAATAGTTGATCTATTACGCCTAAAACCACACTGATGATCCCCAATAATTTCATCTACATATGGAGTTAATCTTCTCTAAAGAATATTGGACAAAATTTTGTACTACGTCAACAAAATTGATATTCCTCGAAAGTTACTACAGTTAGTCTTGTCCCCCTTAGATAGGTACGATTGTCGACTCCTTCCATTGTTCTGGTATAATTTCCTTTTCCCAAATAGCAAGTACAAGCTTATAAATTTCGTTAGATAATGCGTTGCTTCCACCCTCTTGTATTAATTCTGCTGGAATTTGATCGATACCTGGAGACTTATAATTTTTCAGATTTTCTATCGCAATTTCGACCTCAGAAAGTGTTGGTTCGGGTATAAATGACTCAGCAGTTTGTATTTCAATTTCGTCCCGATCATTTCTATTTGGCCTATGTATATTTAGTAGTTGTCCAAAATAGTTTTTCCATCTGTTCAGGATTGATGGAGAGTCTGCAAGCAAGTCACCATTCTCATCCTTGATCATGTGTACCATTGCCTGATATCCATTCTTGAATTCCTTTATGCCCTTATATAAATCTCTAATGTTTTTATTTTTAATATTTGCTTCCACCTCATTCAGTTTTCCCTTCAAGCAATCTCTCTTTTTATTCCTAAGCGTACGATTTGCTTACCGTCTTTTATTGAAATAATTATCTCTATTCACCTCAACTGGATTCTGTAAGAATTTCAATTTTGTCTGTTTCCTTCTTTCTACTACCATGGAACAATCTTCATCAAACCACGGTTTCTTTGTCTTAGTTTCATAATAATCTATGCTCTGTTCAGCTGCAATTTTGATATCTCGGATATTTTTCCACATGCTATTAACATATAACTCTTCCCCAACTTCGTCGGAACTTGCTAATACAGCAAACCTATTTGAAATTTCGACCTGATAATGTTGCTTAGTATCCTCATCCTTTAATTTCGGAATATTGAATCTTCTAATATTAACTTGTTCCTCTACTCGCTTGGCTACTGATAGTCTTTCTCTTAGTTCTCCAATTATCAAATAATGGTCAGAATTACAGTCTGTCCCCCTGAAAGTTCGAATGTCTACTATACTAGTATGTCTTCTTTTGTCTATCAAGATGTGATCCATCTGGTTATGTGTCAATCCATCTGGAGAAGTCCAAGTATATTTATGTATATCCTTATGGGGGAATGTTGTACTGTACTTTCAACAATTAAATTTTTTGATGTGGCAAAGTTGACTAACCTAACTCCATTGTCATTACTAGATATGTTTAGGCTCTCTTTTCCAATAGTCGGTTTAAAAATATCCTCCCGTCCTACTTTAGCACTGAAATCCCCCAATAAAATTGTCATGTGATATCTAGGTAACTGATCAAAAGTCTGTTCCAATTCCTCATAGAAGCTATCCTTTATATGTTCGTCTTCCTCTTCTGTAGGGGCATGAGCATTTATAACTACCATATCGTACCATGTACCCTTAAGTACTAAATACGATAACCTATGACTGATAAATTCGACCTTTTTTACTGCTGATTTTATTCTTTTATGAATAAAGAATCCTGTTCCTAATTGGTGATTATCGTTTCCTTCCCCATAAAACAACAAAAAATCTCCTATTTGTGTTATGCCATTTCCATCTAACCTAACCTCCTGTACTCCCAAAAAGTCTATTCTATATCTACTGTAGCTAGTTCTTTTCCAACTAATATTACCCCTCCTGTTCTATATAGACCTGTAACATTCCAAGTACCAAATCTCAAAATTTTTCCAGAGAATCAATCCCATTCCGAGACTTATTTGAAGGATTCCTAACAAGCTGTTTTTTACGGTGATGGGTTGTTAGCCCTTCGTCCAACACCCAAGCTGGAGGACAACCCCTCATCGGCTGTCCGCGACCTCTTATTCAATATATTCACAGCTACCCTCCATATCTGGAGGCCGTCTCCTCGATCCTCAACTTGAGAACCCGCCATGCCGTGGTGATAGGGACCCACAATACTAATATGGGATTTAAGTGAATATTCCTTCTTAACTCTTTATTATATTATTAATGTTTAAAACAGAACTGCAATATTAAGAAACTGGTATTAGTACTTTTATTTTACAGACAATATAGATAATATCAAACAGAAATGAAAGAAGCCATATAAAATAACGACATAAAATTTCACGTTCCGTTTGAAGTTTGTACACCACTGTTTTCTTAACCCAACAGGCTGCTTATTTATATAAATAACCATTCCTCCTTCCATACATAGCGCTTGATGCCCGCGCACGACGTCAAGGTCATATAAATGCGCTTGCTTTGACAACACTGATGTATTGGTTCTATTTGTTTACACATCCAGTTGTCCTGTCGTGTGTAGGCCTGCACTGCAATGTTCATGCGCTTCTGTTCCTGCCACGCGACCGGAATTTGAAACTCTTTGGTAAAATGTTATGGTTTATTTAACGACGCTCGCAACTGCAGAGGTTATATCAGCGTCGCCGGATGTGCCGGAATTTTGTCCCGCAGGAGTTCTTTTACATGCCAGTAAATCTACTGACATGAGCCTGTCGCATTTAAGCACACTTAAATGCCATCGACCTGGCCCGCGATCGAACCCGCAACCTTGGGCATAGAAGGCCAGCGCTATACCAACTCGCCAACCAGGTCGACGCTATGGTAAATATATCACAAATTACATAACCATGGGTCGGAAATGGCGAGGCCTGATAATAAGGGCCTCTTATGACTCCATCAAACCATACATAAAACAATTATTCAATAAGACATAAAATGAATCACCAACATAGTTTGCAAGTAAAGTTTCGAATCCCGAAATCACCAATATTCCAGATTAAACGTGACGGAAGACAGTTGCAAATTTTCATCTTTGTGTCGGTCATTTTTATCTGGGAATGCACCTCTACCGCATTGGTATCCGACCTGTATTACATGAATGAATGAATGAATGAATGAATTTTTTTAGTTGGTTATTTAACGACGCTGTATCAACTACTAGGTTATTTAGCGTCGATGAGATTGGTGATAGCGAGATATTTGGCGAGATGAGGCCGAGGATTCGCCATAGATTACCTTGCATTCACATTACGGTTGGGAAAAACCTCGGAAAAAGCCCAAGCGGGGATCGAACCCGCGCCCGAACGCAACTTCAGACCGGCAGGCAAGCGCCTTAACCGACTGAGCCACGCCGGTGGCTTGAATGAATGAATGAATGAATGAAGTGCATTTATTGATACACAATTACACAAACTCATGTACACAAGATCCTTCGCATGAGCCCGTACGGCCATACGTGCTGTAACTATGCACAGTTTGAATCTTCATAGAAAACAAAAAAAAAAATACTACTAATAATAAAATAGTAAACCAGCAGTTATTATTATTACTACCGTTATCATTAATTATCTCACCTGTATTACATGCTATTCGACCATAAAGAGGCCATGGACATAAGTCATCTGCGACGATGTGTAGCACTAACAAGGATGACAGAATGACCGCTACATGGTGGCGCGGAGTCGAATGCTCCAGTTATCGTATGACTGTACTTTTCATACCCATTGGGTTTCTATATTCTTACCCTTACTAATGTGTGTTCTAATATTTACTGAAATATGTTAATATGAATTTATACTCTTCTGTTAGTTTTATGTCTTTTTTTTAATTTGTCAGGTATGTACTGCTTTTATATGTCTTCCACGTTAGAGAAACAAGTGTCGCAAGAGGAAAATGATTAAAAATCATTGATGTGCCAATGTTCCTCCATTACCAAAAAATTGCTTTACTAAAACAACATTAGTAAGTCTTACCATGTCTTCGAAATCGACGTTAGAATTATTACAAAAGTGCATTAGTTCTTATTTAATTGATACCATTACTTGGATAACTCTGATAGCGTTACTTTGGTGCAGAGACTGCAACGTGTTCATAATATGTGCCTCAGTTTTGTCGAGGGTTGATAATATAACATCATTCCTCGAAATGTTGTCCTGACGTCGTCTACAAGATCGTAGAAAATCCAATGTATTTCCTTACTCTTTCATATAGCGTATTCTTCAACTCCTACCTATCTCATGTTCCAATTTCAAAATTTATCCACCCACTATGGTATAGATTGTAGACACACGATCACATTATTCACACCATCTCACCGAACATCCTCATACTCATATTGTTTCACTGTAACTGTTCCTCGACTATGGAATTCCCTACCGAGTAATGGCAGAGACTCTCATATATCGAACGAGTTTAAGAATGAATAATTAAGAAAGTAGTTATCAATTAATTCTCGTTACCAATAGTAGTATTTTCAATTTGTAATACTTATGCATATAATAGCGAGGTAAATGTCGGAGGTGGAGGGCCGGCAGGCAAACACCGCAGTCTTAGGCTTATTGTGCAACACCCTTATGTTGGAATGATTGTTGAAGTCCATTAGAATAGCTTCTTTCAAGCGCATGATTCATTGCATGATGTCATAGTATCGATTCAGCTACAGCATCCAATTCTGCGTGGAGACCTATCCTCCGCTTATCTGTGATGTTATTCAGCGGCCTCCTTAGATCGATGACATCTATTCGCAATTCATGTGCCTAAATCTGCAGCATCTTCACCCAGAAGAACACGAGTCCCTACCACGCCGTAGCGGAGAAGCGAGAAATAGGTTCCCAAATTTAAGCAGCGGAAAGCCGCCATTTGTTTGGAGGAAAACGCGCGGGATTTCAAAACCGCTATTTGAACACGTGCTGTATTGCGTATCCGAAAGCTAAATGTTTTTGTTTAAAGGAACAATACTTCCTTTGCGAGATACCTTTAATACCGTGTTTCTGCTGTCTGTAGAGTTGCTAGGTTTTCTGCGAGGGAAATCGGGATATCAGAAGCTAACTTAAGACATTAGACTTATGAACACTTTATCATAAGATTTATAGCAGTTTTCTGTAAAGTAGTTTTTGCATGCTTTTAAGTAGGCTATAGGCCTATTCGCTTTCGTGAGAAACACTAAAATACGAAGGACACACAGTACAGTGAACATTATAATAATTTATTTCTTTTATTAACCACGAATATCTTTGAACCAATTTCTACTAAATTAATTTTGCAACTATTCTTTTTCGGAAGCGGTACTGCAACAGTTTCAGTATCTGACGATGAATCCATGTTTAACGTGAACCAGAATCAATGTTTAAACATAGTTCACTAAACTATAAAACGCAGCAATTGTATTGTATGTGTCTGTTATTAGTGTAAAATATATCAAAACGCTGCCTCATGCGAAACGTAATATGAGTGGCAATATTAACTGGAAAAACGAAAGAAGATGATGATTTTATCCCACGTATTGCTATTATAGCCATTCGATTTTAAGCAATTATTGTAAGTTATAGTAATATTTGTGATAATATTACAATATTATAATATTGCAATAATAATATAGAGCCTATTTTACTGTTACTGTTAACCCGTCTCTTGTTAATAAGTTATGGTCAATAATGACTTGGCCTTTTATAGAAAAATATGATTTTCTGTTGTGGTAGTGTTCTACATTGCCTTCTCCAGGAGAGTGAATTCTGATGAGTATAGTCTCCGTTACTGCAAAACACCCTGAAATCCATGTATTTGATAGAATCCATCCGTTACAGATTGTAGTTTGGCCTTGAAGGAAATTAAATATATTGTGGGCAGAAAGGCTTAATAATGCATAATGCCGTGGTACGATAAATATTATCATCAATCACAATGTTAAATATCTTAAATATCCCTGTAGCATAAGGTCTTAATGTTGTTAAAACTCTATTCATAGGTGAGATGGAATTATTTCGATTAGTCAGTTTCTTTGGATATTAGTATCACTTTCTTTAATATTCGTCACTAGGGAGGAGAAAACATAAGTAAATATGGTTCGTTTTGGTTTTATATAGTTCCCTTGCCGAGGTCTCCGATAAGTCTAACAAACAGTTTATTTAGAAATAGACCAAAATTTAAAACCCGGGCAACGCCGGATAATTTAAGCTAATATATAAATAAAAATATCTGATAATGGGAAATAGAAATAATTTATATATATTTTAGACTAATATCTGTAAAATCGGGATTTTTTCAATCCCGACTCGCTTTAATCGGGATACCCGGCAATCCTGGCAGTCAGACTTGCATCATTTTCATAGGAACTCTGAATGTGAATACGCATAAACATGGTTAATAAAAGAATTACTATGTCAACTTTTTAATTCAGTCTGTAGGTTAAACTGATGTATGAAGTCAAAAAGCATTATTATTATTATTATTATTATTATTATTATTATTATTATTATTATTATTATTATTATTATTATTATTATTATTATTCTCATTATTATTATTTTCATTATTATTATTATTATTATTATTATTATTATTATTATTATTATTATTATTATTATTATTATTATTCTCATTTGACAATTCCAATAAAACTCGTGGTGGTGGTGTATTAATAGCGGTCAACAACCAGATATCTGGAGTATATCGGAGACATGACCTCGAATTTAACAGTGAATGTGTATGGGTTCAAATCCCTACGGAGGACGGTTATAATATTTTAATAGGAAATCATTACTTTTCACCGGACACTGATCCAAAAATTTTATAATCCTATCTTAATTTTCTTGAATTCAATCTTGACTCACATAATTATAGAGTATTAATGCTCGGTGACTTCAACGCTCCTGGTATGAACTGGACATCTGGTTGTTGTCATAATGATATACATTATTATGCGAAAATCAAATCACAATAGTTATTTTCATTCTTAAGTTATATCAGCTTGCAACAAATTAACTTTACAGTTAATAACAGGAACCTACTTGATTTAGTTTTTACAAATGTTTCTGAGAGTGATGTCAAACTGGCCAAGCATTCTCTAGTCTTACAAGATAAATATCATCCACCCCTCTTAATATATCTTGAAGTTAAACTATCTTACTCTAATCATAGTCAACAAAGTTGTTTTCTTAATTATGCTCAAGGTGATTACTTGAATCTTTACACTAGCCTATATAATTGTGACTGGAATTGCGTGTATCAAACCAATGACGTAAATGTAGCAACTAATTCACTATGTTCGAATGTTAAAAATGCCATATCTCAGTCAATTCCGGTCACAGCGACTAAAAGCTCTAAATATCCTGAATGGTTTTCAAACAGCTTACGTCAACTTATCAGAAAAAAAGATAAGGCGCACAAAAAATATAAAAGATTCAATACTGATGCCTATTACCAAATTTTCTCTAATTATAGAAAACTAGTTAAATCTAAAATCAAAACTGATAAATTAATCTGGCTTAAAAATATCGATGAAAATTTAAAAAATGAACCCACGAAATTTTGGAAATACGTTGAATCATTTCGCAAAACGGATAACCACTCACATGAATTAATTATTAAAGATAAACACCTCACTGATGAAAAAGATATTGTCAATGCATTTGCTAATCATTTCAATTCAGTTCAGAAAAAGCTTAATCTTAAGACACAAAACAATAATAACAATTGTACAGACTGTCTATCTATAACAATAGTAACACATGATGATGTAAGGAAATCAATTAAAAAATTAAAGCCAACGAAATCAATGGGCACTGATGGTATTCCAAATTTTATAATAAAAGAGTGTTCTGAAATTCTTGTACCTTTATTAGTTCACATATTTAACTTAAGCTTGAAAAATGGAGTATTTCCATCTTACTGGAAACAAGCAACAGGTATTCCTGTCTTTAAAAATGGCAAAAGGAATGTAGTTGGTAACTATCGACCTATCTCTATTTTAAATAATTTCTCGAACGTTTTTGAAACTATAATTCACAAGCATATTTCTTTAAAAAAAAAAACAAATTAAATTCTGCACAGCACGGAATTACTAAATCCAAATCTACTACTACTAACTCAGTCTCTTATTTGAATCAGAGTGTACCAGTTGTTTGAGGGTGGGTGGTTATTGTGGACCCACGTTGGACGCCATTTGAGGGTGATGTCGTTATTGAGGCCCCACGCTGGGCACCATTTGAGGGGGGGGGGTGCGTCTCGGTGTTGCGTGAGATTCACTCAGGGTAGCCGAGGTACTGTTGTGGTATAGGATGATGTCGGGAATAATACCAAGCCGGCTACTTATATAAAAGGCAGTGTAAACTCCAAAACTATAAGTTTATTGTCGTATTCACTTGGTAAACCCTAGAGTATGTATTTCCGGCTGACTTATAATTCAATCGTTGGTCGCACTTCTGTATCGACTCTATGGTGGCGCTGAATAAGCTCTATCCGATACTACAAATTCAATACTCTGTCCAGTACACTATGATCGAAGCTCCTAAACGTTGGCGAGTAGTCTCGCCGATGACAAAGTTCAGTCTATCGAGTCTTCGCCGGAAGAAAGACTATTAAGTTGGGCCGCCGACACCAAAAAAAACTCAGTGTGTCGTGCCGTCGACACGAAAAGAAGTCGTCGTCCTGTCGACACAAAACGAAGTAGTTATTGTGCCCTGTATGTAGGGCCGCCGACACGATGAGAAGTTGTGATTGTGCCCTGTATGTAGGACCGCCGACACGATGAGATGTTGTCATCATCTCCGCTCCCCGTCACCCTTATTTATAAAAACCTATCCTACGCTAAAACTATTCTATTGGTTAAAAACTACGTCACTAACCGGCCTAAAATCCATTCCCTATTGGTCCAAAGTGACCTCATAAGCTGGACTAAGATCTCTTCTTATTGGGCGCGAAATATGTCATCTCTAAATTTAGACTTTGGATTTCCCTAACATCAAATTAGTTTGTCGATTTTGGAGAACCCCGTTCTTTGGAAAATCCCAAGCTTGCAATTGCTTTCCCACGGGTCCAGTCTAACTCCGGCTTTTACGCATCGCCGAGTGTCTATATACAATCACGCACAAGGTGGCCCTAAATCTGTCCGATGCTGACAAGTGACGAAACACCTGTGTGGGAAGCTAATTCTAACGAAGTCGCCAGAACATCCCCGCGAATACATGTAATAAAAATATGGAGATATCACTTCGCTAATAAATCGGTCTCTCCCTCTCCTAATTCCTGCTTCATGTTGAATCCCAGGGCCAAACTGATGCAATATATTTTGATTTCAGTAAGGCGTTTGATGTAGTTCCACATTCTATTCTTTTGTCTAAATTAGATAATATAGGACTATCGGTAAGCTACGTAAGCTGGTTTGAAAATCATTTACACGATAGACAATCTAGTGTACGAATATCGAATACTCTCTCTGATCCATTTAATATTATTTCTGGTGTGCCTCAGGGCTCAACTTTAGGACTCTACTATTTTTAATCTTCATTGACGACATTTGCAAAAGAATAAGTTCTGACTATCTATTATTCGCTGATGATCTTAAAATTTTTCGAAAAATCAATAGTGTTGCCGACTGTCAATTTCTTCAGGACGACATTATTTCAATTACCAATTGGTCAGTTGATAACGGGATGATGATTAATGAATCCAAAACTTATGTAATATCATTTTGAAGGAAAACCTCTACACTAAAATATAACTATCATCTAAAACATGTATTAATTAACAGAAAAGATTGTATTAGAGACCTGGGTGTATTATTTGACAATAAATTATATTTTCACAACCACATTGATTACATTTATAACCATGCAATAAGAATGTTAGGATTAATTCGGTCAATTACTTATTACTTTTCAACACCTGACTCTCTTTTAATAACTATACTATACATTAGTGAGATCGAAACTCGAATATGCATCTGTAGTTTGGACTCTATTAGTAGTTCTGATTCGGCAAACCTGGAAAATATTCAAAGGAAATTTATTTCATTATGTTCTTACCGATTCCTGCCTAATAACTCTGCTTATAACTATAATAAAAAATGCGAGCACTTTAAATGTCGAAGCCTGTATGCTAGACGTCATGATCTCGATTACTTATTCTTATGTAAGGTTCTTAAAGATGAGATTGTCAATCTTTCTTAAACAGTGTCAGCCTTCGTATTCCTATGAAGGACATGAGACATCACAAACTCTTCTATATTAGAAATTCTAAATCTTCCTCGCCGGTCTCTAGATTTATTAAACATGCTAACTTACATGTATGCGATTTCGATCCATTCAATGTATAGAAGTATTAGGACATGGCAATGTCTTTACTAATATTAATTGCATTATCTTTCTACACATATTGGTAATACTTTTGTATGAATCAACTCCTTTCCATAATATATAATAGCATTAATTCTTATCTCTTTTATGTAATGTGTACCATAGTTGTTCATTTTATTGCATTATTTGTATCACTGTGCTGGACTTTTATTGGCCTATGGCTGTTGTCCAGCACATAAATATCAATAAATAAATAAATTATTATTATTATTATTATTATTATTATTATTATTATCAGCAGCAGTAGTAGCAGTAGCAACAACAGCAACAGCAGAAGAAAAGGTTTCATTAATCCGTAACTAACACAAGAATTACTTTCAATCATTTATATTTTAAAAAATACCATTTTATAATTTATGCAGTTTCGGTATCTTTAAATTCGGTGAATAATTGTTCATGTATACACTAAAACAACAGCTGTTTGAAGAAAATGAATGATGTGGAACAATTTGTAATAACGTAGTTTGAAAGTTCTATCTTCGAATGAGTTGAACACACTGAATGATTCATTGTAGAGTAGAAGTTCTCTCTGCGGTTTGCACCTATCCACTTTCGGTTAATCTTTACTCAGAGGAAACTTGAAGCATGAAGAGTTACATGGCAAGTACAATAGTTTGTCTTCTGTAACATAATATGGAGAAAAATTCATCGTTGAAATTATAGATTAACTAACCAGTAAAATATAACATTCCTTCCTTCTTTATCTTTACATCCGTGTGCATTGCTGTAATTAAAAGCAGCACACGAAAGAACCATACTTATTCAGCTCTACCAAACAAATGGCCGCTCGTCGGCTGTTCAATTTGGGAGCATAACACTAGCGACAGTGAGCGGTCTAGCGGTTATTTAGTAAGTCTATGGAAGAACATATCGCCATCGATTCCACGACTCAATACGCCATCTATCCAAAGGAGATACACTCCCTCGGTCACCCGCAGTCCGCTTATTAAAGTCCCTGCGGCTTCGCTGGATATGTGCAGCTCCCGCAGACATGTCACCTATAGACAGATCCTGGACCACGTCCGTCATGTCCTCCTGGTCAATCTGTAAACTCTTGAGATGCTTAATGGAAATGACACAAATGGAGGCGAAATGAGTCCGAAGTCCAACGCCGAAAGTTACCCAGCAATTCTACTTCCAGTCGTTGAAGAAAAACCTCAGAATAAACCCTACCAGGTAACTTGTCCCGATCAGGCTTTTAACTCAGACCACCTTCTTTCACGGCCAAGAAAGCTAACCGTTACTCCACAGTGGTGGACTTATTACTGTTTTTACTAACACTATAAAGTACATAAGATTTGCTGATGATATGGCGTTGTTAACGAAGAGGAAATGATACTAATGAATATGCTATTGGCGCTAAATGACAGCTCTGAGCGGTATGGGATGAAGATAAATTCAAATAAGACGAAGAGCATGGTCATAGGAAGAAATAAACTTGCGAATTCTAAATGAGACAGTAGAGCAAGTGGACAGCTTCAAATAACTTGGGGTGTACTATAAGCAGTGACATGAGCTGCTGCCAGGAAGTCAAAAAGAGGATAGCAGTGACCAAGAAAGCATTTAATAGAAAAAGGAGCATCTTCTGCGAAGCTCTGAAAAAAGAACTAAGGAAGAGACTAGTGAAGTGCTTTGTATGGGGGCAGAAACATGGACATTACGACGAAGTGAAGAAAAACGAATAAAAGCATTGAAATGTGGATATGGAGAAGAATGGAACGTGTCAAGTGGACAGACAGAATAAGAAATGAAGCTGTGTTGGAAAGAGTGGGTGAAGAAAGAATGATGCACATACTGATCAGGAAGAGGAAAAGGAATTGGTTGGTTCACTGGCTGAGAAGAAACTTCCTTCTGAAGGATACACTGGAAAGAATGGTGAACGGGAGAAGAGGTCGGGGCAGAAGAATATATCAAATGATAGACGACATTAACATACAGTATATGGATCATATGACAAAATAAAGAGGAAGCCAGAAAATGGGAAAGATTGGAGAAAGCTGGGTTTTCAGTGAAAGACCTGCCCTTGGGTAGAACACTAATTGAACTTACCGGTACCTAACTTATCATTATTTATTTTTATTAATCACTATTATTACTTACTATCATATAGCTATTCTACGTTCTAGATATTATTGCAATTATTTCTGTAATAGATAAGACTATTTTATTCATTTTGAGGTGTTCTGCTGACGTCAATTCTGCTACATTAAATAAAAAAATAATTAATAAATAGAACCGGATGTATGGCTCGGCTTTCTCGAGCTTTGCAGTGCCTGCTTAGAGAGATCGACGGACCTAAGACGTCACAGACCATTCTGTTGAAAATCACTGGCCTATAAAGCAAGACATTCCAGGAATCAGTTAATAAGAGGTAAGGTGGTGATAGTGACGATCCCAAACGTTTTTCTTTCCGCATCCAACGATATCATCTCGACTGAAAACTTATTTACAGTTGTGGCAATTCACTTCTTATTAAATTATGTATTTAAAGTCTAATTTAAAATATGAAAGACCAACAGAGTATTTCAGGCGGTAGAGCTTTTGCCCACAGACCCGAGGGCCGTCTCCTCCTTGCGTTCGAAACCCGATCGAGCTTTTTCCTAGGTTTCCCCAAAATGTTAGGCAAATTTCACGCAATTCAATGACCAGATCTTCAGAATATTTTTAAGAGAATATTGTTAGAACTGAGTTTTGGAACTTCCAAAGATTTTTATCAATTTGCTTTAACATCTGTTGGGTTTGTTGTGTTTGTAAATCTAAATAAAAATACCTAATTTTATCGAATTCCTGGCATTACTTACATACATATTAATTTCCATCTATTTTAATGACATTAAATTGTAAGTAAATTTTTAAAATCCCTGACTGTTACAGAAATATTATTCAGTTTCAAACTTTTCTGTGAAGGACTTACATCTCATAATTAGAAAACTGTGCACGGATATTTAAATTTGAGCTTTGGTCAATTAAATAAAATATTCATGTATGTCACATTTTTTGTTTAATAATTTACTTCAATTTTTTTTATTATAAATTCAAATTATGAAAAATTTTTAATACAGCGCTGAGTCCATATATAACTTTGTGTAGTCTACTGGAGTATGTAGAGTATTCTTGCAAAGTTTCGTTTAAATCGGAGCAAATGGAAGCCGTCTTTTATTGATCAGAAAGGTAGTTTTGATAAAACTCAATTTTTAGTGTGTGTGGTAGGTTTGAAAGAGCTGCTTGTAACATTTTAAAAATGGCCGTCAGACATTTAAAATGGAGGGCGACGTTAAATATAGGACAGAATATTAAACAACTGTATGAAATAACTAAACTTACTGGCATTTAAGGAACCCGAAGATTCATTGCCGCCCTCACATAAGCCCGCCATTGGTCCCTATCCTGAGCAAGATTAATCGATTTTCTATCATCATATCCCACCTCCCTTAAATCCATTTTAATATTATCTTCCCATCTACGTCTCGGCCTCCCTAAAGGTCTTTTTCCCTCCGGCCTCCCAACTAAAACTCTATACGCATTTCTGGATTCGCCCATATGTGCTACATGCTCTGCCCATCTCAAACGTCTGGATTTTATGTTCCTAATTATGTCAGGTGAAGAACACAATGCGTACAGTTCTGTGTTGTGTAACTTTCTCCATTCTCCTGTACCTTCATCCCTCTTAGCCCCAAATATTTTCCTAAGCACCTTATTCTCAAACACCCTTAACCTGTGTTCCTCTCTCAAAGTAAGAGTCCAAGTTTCACAACCATAAAGAACAACCCGTAATATAACTGTTTTATAAATTCTAACTTTCAGATTTTTTGACAGCAGACTGGATGATAAAAGCTTCTCAACCGAATAAGAACAGGCATTTCCCATATTTATTCTGCGTTTAATTTCCTCCGGAGTATCACTTATATTTGTTACTGTTGCTCCAAGATATTTGAACTTCTCCATCTCTTCAAAAGATAAATTTACAATTTTTATATTTCCATTTCGTACAATATTCTCGTCACGAGACATAATCATATACTTTGTCTTTTCGGGATTTACTTCCAAACCTATCTCTTTACTTGCTTCCATTAAAATTCCCGTGTTTTCTCTAATCGTTTGTGGATTTTCTCCTAACATATTGACGTCATCAGCATACACAAGAAATAACTATTTATGTAAAAAATACTAAAAATATATTTCTGCCATTTTGGGAGAAAATTTAGTCCTAGTGTTTCTTAATATCATCTCCCTGTCAACCATTCCATGGAGACTAGATAAATTTTCAGAACTATACATTGAGACACAAATTTGGTTTAGTTGTTTACTTTTTTCTCTTATCCATTCATTTGCCTCTTTTTCTCCGTTCTTAAAATATTTTAATTATGGTTTATTTAACGACGCTCGCAACTGCAGAGGTTACATCAGCGCCGCCGATGTGGCGGAATGTTGTCCAGCAGAAATTCTTTTACATGTCAGTAAATCTACTAACATGAGCCTGTCGCATTTAAACACACTTAAATGCCATCGACCTGGGCCGCGATCGAACCCGCAACCTCGAGCACAGAAAGCCAGCGCTATACCGACTATGCTACCAAGGCCGACCCTTGTTCTTATCCTATTTTCATTCCTTTCTTCTCTCTCTTTCTTCATTCGCTATTTTCTACCTATGTCTCTCCGTCTTCCTACCATACTCCTGCTTTTGCCAGATTTCACTTTATATGTTCAAAATGATATGCTAGATCTTCAAACTGGGGACGGAGCGAGTAGAACTGTTGAGTTACTCGGTTCTATCGGTTTATGTGCTTGGCAGCGAAGTTACTGGGTTAACCGTAGCCGTTACCGGTCAGTTCAAACTTCAGAGTTCACGTGCTTTACTTAATTCTAGCAGACAACAACGTAGGTACTATTGTATTTAAATATTTTCTGCTGCAGGACAAATTATTTCCTTATTCCCAAGGCGGGCTGAAAGGCCTCTAGTATTGAAGAGGAGTTCATCCTATTATATGACCTGTCAAGTGGGCCTAATAAACACTGTCAGTCTGAACATATTCCTGTAAATAATAATAATAATAATAATAATAATAATTATTATTATTATTATTATTATTATTATTATTATTATTACTATTATTACTATTATTATTGAAGTCCAGGATAACAGAGAAAGTATGGAATTGAACGGGTTACATCAGCTCCTTGTTTTTGTTTTTTTACTCAGCTGCAGCGTTTAACGTTTACCTCACATGTTAATTTATTAGGTGTTAGTATTATAAATTATTTTATCAATTTTATTTCGTCTGTCATATATAACAACACTGAAAGTTAAATAGGCCTTTCATACAAAATAACTCCGCAAATAGTTGTAATCACCCAAATGAAATTTACAACCGCCATTTTTCAATGAAGAGGAGCACTTTTTTCTCGTCAATTGGAAAAGCGAAAGCGCTTTACTACAATGCTTTTAAAACACGCTTGGTTCCACTTTCAAAGTACGTTCTAAAATCGACTCAATCTATCTAAATTTTAAATCTGCCGCCACAAATTTGTACTCTGTATTGTACTCGATTCAACCGAGTAATGACGTCACAGTACCTGCTCCGAAACGAACGCTCCGTCCCCAGCCCTAGTCTTCATATTTTAACTGGAAACACATATTGTAAGATACGTTTCCACAAGGCGGTGATTTCGTGGTATCAGTAGTGTCTTGTTCATACAAACAAAAGTGTTTCCCTGATCGGTCTAATAAAGTGCTCCAATTATACAGAGTTTTAAAACTGCAATTTCCGCAAGTATGTTACGTAATAATTTTTCTACGAAAGTGTTAGAATTAAGTGTGTTACGTAATAATTTTTCTACGAAAGTGACAGAATTAAAACACTTTAATTCTATCACTTTCGTAGAAAAATTATTACGTAACACACTTGCGGAAATTGCAATTTCAAAAACTCCATATAATTGCAGCACTCCAACGTTCACACTCATTTTTCAATAGAGCCCTTAGCGCATTGCATTACAATATAGCTACTGTTGTACACAATCAATTTGATTTTGTTTCATTTTTGGTCATCATAAATCAATTGTTTAATTTTTAATTCAAGATTATTGAGTATAAAGTTGTTAAAATTAACACTAATGTATCGTCTCTTATTCCACCAATATTTAAGGTTACCACACAATACAGCTGAAGAATGATCACGTCTGCCGCACATAGAGTCTATGCGCCCACTTTTATAATTTACTTCATTCCTTCTGCTTTTTTCACTTCTTCTTTTCCTTCTAACTAATCTAACACTGTTCGTTTGATATTGCATACATTTCCTGCTATCCTCTTTTTTTCCTTTTCTTTTTTTCGTTCTTCTAATTTCTTCTTTGTGTTCGTTTGGTTGTTTTCTAGATTGTTTAGGTTTTTCTCCTCGACTTATTCCTTTCTTACCTTCTCTTTTATTTCGTTCTCGACTGATTGCTTTATTTCATTCATTCTCAACGTATTTCAAATAGGTGTTAAAATAAAAACCTAAAACCTACTCTATTCCAAATTGTACAGCTGTCAAAAAAAAAAGTGGCCGCACTTGTGAACAGCGAATATTTTCAAAGTCCACTTCGGGTCGCGGCGATGTTACACGATGCATGTGCTTGTACAAGCAGTTCCGGAACTATGAAAGTGTTCCATATCTGCGCCTCGTAGACCAGCGGTAGAGTGCTTGTTTAATGATTCAAAGGTCGTGGGTTCGGGCCTTTTTCAAGTTTTCATTTTATTTTTTAATCGTTCTTTAGCGATGTAAATGATATTCAAATTATCATTTATATCCAGTTATCGTTCTTTATGGATATCACGTTATTATATTTTGTTATCGTTCTTTAGAGATATGAATAAAATTCAGGTCATCATTTGTATTCCGTTATCCTATTATAACGATATGAATAATAATTACTATTGTATCTCCAATGGGGGTTAGCCTTATTTTACATATGTATGTTAGGACTATAGTTTTATACACAAAAAAGATAAGCATAAAGAGAAATGGAAAAGAAAATTAAATTAGCTTACGCGATGTAAACAAAACATAAACAATCCATAAATTAGGCATTGCGATTGCAAAACAAATATCAGATATCAATTTGAAACATACAAAAATATTAACAACACACATACGTAACACTTCTATAACACAAATATGCAGCTTTCCGTACCATACATCATAAATTAATACACAATAGTCACACAAACACAATCAAACTATAATTACGACATTGCGACGACATCAAGCATCCATAACTGACTCACATACATAACAAATCAAGCATCCGTTACAACACAAACTTCAACATAGTAACCACACTTTTAAAAGTTACAAATTTGGCTCCAAGAAGAATAAATAGGACACTGTTACTAATTCCTATTCTTCTACAATTTCTTAAATGCATCTGTAATAAATCTGTGAAATTCCGATATGAATAATATTAACGTTTTTTATATTGTTATCGTTCTTTAGCGATTTAAATAATATTCAAGTTATCATTTATATTCTGCTTTCCTTCATTAGCATTATAAAACAATATTCAAGTTATTTATATTGTTATTGTTCTTTCGCAATATATTAATTAAACAAACAGATATTTATCATTTATATTCTGTTATCGTTCTTTAGTGATACTGTATAAATAATATTCAAGTTATTTATATTGTAATCGTTCTTTAGCGATATAAATAACATAAATTTAATATTAGGTTTGGAAAAATCCAGTTGCATAATACTGGTATTAGTTTTTCTTTTTGTATTATTACATTATACTATCTTGAACCACAATAAAATGAAAAGGAGTAACGAGGAATTGAACCTGAGACGTTGACATCTAAATTCCGACGTTCGTCCGCTGAGCTACGAGGGCAAAAGTGTGGAAACATTTTTGGAAAAATTGGCCCAATCACACTCTAAGATTTTCTGATGATTCGTAGAAGCTAGTCCAGGATGCGGGAGGCAAAGGCTAATTGAGATTTCCCGGTCTCTGACCGGGTCAAACATCCTGATAGAATTAATATTTAACCCTTGCCGTGACTTTCGGTGAAGTCCGGAGGGCCCAATTAGTCAAATCCACTCTCCTCATCTCCACGCTTGGGCCCCCTGGAATTTAATAAGATGCGAAAGAGATAGTGGTGTGCGGAAAGCAACGGGATGTTACCGCATTTAGGCCTATCCTTCCCAAGAAAACTGCAAACATGAACAAAGGAAGCTTATAATAGAAGAAGAAGGATCTTCTGCGGACCTCTGGAAAAAGAACTAAGGAAGAGACTAGTGAAGTGCTTTGTGTGGAGTGTGGCATTGTATGGGGAAAGAACATGGACATTACGACGAAATGAAGAGAAACGAATTGAAGCATTTGAAATGTGGATGTGGAGAAGAACGGTGCGTGTGAAGTGGACAGACAGAATAAGAAATAAAATTGTGTTTGAAAAAGTGAATGAAGAAAGAATAATGCTGAAACTGATTAGAAAGAGAAAAAGGAATTGGTTGGGTCTCTGGTTGAAAAGAATAGACGACATTAGGATATGTGGATCATATGCGGAGACTAAGAGGAAGGCAGAAAATAGGAAAGATTGGAGATTGCTGGGTTTGCAATGAAAGACCTGCCCATGGACAGAACATTTATGTGTGTACGTTCAGAATGCCTGGAATATCGTGTCTAAGAACAGTCGCTATTTGCAAAGACTAGTCAATTCCATGCCCACTCGACTGCAAGATGATCGAGATAAGAGGAAGATAGACTAAATATTGAATTGTGGCTTTTTGTTTTGTTTTTTGAACGCTTAATTATTTGAATATTTTAAGGCCGACGCCAGTAAATTTGTTATGTTTATGCCACGAAAGATATTTTATTGAGAATAAAATCTTTTTTCTTTCCATTTGCAGCCACAATATCATAATGATAATGATAAAGTCATGGCATAATATATTAATGAACCTGATGTTAATTACTAAAATAATCGTAAAATAGAAAGGAGCCGTTATGTATAGTTTGTCTCTCTCAAAAACAGAACAAAAAAGGACATAAAAAGCACGAGGTTGTAGTCGAACGCAGGACCTCATGAATAAGAGTCCTGAACGCTACCATTATGCTATCGAATAACACACAGTATACTTCTATTATAACTGTAGATATCAGGCAACGTGGTCCAACAACATGTAACATCGCCTGTCTCCGAATTGTAGCGAAGATACCCGAAGGGAACTTTGTTTCAGGAGAGCGGCCACTTTTTCTTTTGACAGCTGTACAGTATTTACTCGTATTTCTTGCCAGGTTAAATCTAATCCTACTCCTTTTGGGGTACTGGGGAAGGTACATATTGTTGAGAATAACAATAATAATTACACTGGACAACAAAATTATTTGATTTTTTCTGTTACGGAAACGAAAGCACTGGAATTATTTATTTATTTAGTTATTCATTTATTTATTTACTTATTTACTCACTCACTCACTCACCCACCCACCCACCCATTTATTTATTTATTTATTTATTTATTTATTTATTTATTTATTTATTTATTTATTTATTTATTTATTTATTTATTTATTTATTTATTTATTTATTTATTTATTTATTTATTTATTTATTTATTTAATCTGGCGGAGTTAAGACCATCAGGCCTTCTCCACCACACCACCAGAATACAAATAGACATATACAAGAAAAAAAATGCAGACAGAAGAAAATAAGAAATAGAAGTAAAATTACAGATAAAAAAAAACAAAAATCACAAATGAAAGAAGAATGAGGGAAATTAATCTTGTTATCTAATCAGTTTATCAGAGGTGTTATATTGTTACAGAATATCCTTGCATAGTTTTCTTTCGAATGCTTCAGTTAGGTCGAATTAGCACAATAATGGCACTTATTTTGTAAGAAACAGAGAATTTGTGCATGATCGTTCTCTTAAAATCCTTGTTCGTCATGCAATTCAGTCAAGGTGTTTACAAATTTTTTGAAATTATTATTGTTAGTAATTTTAACATAACTAGTATCCAGGATTCTCAGCGTCATTCTTTTTAAACATAAGCACTCAAATAACTATTTTATGACTATAAAACATCTGTAACAAATAATTTAATAGTAATCTACAATTGAAAATGAAGGCTTAAAGAATGATAACAATGGCCATTCTTGAAACATTAACTATTACATGGGAGGGAAGGAGCAACAAAATTTACACTTTCTCCTGTCATATTGCTTGAAAAGGAGGTAATTAAAATTTGCTTAAACGAGTCAATTAATTATTCAACACATTTGATTTATTCTAATTATAAACTTTTCCATATTGGACAAATACAAACAGCGTATTCCGAATCCCACGGACTGGTGGACAACAATGACGTCACGCTGCAGCGAAATAGGAACAAAACTGCTGGAAGGTTCGATGGCTATCATGGCGACTGTACAAGTTGTTGTCTGTGTTACGCTAGCAAGATTTTGCGAAATTTCCGTACTGTCATCTCGTTCAAAGAAAAGAGAGCATAAACAATTTATTTCTTGAACCAGTAGTAATAACTGGTCCGTTGACATGTTCGCTCATAAGCCATTAACATATTGTTTTTACGTTGTGCTCATTACAAACAATACAGCAGAACAAAATCAGAACATACCGCCATGACACAACAGTGCACGATGTCATTTGTCTGCTAATTCCCGCCCTATACAAGAACCAATCAGATTCACTGATGGCGGCTGATGGAGACTGCCACCACCTCTGCAAGCTGATGGAACCGGTGCGACACCGGTGCAGCATCAGTGACGTCATCGTTGAAATTCGGAACACCGTGATGCCATCAGATTACTCAGCGCTGAGATTCGGAATACGCTCATAAATATACATTATTAAATTATTACCATAAAACCATCTAAAATATGAAGAACATGTTTATCCTACCAGAATAAATTTGACAAGTCCTTTAACTAAACCTAAGTGTTATACAACCAATGGAATAAATCACTGCCAGAGTTAAGGGCCAAGGTTATACAACTCTCTTTTGATAATAAATCCTGACCTAGGTTATTTTGAGTTTAATAATTTCAAGAAAAAGATAAGCAAATTATTTAGTATTCATGTTCATTTTTTCTTTTTCGTTTTTTCTTAATTTCAATATACTATTTATCCATTCCAACTTATATTCTGTTCTTCACTTAATTCTCTACTTTTATTTTCGTAATTATCCCAGTTTTGTAATAATTGTATTGGCTTATAATTTTATTGAAACTTTGTTATGTTCCATTGAGTACAAAATAGTTATTTATAGGAACCGCTCAAACGACAGTACACTACATTAGTAATATGTATTTATTTTGTTTTATATATATATATATTTTTTTTTATTGGGTCATTTTACGACGCTGTATGAACATCTAGGTTATCTAGCGTCTGAATGAAATGAAGGTGATAATGTCGGTGAAATGAGTCCGGGGTCCAGCACCGAAAGTTACCCAGCATTTGCTCGTATTGGGTTGAGGGAAAACCCCGGAAAAAACCTCAACCAGGTAACTTGTCCCAACAGGGATTCGAAACCCAGGCAATCTGGTGACCGTTACTCCACAGATGTGGACGTTTTGTATATAGCATTAAATAGTAAATACATATAATCCATAAATCATTAGCTTTCTGATAATTAAGAACAGTAATGTTTATGTTACACCAATTATTTTACTGAGGACTCTAATCCATTGTCTGGTAAAGTACACAGATATAAATATGCCAATGAATAAAAATTTAAATAATAGAAGACGAAATTCAAATATTACGCAACAGTTTTCTCTAAATTTCCCCTAGTTTTCGAAAAAAAAAACTTGTATTATTAATAGAATAAAATAAACAATAGCCGCTTGCGTAGCTCATATCAAAATACTAGATTCCATTGATAAAATTACTGACACATTTCACGTGACAGATTAATATATTTAATGTAATCTTTTTATTCACTAGATCAGGGGTTCCCCGCGAAACTCCATGGAGTGTCTCGCGAATTTTAAATTGAAAAATAAATTTCATATAATTCAGAAGATCTATTTACAACGCATTTTTTTTAATTTACAACGAAGTCTTAGACAGGATACATTTTTTTTAAACAGACTTTACCAATGAAACATAAACAGCTGCAACATTGCTCAGTTTAATTTTTCTGCCTGGCGATAATTCGAATGTAAGAGGACACTGTAACAGCGTTTAGTAATTCGTTTACTCTTCCCACTTAGTAATAAATAGAGTTCAGAATTGTCAGAACATATTGGTCAGTTTCAGTATATACGTGTAGCAGGTGATAGTGCGACTATTTTATCATTTTTTTTTTATTTAGACTTTATCATGGACAAATTTTTAATTCGAAAAATATAATTGGAATCAAGTTCTGTGTTAGATGACAGCAGTGCTAATTCAAAATATAATGTGAGTGAAAATTCCCTTCAGGGTTTACGAAAACGTACTGCGCTTCGTAAATATAGTGATGAATACTTCCAATATAGTTTTATGTGGCGTGGTGATGAATGTAAACTAAACCCCGAGTGTCTTATATGTGGAAATTTTTGTCAAATCAGTCGATGGTGCCGAATAAACTAAAAAGAAAATTATGACTGCCGTTTTCCACGTCATAATTGTGTGAGTCAGCATTTTCTACCATCAAAATCGTGAAATCTAAACAAAGGAACAGACTGCTGCGTCGTGTTGGTCTGTTAACCATAAGGCCACATGTAGAGAAACTCTGTGCAACGCACTAAGTGCAGACTTCACATTAATTTAAATAGGTGAGTTTTCAAAAACGATCATTCACCATAGATCTAACATAGACACATAACTTTGTTTTTTTCTAATGCCACTCAACTTACTGCTTGTTTTTTAGAATTTTCGATTGCGTGTTAACATCGATCTATTTAAAACACTAGATATCCGACACTACAAAGAAGTTCGTATCTGTGTTTTTATTATGGCGGAATGCGCATGAACGGCGTTCCGGCACCTTCTTGCATTTTTCATCATAAAACCGAAATATGTGTGAATAACTATGTTTTAATATAATTTTTCTTTGAATTCCGCTTAGACCTTGAAAGTCTTAGTAGAACGAAAAGGAGCTTAAAAACGACAAATATCCCGTGCATTGAACAGTAGGCCTACATCTCCCCGTCCACTATAAAATATTCTACACAGAGTTCCACTACATTTTTCTCCAAAAGAAAAGCACTGGTTGTTATTATTATTATTATTATTATTATTATTATTATTATTATTATTATTAGAAAACAAGTGTGTCGCGATATAGTGGGCCTTCAGTGAAGTGTGTCGCCAGTCAAAAAAGGATGGGAACCACTGCACTAGATTAAAAACATTTCATAACAAAAATCATAATTCTGATGTCCATTTTACACGTGTGGATAATAAAACATCCGAGATATGTAACGAATTTCCTCATCCCTCATACCTGCCTCATGTGTAGCTTTCTATGTCACTCATGCATAGAAGAGGCGAGGTATATAAACACAAACAGCTCTGCGAGATATCAGTCACCATCAAGCAGCAACATGAGGATTTTCCTGGTGAGTTCACTCCACTAATTGTGGGCTAGCTTCACTGCTTTAATTTAACAGTATTATTTTACACTAACGATAAATTCTTAAAATTCAAAATCAAATTTTCACAAAATAAGTCTTGAAATGTAGGATCACATACTTGCTGAAATTTTCATTTCTGTTACAACGAGGTCAGTTCTTCCATTGGAAAATTTGTGGGCATAGTTTCATTTTTTCACCTCAAGCTTAATTTTTCAGTGACCGTAATATGGAATCTTTTCTATTAAGCTCCGTATTTCAGTTCTTGCCTCCAGGCTGCCAGGACACTAAAACTTCTTCCAAATTATAATTCTTATCTCTAAATATGTTCTAGATAAAATGACTATGTGCACTACAAGCTTAAATATTTAAAGTTCTGGCACTCCTGACTCGAATGTTTTTATTTTCTTTAGTTATACACATATACACAATGGACCAAAAAAAGGCACAAAATTAAAAATACTTTATTTCCGAAACTATATAACATTAATTTTTAATGAACACACTGTCGGAAAGAGTAGAATTTAAAGATGAGCAGAACTTTTTATTATGTTTTTTGAGGCTCAATTAAAATCGTATGGAGGTCAATATACAATGAAGCGAAAAATGTGTTTTTTTAAGATAATTTATTACTTCAAAATGCAGAAACTGAATATTGGTCAAATTAATAATAGTTAATGACCTTTCAAATAATATAATTAAAAATGATGCTCTTTGTGACCGCCATTTGCCCGCACAACTATTTGTAGACGTCTTCTCCATTGTCCAATAGCACTGGAATATGTCTTTGATCAAGCCGGTCCCATCATTCAAGAAGGCGTTGTCTTAAATGTTCAATATTACAAATTCTTGTTTTGTAGTAAACTACATTTTGTAGTTGACTCCATACAAAATAGTCCATCTCGTTTGAAACTCCAGCGGAAATCATCAGAGAATCTGAGAAATGCCATTTTTCACGCAATAAACTCTCAGGAGGGATATCATGTCCGTACGTTGCTAATCAATCGTTTTATACTTGAAACAGACCATTCTCGCTGAGCGTAATTATTTTTTACAATTTGACGGGCAGATAAATTATCATATTGGTGCAAATGTTTAATGGAAATCTTGTCTTCGTTCGTTAAGCGACCCATTATTCACAAAATGAGAACTGAAAACGGAAGAAAAGAAATTATGATAGTACAACAAACAGCTTGGCCTGCTGAACTCGTAAGACCATAATGCTTAGTTCGGCATAAACGATCGATTTTGCACTACCTTACAAAAAATAAAATGAATGTTTATTGAATGGTAAAAAAATAAATATTACAGTACTTTCCCGGTCTACAAGGACTGCGAAATTTGCCTGTGAAATAAACTTTCAAGTCAAATCATTAGCTACTGGAATAGGCTATAACTATTTAAATTTTATGTGCGTTTTTTTTTTTTTGGTCCACTGTATACATAATCTACTTCTGGAAGTGTAACACATCATCTTACAAACCTTTTCCATTCTTCTTTATTATAACACTGGTCTTATTAAAGATTTATTATTTTCATCGCTGTTTGTACATCATCTTTAAAGTTGTTGTAAGTCTTCTTCTCTCATACTTCATTTTAGGTATCAATTATAAAACACATTTTCGCATTCTATTGCATTACTTTTTAGTTTTACATAATAATAATCTTCCTAAAAATATTTTCTCTTCGTAATTAGCAACATAGGAGTTGTCTATGACTTTTAACAATACGATTAACTTTGGTAAAATGTAGCACCTACATACACAGTATGAAACAAGAGTGAATCTAAAGAGGCGAGGGATACAGAGAAAGAGAGAGAGAGAGAGAGAGAGAGAGAGAGGATATTAAGATATTTTAGTTATATCTATGCCACATACACGTAAAGATAACTGCAGTGTTACGTTGACTATTACACCTTTACTAAGTCATACTACTTTTGAATAATAAAAGGTATGAAACGACGTGTTTCAACCAATCTTGGCTGCTAATCCTACAATTTTATCACCTCTCTAGCATTTGTTTTTATCACCTTTCCAGCACTTTTATTTCTATCAACTCTCCAGAATTTGTTTCTTTGTTTGCCGACATTGTACTTTCAATAATTTTACCTTTTAAATGATTTATGTTTATTTCAACATCCTTAATTAAATTTTTTCTATCATTTATCTTCTTTATATTATTTAGGTTATGTTATAGGGCTATTCCATTCAAATCGACCGAAATATAGAGAAAATTGACCTTGCAATTTTTTAATACAATGAAACTTTTTCTGTCCGTTGACAACTGTGATACAATGCTTTGTGCAAAATTTGAGGCATCAGAACTTCATAGTGTTTAAATTAAAAATATTTAAATTTATCGTATTTTCATAAAATTAGCAACTTTAAACTGTTGTGGCTCCGAAACCCTTTCACCCAGTGATCAAAATCATGGTTTATTTTGATGCTGAGAAGTTAAAGTTTATATTGGCATGTAAACAGTTTTTCTTACTTTTTATGGAAATGGAGAAATTTAGATTTTTCTTCATTAAGACGCCTTTGCCCACGAAAAAATATTTTTAAAATATATGGTTAGATTCCGCATTGAAAGTACAAATAAACACATTTTTTACTGGTGCACCGTTCATAATAAAGCATTGAAAATATCAAATAAAGAAAATAAATAGTACGCGCGTGAACTAACCAGCTGACTGTGAGGCGGGAGCTAGCCTAGGCAAGCAAGGCCAGAAGACATAAACACGTGATGTTTCGTCTAGTAGCGCATAGCTGGACTAGCTTTATCACAAGTTTTCATAAACACAGGAGTAAAATTACGCCCAATGTTCGCTTATCTTCATCTCTCGGCCAGTTCGTACGGTACTGCGCCGTTCAAGTCTAGGCGTGTGAATATAATTTATTTAATACCCTCGAAACTTATTGCCGAGCCACTAAGCAAACAATACCGAATCCCTCTTAATAATGCAAGGTTTTTTCTCAATATTTTTTACATTTTTACAAATGGGCAAAAAGCCTAAAAGTAAGTAAAATCAGATTATCTGTCTCTCTGTATACAATAAAAATAAGGATTACCTCTTAACATAACCTACCAAATGTCAGCTTCAAAATGAGCTCCCGTTGAATGTTCTGCAGTAAACGGTTCCAGAGTTCTGAGCGCTGAAAGAGGCTTGTTTTTATAAAATACGCTAAATTTGTCGCTCAATAGTACGAAAACCGTTTGACTTTCGACAGTATATTTTTGAAAATGCACTCTCCTCAGCATTTTATATAAATAAGGAAAAAATTAGAGTATTAAAAAATGCGAGGTTTTTTACTGATCGATTTCATATAGATTAGCCCTATAGCTTCTGCTGTATGAGATTATGGATAGTCACGTATCAGAGATTTTTTAATATAATCTATTGACAAATGAAGTGGAATGCGAATCTTTTAATAAAAATGAAACTGAATCAACAAAGCCATCTTGAGTAGTAATCGTCCTTGAAGATTGTACAGTTGGCATAATTGGTAACAAGACAACAGCTCATCATAACGCACTATTGTCATCTAGCAGAATATATTTGTAATGATGAGATGGTACAATAGTACATTTTCAAGACAGTTTAGTATTTTAGTAAGTAAATTAATAATTTATTGTCTTAGAGCACTTTATTTCTTCTAATCTTTATTTTTATAGAGTACTTTATTTCTTCTAATCTTTATATAGCCTACTTCCTTCTACTCGTGTAATAGCAAATTAAATCCCACTCGAGTTTTGACTTTCTCTAGATAAATAAAAAACTCTAGTGAGATTACTGTAGAAAAAGGACTTACTTATTATAATAGAGAAAACAAGGCATATTAATTAATACATCCATACTTAATTACAGGACAAATATTATCTAATTCTAACTTTGCATGTTATAATATTAATAGATATATCTGCAAAATTTTACAAGTTTAATGACATAAAATTTAAAGATTATAAGAAGCATGTCCCAAATGTATCACGGTCCGTGCATCAAACGAAGTTACACATGCATAGATACGTACTCGCGGTCGAGCATAATATAGGTTGCATGAAGTGTTCATTCAGGAACAGAAACGTATTTATTATAAGTTACGAATAAAATACAAGAAAATTTTTAACAGTCTGCAAAATATATAAAAAATTAATTGTCCACAAATTACATTTATTAAATGCAGATTTTTTAATTCACTGTCAATACCAAACAGGTCTATGGATTTCATAATAAATACTTTCTCGTCTGAACCTACCTCAACAAAATATTTTATTAATACTGCAATTCCATAGTGGTAATATCGCACATTCCTGCGGAATTCTGATTGGTTAGCGCGAGGAAACTTCCCAAGGTACGAAATACAAAGCTAATCGCGATTAATAATAATCGGTTATATCGGTGTTATCGATAAACTTACTTCTTACACATGATCATTATTTAATTTCAATAGTTACCGTTTCCAATTATACTTTTTTAAACGCCATGACAAAACCCAAGCTACATCTACAGATTAAGCACGGTTTCGATAATTCACTCACGCTGACTCTAGAGTCAAATACACAGGTATTTTATAAGCATATTTATTTTTAATTAATTAAAAAAATTTAGCGGGCCTAGTTGTGATAATTACAAATGCACACAGCCAATCATTCCACACATTCTGGCAACACTGACTAGGAGATATACAGTATGTAAAAAATTGTCCTTTGTGTTCATGTTCCTCTGATCCAAACATCTCTGCTGCTGCACAGTATGGTAGTGTGGAGTTTTAATGAAAGCTCTTTGAATGCTATTAGTGTGACATTAGGAAAAACCAGAAGATCACTGGAACAATCTGTTACCAAATCAAAGTCATTTAAATAGATAGCATTATGATCTATGGAGCTGGAACCCACCGCCGACATGATTCCATGCGTTTTTTCTTACTGAATGTATGCTTCTCGCTAATATGTCCTTTTAATCCCTACTAGTTGTAAAAAAAATTCTATGCAACATCATATATAGCACTATACTGACAATTCAACTTATATGATGAATTTGCAGTATTGGCTAATAACATTTCAGAACCATCTTAAAATCAACCAATCACAGTTGTGTTTCTTGATAAGACGCTTTGTAAGGAGGCGTCTTATCTGATGAGACGCCTCTTACATTGCTTCAGTGTCAATCACAGAAAATCAAGAAATGCTAACAAAATTTAATTTTTAAAACTGCATTTTCAATAACTGTAACTTCAAGTAATAAATAAATGTCTGTAAACACTTATCGTGTTTTTGTTCTGTTAATGTAGCATTTCAGCTCATCTTACTTTTGAGGTTAAGTATTGTTGTTTCGCATATCCGCTCTGAGTAGTTGGTGCCGTGATAGATAGCAGTTTGTTTTTGTACTTCATTACAAGGAAACATAAAACATAATTTCCTTCTGGTTTAGATCTGTCTCGTAGCCCTTGCGGTGGCAGCTGAAGACATCGCTGTCGCTGACAAAAAGAACACACAAAAGCGCGGCATCGACCACGGCCATGGAGGAACCAGTTACAGCTCCGTCACCCTAGGTTCAGGTGCCAGTGGTCATGGAGGCCTAATTAGCTCCGCGGGTTACGGACACGGAGGAATCTCAGCAGGTCTTGGGCACGCTGGTCTTATTAGCTCCGTGGGTTATGGCCACGGAGGAATAGCCAGCGGTATCGGACATGGAGGACTCATTAGCTCCGTGGGTTACGGCCACGGAGGAATATCCAGCGGTATTGGACACGGAGGACTCATTAGCTCCGTGGGTTATGGCCACGGAGGAATATCCAGCGGTATTGGACACGGAGGACTCATTAGCTCCGGAGGTTATGGACACGGAGGATTTGGACTGGGATATGGAGGATACGGTGGAGGCGTCGGAGGTTTCGGAGGTGGCGCTGGAGGCTTTGGAGGCGGTGATGTACAGGTCAACACCATCACTCAAACAGTTCCAGTCATTGTTCCTCAGCCCTACACTGTTCCAGTCAACAGACTCGTCCCTGTGCCTGTCCAAGTACCTTACACAGTCGAGAGACCCGTCCCTGTTCCTGTAGCCGTCCCTCAACCCTACCCTGTCACCATCACCAAACCTGTTGCTGTTCCCGTTACACGACCTGTCCCTGTGCCTGTACCACAAGCCATCCCTGTCCCTGAACCTCAAGCGGTGCTCGTCCCCGTGCCTCAGGCTGTACCAGTGCCTGTGCCTCAACCCGTGCCTGTCCAAGTACGTCAGCCTATCACTGTGAATGTTCCTGTACCCGTTGTAGTTCCATCAGGTAACGCTGGAGGCGCTGGTGTCGGCGCCGGAGCCGGTTTCGGTGCTGGAGGTGCTGGTGTAGGTCATGGGTTTGGTGGATATGGAGGAATTGGCCACATCTCATCCGGAGGATACGGATACGTCAAGCACTGATCACTTCAAGATCTAGAACAGCATATCATCGTGTGTGACCTGCATCGCTCATGTTGGACTGTGACATCATATTAATTCTCATTATTGTTAGTTTTATATTATTGTGTTAATTTAGAAAACAAAATGTCTAATTTGTTCTTCATTTTTTGTATGCATTAAAATCATTTCTACCTTCAATAAATTACATATTTTTATACTTTAATACTTAGTAATATTATTTATAGATTTAGTTTTATTTGTTATAAAGTAAAATGATATTGAAAGCAATCGAGTCGCATTGTTATCTTTGTGACTGAAGTCAAAATTCAAATTCTAGTAATTCTGTTTGAAGCAATATTCGAGGATACTGTAGATTTTCTCTGGGAACTCTCTTTTTTTCAGCTATTATTTTGAATACATGCTCAATCATTATTATCTCTCTCGATAAACAGCATGGATCTATTTACGTCCAAGAGGAAGGTTACAAGTCACGGTGTTACAGATGCAATGTTTCAGTCTATTATAGAAATGGTGATGATTGTCTCTTGGTGGTGCCAAGTTCTTGGGTTGTATCACTATATGTAAATATCCAACATTTCGCGGCTACGTATCAGTTCCATTAGGGAAGGCAAGTAACAGAGAAACACAAAATTGTTATCGTTATAAAGAGCTAGTCTACAGGACGACTGGAATTTCCTTCACTGACTATGTAACAGATACTTGGCTCACAAACATTGGACGTTTGTATATTTATGATAAGATACAGAAATCTCGAAACCTCACAGTACATTGTATGACGTGAAAATCTGCAAATCTTACTCGCGTAAATACTACAATATCCTTTTTATTTCGAAAATATTTGTCATTAAGTTATTTGCATTGATTCATATCCCCAAGGTTTGACAGAATTTCAACAGTCCCAAAAAAGTATATTATTTCCTCTCTCGCAATTAAAATTTGTATCATTACCTCCTTCTCCTTCGTCTTCTTCTTCTTCGTCTTCTTCTTCTTCTATTACTATATTCCCAGGATAATATAAATACACTTCACCTCAAATTAGGTGTACAGGGAAGAATGGATATACGAAATGAACTGTTACCATAAAGGATATAGGCTACATAAATAAAATCACTCCAAAAGCTTTTCAGCATTATGTGCCTGAATCGAGCACTTTTCTTCTCAGTGAAAGAAAGATAGACAGAGCACAGCAATTTTTTGTCTGTTAGCGAAAAATCTGACTCTTTCAGCAACTACTTTCCATGACGAAATGCACTTGTATGAAGTAATAAAAATTTCAATGCAATCAAATTAATAAAAAAATTAAATTCAGAACAAAAACATATATATCATTAACCAGTAATGAATACAGATACGAGAATAACATTTGATGCTCCCTTATTGTATAAGTTTCGCTTCAAGACACTGCGCAAGTGCAGTAAACAAGAATCCTTGTATATAATGCTACTTGTGGACACCGTGCGAAATTGTTGCTTACATATAGGAGGACTCCAATCAAGACTCGTCCCAAATTTTAATTCCGTCTCTGTACATAGGACAGAAACCGACAGGCGATTAAATCTTAATGGCTGAAACATCACCACTTGGTCACAAGCGTTGAGACGTTCTAAATTTATGTTTTCTTTCAAAGTGACGGATACAATAGCCTCGGCTTCGTCTTCCATTACTTTTTAATTCCAAACCTTCATCGGTGTTCTGATACATGTCATTCTCAATACATGTTGTGTAAATCAACCCTATGAAAATATGCATGTCACAAATTTACTTATCTACGCTAACAAACTGTATTCCCAAGTTCATAAAAATAGTTATCGCGCTGTCCCTGGCAGTGGATTGTGGCTTGTGACATACAAGTTGGGGATGATTTGCGGTTAGGACAAGTTCTCAGCGTCCTAGTACTGAATTTTTGGAAGAGGAAAAACAGTAACGTTGTCAATAATACGATTATTTATCGCGATATAAGATAATTCATTTTAATCTTAAAATTTCTCTTACCTAAATGGGAGTATAAGGGTACAGTGCATCAGTTATTCATAGATTTCAAAAAGGCATATGACTCGGTTAAGAGAGAAGTTTTATATGATATTCTTATTGAATTTGGTATTCCCAAGAAACTAGTTCGATTAATTAAAATGTGTCTCAGTGAAACGTACAGCAGAGTTCGAATAGGTCAGTTTCTGTCGGATGCATTTCCAATTCACTGCGGGCTAAAGCAAGGAGATACACTATCACCTTTCCTTTGCTCTAGAGTATGCCATTAGGAAAGTCCAGGATAACAGAGAGGGTTTGGAATTGAACGGGTACATCAGCTGCTTGTCTATGCGGATGACGTGAATATGTTAGGAGAAAATCCACAAACGATTAGGGAAAACACGAGGATTTTACTGGAAGCAAGTAAAGAAATAGGTTTGGAAGTAAATCCCGAAAAGACAAAGTATATGATTATGTCTTGTGACGGAAATATTGTGCGAAATGGCAATATAAAAATTGAAAATTTATCTTTCGAAGAGGTGGAGAAGTTCAAATATCTTGGAGCAACAGTAACAAATATAAATGACACTCGGGAGGAAATTAAACACAGAATAAATATGAGGAATGCCTGTTATTATTCGGTTGAGAAGCTTTTATCATCCAGTCTGCTGTCAAAAAATCTGAAAGTTAGAATTTATAAAACAGTTATATTACCGGTTGTTCTTTATGGTTGTGAAACTTGGACTCTCACTTTGAGAGAGGAACATAGGTTAAGGGTGTTTGAGAATAAGGTGCTTAGGAAAATATTTGGGGCTAAGAGGGATGAAGTTACAGGAGAATGGAGAAAGTTACACAACACAGAACTGCACGCATTGTGTTCTTCACCTGACATAATTAGGAACACAAAATCCAGACGTTTGAGATGGGCAGGGCATGTAGCACGTATGGGCGAATCCAGAAATGCATATAGAGTGTTAGTTGGGAGGCCGGAGGGAAAAAGACCTCTAGGGAGGCCGGGACGTAGATGGGAAGATAATATAAAAATGGATTTGAGGGATGTGGGATATGATGATAGAGAATGGATTAATCTTGCTCAGGATAGCGACCGATGGCGGGCTTATGTGAGGGCGACAATGAACCTCCGGGTTCCTTAAAAGCCAATAAGTAAGTAAGTATTCCTCTTACCTACTCAACAGCGAATCCATTCCATTACAGTCCTCACAAAAGAGAACATGTCGAAATGCTAGTTGATAATTTGTACTCTGGTAAATGTCACGAAAAATAAAAACGCGGTTACCAACATACACTGTAAGATATAGAAAATAAATTTGAAATACTGGATAAAAACCGTTGTAGCTTACTAGTACATTTTAGTAGCCTACATCATTAACTTTTCCATATACAGTGCAACTCCACAAATAGACGCTCACTCTCGTTTACTTCACGATACAAGGTAAGTCAACGCACCCTTCCCCGTGCTGCACAGGGCTAACCAATTGAACCAGTGCAGTAGTGTGCAGATTTTCGTACACTTTGGTAGCATGGCAGGAAACAAAAAAAAAATGTGTACTTATGTTGAAGCAGAAGTTACAAATATTGGAACGGTTTAAAATCAATCAGAGTCATCGCTCAAGAATTTGACATTTCGATCAGAACAGTGCATGGGATAAAAAAAATTCATCTAAATACGAGGCATTCTGTAGTGATAAGAAGTGTTGTTATTATGAGTTAATTGTAGGACGAAAACACAGCTTATTTTGTGTAATTTCCTCAATTTAATCAATAAGGATGATATATGTTCTCTCTTGAAGGGTATACACCATTTTAAAATAACTTAATACACAAACACAACTATTACATGAAATGCTCA
The DNA here is from genome assembly GCF_040183065.1 of Periplaneta americana. Taxonomy (NCBI): domain Eukaryota; kingdom Metazoa; phylum Arthropoda; class Insecta; order Blattodea; family Blattidae; genus Periplaneta; species Periplaneta americana. The sequence continues at coordinate 71,231,058 of NC_091120.1, forward strand.
ATAAGTTTTTGTAGCTTTATTCTCGTAAGCTCTAACCAACAATAACAATAATCCAGGTTGCCAGGCGACGATAGAAAAGATGCGAAAACAAATTAATGAGGTGTATAAACAATTGAATGCTCTTTCAACTATACTAATAATAAATCTGTAGCCGAAATATTTCTGGTAATTTTCGATTTTCCAAAAATAATTGGTCCTAATATGTATAATTAATCACCCTGAAACCGAAAATCGCTTTTTTGAAATTTTTGTTTGTATTTCTGTCTGTCTGTCTGTCTGTCTGTCTGTATGTTTGTTACCTTTTCTCGCGATAATGGCTGAACCGATTTCGATGAAAATTGGAATATAAATTAAGTTCGTTGTAACTTAGATTATAGGCTATATGGCATTCAAAATACATTATTTAAAAGGGGGGCTATAAGGGGGCCTGAATTAAATAAATCGAAATATCTCGCTTATTATTGATTTTTGTGAAATATGTTACATAACAAAAGTTTCTTTGAAAATGATTTCTGATACGTTTTATTCTCTGAAAAATTTTGATAGGACTGATATTTAATGAGATAAATGAGTTTTAAAATTAAAATAACTGCCGTATAAGGCGGTGTATTGAAATAAAAAACAAATGACTTCGTCTATAAGGGGTCTTGGACACAACAATCGAAAGTTATGAAACATAGCCTACAGACAATGTTTCTGTGTTTGAATGAAGCTAAATTAACCGATTTGTATAATTAATTATTATTTCATCATTGGAAAGTGTAGTTTCTCTGGATGGACATAATGCTATAATGTTATTACAGTAACTTGTGAGTGAATTGAGGACAGGTAAGATTAAAATAGCTTCTTATGCACAGAAAACTTGATAGGTTATTCTGTATATTCATTTCCTGTATTTCTTATAATAATGTTTATGAATATATTCATTTTTATCTCAGAGAATTAACGAACAACGAGAGTGTATTGATTTAGTATGCAGTAATAGTACGTTAGCTTAGCAATCCATTATTTTATAATTCAAATTTTAACTATGCTCAATTGAATCGTGTTAAAATACATAAAATACATATGCAATAAATGCAATGCAAAAAAATTGAGTAATGAGCCAAGCAAATTATGTTGCGCTGTTGTAAAAGTTGTTCCTTTTGAGATTCAAGAGCTCCCACAACAAATTAAAAACTTTCTAATTCGAGTACATCCGTTATGAACACACTTTTTCATAATATAATATAATATAAACATAATAATAAATCTGTAGCCAAAATTTTTCTGTTAATTTTCGCTTTTCCAAAAATAATTGGTAATAACAATTAAGAAACATGTTAAAGGAATTGTCATTGCACCAAATGAGTGGTCTCTGGATCAAAATGATCACATTTTAATATTTTAAATACAATTTAAATTAAGTAACATATTAAACGATTTATCCTTCTATCAAACACGAATGTTCCCTGGATCAAATGTCCTATTTTAATTATGTAATTACTTTATATTTATTTCTAACGGGTGCAGCTGAGCGCACGGGTACGGCTAGTATTTAAATATAAAAATACAGTATAGGGGTGCCATTTGAAATTTCAAAGTGGGGGTGGCTGGGGTCGGAGGTAAAATCTAAAATAAAATTAAGCCTAGTTTAAGACTTCCCCTTCAATATCTAAATTTACGTTTTTTTTTTTAAATTGAATTCAATTTAAGTAACTAGTTATTTAGAGTGGGATGTTTTGAAATGAAAGTCCTGTATGTAGATACATTTAGAGAGTTTTCCTCCAGAAGTTTTTTTTTATGTTTCAAATGTATCACGTATACTATACTTAATCACGGATTTGTTTTGTTATATATTTTGCATATACTACAATATATTATTTAAAATTATGTACCTTAATTATTTATGTTTCGGCCCGCACGCCATAAAAAACATTGTACAGCCCTTATGTTTACCAATGTCCGCAGTACTCCGTAGAAAGACGTGTTCGTACCTCGTCTCGCACACGGACCATTGCTGTGTCTATTTGTGGAGTTCCACTGTATCGTTATGGACACAAGATCCGTTTTTCACAACATACAATAGGCTATAAGAGACAGATTAGTAACTTGTATGTCCACAGATTAGTGTCGCGGAGATCGGTGGAACATGCATGTCCTCCAACACACTAAAGAAAAGGTTTCTGATATGAATGCTTTACGTTTTCGTTAATCATTTTTAGTATTAACCTTTAATATTGGTAACTCTTTTTATATTTAAGGTCCCCTTTAAAATACAAGGCGTGTTAAAACCTCCAAAGGATAACTTTAAATCGATGATTTTGTAACATTTTCCTTTCAGTCCAAATGTAATCATTATCCGTCTATTGAGTGTAAGGTTATTACTCACAAATAATTCTTTAAAACTCACATTGATTTATGCTACAGAATCGAAGGCAAGCACAACTAAAATTAAAACTTCTTCGAATATCTGAAACAAAATTTAAGAAAATGTTGCTGCAAGCTACATTAGGAATTTAGAAAACAGGGATTAAAAACAGACACACACAAATTATTGTCAAATGAGTAAAATTATGAAGATTTTAATGGGTTACTCACCTGGACGTAATGTCGACAGCGTTCTTCTGAAGCAAGAAGAATGTGTCTTGAAATTCCATTATAAAGTTCAAATGAAAGATGAACCTCTTTGTCCATGACTTCATTTGCCAAACCTGGAACAACATATCACAGACAAGTAATAAATAATAAAGACAATCAATAAAAAGAATTCAGAATCTAAATTCTATTCTGTCTGATATGGGTAGTGTACAGGAAGCCGACCGTGAGGAAGAATGTCGATTAGTTAATGTATATATACAGAGTGATTCAAAACCTCTGCGACAAACTCTGAAGGGTGATAGATCTAACAATAAGGAACCCATTTTTTAAAATAACTTACGTCTTTTGACGCATCGTTTCGAAGTTACCGTTGAAAATGTTTTTTTTGCGAGAGCGTACGCCAATGTATGCGAATGTGTGCACCCCTGTTTGTTTGTTGAGATATTTGTAAGAGACGAGAAGGTTGTTGTCGGTTGTTTACGTTTAATGTTCAATATCTTTGCCTTTCAGTTCTGTCTAATCATTAATATTGAGAATGGATGTCTACACTTTTCCCGAGTTGGCCGACATAGTAATGTGTGATGTGGAGGCTCGCGGAAATGGAAGAAGAGCTCTCCACATGTATCAACAACAGTTTCAAAACAGAAATCACCCTCACAACACAATGTTTGCTCAGTTTTATCAGCGCCTTCGAGACGATGGGTCTCTTCGTCCCCGGCGCATTGGTGGAAGACCGCGTAGACATCCATTCTCAATTGATGATTACACTGAACTGAAAGCAAAAGGTATTGAACATTAAACGTAAATAAACAACAACCCTACTCTTCTCTTACAAACATCTCAACAAACAGGGGTGCACACATTCGTATACATTGACGTACGCCAGCGCAAAAACATTTTCAACGGTAACTTCGAAAGGACGCGTCAAAACAAAAAGGTTTCCTTATTGCTAGATCTATCAACCCTCAGAGTTTGTCGCAGAGGTTTTGAATCACCCTGTATATTTATTTATTTTTTCAAGTTAATGTTCCGTAACGCAGAATATATATATGGGAAATGCCTGTTGTTATTCAATCTGCTCTCAAAAATGCTGGAAGTTATAATTTATAAAACAGTTATATTATCGGTTGTCCTGAATGGTTGTGAAACTTGGACTCTCACTTTGAGAGAGGAAGAGAGGCTGAGGTTGTTTGAGAATAAGGTGCTTAGGAAAATATTTGGGGCTAAGAAGGATTAAGTTACAGGGAAATAGAGAAAGTTACACAACGCAGAACTAAACTCATTGTGTTCTTCACCTAACATAATTAGGAACGTTTGAGATGGGCAGGGCATGTAGCACGTATGAGCGAATCCTGAAATGCATCTAGGGTGTTAGTTGGAAGACCAGAGGGAAGACCTTTGGGAAGGCAGAGACGTAGATGGGAGAATAATATTAATATGGATTTGAGGGAGGTGGGATATGATTGTAGAGACTGGATTAATTTTGCTCAGAACAGGGACCGTTGGCAGGCTTATGTGAGGTGGGCAATGAACCTCCGGGTTCCTTAAAAGCAATAAATAAATTGATATTCCACACTAACTTCTGAATAAAATGCTAATACATAATGTAGACGTAACGCAAGGATGTATAACAGCTATGAGCGAACTTGGATTCTTTAGGATGCTACCTGGCAGCAGTATATGTTATGTTGTACAAATAGGAGCGACCAAAAGACAACGGTGAACAAAATTAACATTATTAAGTCGAGATGCTATAACTCATCATACTTTTGTTTACACATATTTAATAAATTTAATATTACAATTATGTCACAGCAGAAGATATTATGTACGATTTTGAATAACCAACAAAATGTTCCTTGTGTATTAAAATATGGAATGAATAATTTAAAAGTAACTGCATTCACGTATACAACTTTGGAAATGCTGGAGTACTGCATCATTGTCGTCATAACAGAAATACTGTACTATTATACGAAAATAAACCTTCTAAAAAAAATTTTGTCAGAATTTCTTCTTCCATTTCCACCTCACACCAGCCTTATTACGTCTCGAAAAATGTTATTTAAAGGAGGAAATCTAAGCATAGGGCGCTTATCATGATCGAATAGCTTGGTCTTTAATCTTGGGTTTTGTTAGGTTCATGGAAACCTAGCGGTACGTACTGTATGTGCTGCTGAAACTCGTAATATAGGCCTACTAATTTACGAATTTTCATATGTACTTCATAGTTTAAGGAATTGTAAAAGCTAAAGAAATCTTGTCATTATACGTACATTTGAGCATTGCAGTATGTGGAAGTTCAATTAATTTTAACTGCAACTCTGGAGGAAATTTTCCACTGATAGTAAATTTATCGCTGAACGATTATTTTACTTCGTTATTTAGCGACACTTTATCAACTACGTGTTATTTAGCCTCGATGGTATTGGTGATAGTAAGATGGTATTTGGTGAGATGAGGTCGAGAATACGCCATACATTACCCGACATTTGCCTTACGGTTGGGAAAAACCTCGGAAGAAACCCAACTAGGTAACCAGCCCAGGAGGGAATCGAAACCACGACCGAGCGCAACTCTGGATCAGCCCGCCGAATGATATACCAAACATTAAAAATATTGTCATTAAACAAAGAATTGTACGAAGCGCATCCAGAAAGTAAGTGTCCCTATTAAAAAAAAAAAGAACACACACTTTCAGGAAAACATTTATTGGCAACAGGTACAGAAATGTTTCAGCTATTTTTCAACATAGCCACCATCAGAATTGAGACACTTGTCGTATCGTGGGATCAACTTTTGTATCCCTCTGTCGTAGAACTCTGCCGCCTGTGAATGGAACCAGCGTGTGACAGACGTCTTCAGCTCTTCGTCGTTGCCAAAACGCTCACCGGAGGACAGGAAATTCTTGAAGTGCAAGAAAACGTGAAAATCGCTGGGAGCAAGATCAGGACTGTAGGGTGGATGATCAAAAAACTCCCAGCCAAATTCCGTCAAAACAGCTGCTGTGCGCCGAGCCGTATGTGGATTAGCATTGTCATGGAGGAGCACAACACCTGCAGTAAGCATTCCTCGCCTCTTGTTTTGAATGGCACGTCGCAATTTTCGCAGTGTTTCACAGTAACGGTCAGCGTTCACTGTTTCACTTCTTGGAAGGAAGTCAATGAGCAGAATGCCCTTCCTGTCCCAGAACACCGTGCACATCACTTTCCGTACCGACAGCGTCTGTTTGAATTTCGTCCTGACCGGAGATCCACTATGCCGCCAATGCATTGACTGCTGCTTGGTTTCCGGGATGAAGTGCGAAATCCAAGTCTCATTGCCCGTGACGATCCTGTCGAGGAACTCGTCACCGTCATCGTGATACCGTTCAGAAATGTCAGTGCTGCTCCTGAACGTTGCATTTTGTGTTCGGGTGTCAGGTTTTTCGGCACCCACCTGGCACACACCTTTTTGAACAGCAGGTGCTTAGTGACAATCTCATGCAACAAGGATCGCGATATTTGCGGAAAATGGCTGCTCAGCTCCGTAATCGTGAAGCGACGGTTCTCCATGATGCACTGCCGCTCCAGCTCAACATGATCATCATTGATGAGGGACGGTCGCCCACTGCGCTCTTCATCATGGACACTTTGACGACCTTCGGAAAACTGCCTACACCAGCGACGCACCATCTGCTTACTCATGATGTTCGGCCCAGAGACCTGACAGAACTGCCGATGAATTTCAATTGGCGCAATGCTTTGTGCATTAAAGAACTTTATCACCGACCGAACCTCGCAAGCGGCGGGAGAAGGAATAAGAGCTTCCATTTCGGACCACTGCTGCCACGCTACTGGCACCAGGCGGGACCTGTCCGGCTGGCATATGATTGATACGTCATAAATCTGTTACGCATGCGCAATTGACAGGGCTAATTACGTTTACTTTCAAGGGGAAAAATTTGGAAACTTACTTTCTGGATGCGCCTAGTATGTTATTTTATGGAGTCGCAGATATTATTATTATTATTATTATTATTATTATTATTATTATTATTATTATTATTATTATTATTTCAATTCTCCGGATTCAATTTAACCGTCACCCATGAGACCTAATAATTTACACCAGTGATTTTCGCACTTTTCTTTTACCTTTATAGATGTCCGTTTATCATCTAGTTCGATTCGAAGTTAACGGGTTCAAAACCTACAGATGGCGATAAATTTAAAGATCAATAAAATTCTTAGCATGGTTTCTTGAGTAATTGTAATTTTGTAATTGTTAAAACACTGTGCATATAGATTGTGTAAATAACGTGTGTGTGCATAGAGCGAAGTTTATTTCATTAAATTAATAAGAGTGTTTTAAAGTCTGTACTGTACAATGGATTGATGTAATATCCTTATGAACTATTATGTACTGATATACTGGCTCTTGTTAAATTAATGCAGGGAAGGTAGCTGTAATGCGAGTCCGCCACCGCGTGAGCGTTCTGCTCCAGCTTGTCTTGCGGAGCGAGAGCAGCTCTGGCCAACGAAACGGAGCCGTTCTCATGCCCTTATAGTAACTAGTATAGTGATCGTAACTCTGATCTTGAAATTATTTCTCCTCCTGGACTTAGAAAAAAGAACAAGGTTTTCCTTAGTAGTGTTCTATTATCCATTAGAAACAAATCAAATGGTACGTCTATACATGAGATACATGGTTCGTAATAGTCATTATATACTGCAAGTCTGTACTCCGTCCGTGTATAAATCTACAACTGTAACTTCGATAATATGCTGAGTAAATTTCGGCGCTGGACACTAGAATTATTTCGCTGGCATTATCACCTTCATTTCACTCAAACGCTAGATAATCATCTCATTTAATAAAGCGTCGTAAAATATCAATAAAAATATTCATTAATGTTATTGCTTCCTAATTTATTTTAGTACATAAATTACATATCAACCGTCCGAACGAGGCCTGTTGGTTAAAAAATTACATGAACTTGGCTATTTACAATTTTTGTGCGTCCCTCCAGAACAGGCATGTCAATTGATGCCCACAGGAGCAAGCGCACGCTTTAGAGCTCAGGAGAGTCTGAGCGCTTTACAGCGGAAAGGAAAGAGACAGACGAATGAGGTGGTATATGCCGCTTGGTCGAGCTATATTCAGGGATGGCCAGCACTGATTCAATAGATAACGGAAGAGAACTTATTAAAATTGTATCCATATTAATTTTTAGATTTGCCTGAGAAGTATAAGTGCATTATAAGAATATAAGTTTTAATCTTAATGCTCATTTTTCACAAGTTTGATTTTTTTTTTCAAAAGAAATATTTTCTCAACTTTTCGTATAGAAAAGTGAAATTTTCAGGTATAGACCTATTTATTTAGTAGCCTTACAGAATGTTTTCATAAATCTAATATAGCGTATATACGTATTACTGAAGATAGTGTATTGAAAATTTTGAAAATATTCGCATGGAAATTGTTTGTAAGGAAATGAATTAACAAAGCAACTACTGTTACATCATAAGCAAAAGATACGTGCCCATGTGTTGTAAAAATGTCAGCTCTATAGCTTCAGCAGATTTCGAGAAAATAATTTAATATTCTGATGATAGGAAGTTGCTCACAAATATCACCTTAAAAGCATAATGCGATAAGAGTTTTGTTATGTAATATTAGTTACACTTAAAACAGATACAGTACCTAGATAACTTTGCTTTGTACTGTAATATTGTTTTGATTAGTTTATTGATTACCTTTGTAAGACTAAAGATACTATCAATATAAATTCCAACTTATCATGTCATACTCAATCTCTTTCTTTGGAATATCACTTTCTTTATGAATGATGTATTTCATCCACTTAATACAGTATAATATTATACTACTATGGAATTTAAGTGAATATTCCTTCTTAACTCTCTATTATGTTATTAAGATTTAAAACACAAGTGCAATATTAAGAAATCAGTGTTAGTACTTTTGTTTTACAGACATATAGATAATATTAAACAGAAAGAAGCCATATAAAAATAACGACATAAAATTTCACGTTCCATTTGACGTTTGTGCACCTCTGTTTTCTTAATCCAACAGGTTGCTTATACATACACACAACCCTTCCTCTTTCTATACATAGCGCTTGCTGCCCGCTCCCGCGCACGACGTCAAGGTCAGAAAAATGCGCTTGCTTTGACATCACTGCTCCAGAATGTAAATAAAAATTGATTTTTCATGCAATTCCATAAAGTCACAGTAATAAAAATTTCTGACAGTTTTCCAACATATTTTTTGACATGTAATTACATTCATTTCATTAATATTTATGTTAATATTCATGTAATGTATTGCAGTTTTATAAATTATGTTACTTCTGAGGAACAAAACATGTCAAACGTCTTTGAACAAGATAAACATTGAAGTGCATTCAGCACAGTCGTTTTAAAATACTCTAATGCATCAGTAACATTGCACTATTTGCGTACTTCATCTTAAATGAAATAAAGTATAAAGACAAGAAGTAACACAGTCACACTTACAACTGAACACTGTACGAAAAAAAACGAACAACATTATACCATGAAAAAATCCATTATTCTCTTATTACAAAGGCTAGTATCAAACCTCCATATCATTTTGAAATAATTCACACGACTTGAAAGAATAAATGAATCAACTTTCTACTTTCACAGCATAGCACTGAGGAACGTAATTATGAGGTAAAACAAATTAATTTATAAAACAACATTTTAATCAAAATAATTTATTGATCTTCAAAATGAGATGTTTTAACATGTAATTCTGATAAGAAATGAATGAACAATACCTATGACAAATTTTAGTCACAAAGTTCAACATGAGCAGCAATGGGAAGTTACTATGACACATATATGCGGGTGATCAATGTTTGCCGTAGCCTCCGGACGAGAAGTGGCCGATCCCTCCGTAACCTCCAAATCCATGGCCTAAACCAGCACCGCCCGCTCCAAAACCGCCACCTCCCGCTCCAAAACCTGCTCCTCCCGCTCCAAAACCGGCTCCTCCAGCGTTACCTGATGGGACTACCACAGGTACTGGAACGTTCACAGTTACGGTCTGAGGCACAGGTACAGCCACGGGTTGAGGTACAGGAACTGGAACAGCCTGAGGTACGGGTACAGTTACGGCTTGAGGTACGGGAACAGGGACGGGTTGTGGTACAGGCACAGGGACGGGTCGTTGTACAGGAACAGCAACGGGTCTGGTTACAGTGACAGGGTAGGGATGAGGGACGGCTACAGGAACAGGTACGGGATTCTCAACTGTGTAAGGTACTTGGACAGGTACAGGGACGGGTCTGGTGATTGGAACAGCGTAGGGCTGGGGAACTGGGACTGGAACTGTTTGAGTGATGGTGTTGACCTGTACATCACCTCCTCCAGCGCCTCCCGCACCTCCAAAGCCTCCTCCGAAACCTCCGATGCCTCCACCGAATCCTCCATGTCCATAACCTCCGGAGCTAATGAGGCCTGAAGAACCACCGAATCCTCCGTGTCCATAACCTCCGGAGCTAATGAGGCCAGCAGAACCACCGAATCCTCCGTGTCCATAACCTCCGGAGCTAATGAGGCCAGCAGAACCACTGAATCCTCCGTGTCCAAAACCGCTGGAAATTCCTCCGTGACCGTAACCAACGGAGCTAATAAGTCCAGCTGAAATTCCTCCGTGCCCGTAACCCCCGGAGCTAATTAAACCTCCGTGACCACTGGCACCTGACCCGAGAGTGACGGAGCTGTAGCTAGTTCCTCCATGACCGTGGTCGATTCCGCGCTTCTGTATGTCCTTGTTGTCATTGACAGTGATGGCTTCAGCTGCCAGGGCCAGGGCCAAGAGAAAGACCTAGAACACATGTTGATGTAACTGAATGCAGTTCAGACATCGCTTTAATGTCGGCTTTTAAACTAATGCAATAATCTTGCTTGATTTCTATTATTATTTTGTACACCAAATATTAAAGATTCTGAAAAAAATTGTAATATCTCTGTCTGGAGATATACGGGAACTTGAAAAGTGCGATTAACAGTTTCTGCTTGTAATTTATTTCCGTGTTGCTCCTATGTGAGAGTACAGGAGCTTTGTTCTCTTTACAAAGATTATAGTGACTCGGAAATATATGGAAAAGGAAACTCACCAGGAAGATGCTCATGTTGCTGCGTGATGGTGACTGGTGATTCACGGAGCGAATTGTCTTATATATACACCACCTAGGCTATGCATGAGTGATATAGAAAGCGCAACATGCTGAGACGAATCTGAAGACATTCTAATAAACCATCTGTTGTCTAAATATTTTGACTGAGACATTCTTTAAATGAACCAGTCTCTTGTAAAATCGTGCATCTGAATAGGTATATAAAATGTGTTATGAAAGCGAAATAATATGACGAAATGTTAGAAGTAGTTCATAAATAGTATTAACAATGCATATAATTGCTTGGGTCCAGTATGCCAGTTAGAACAGATGACAAAGTAATAATAATAATCTATATCGTAATCTAAGAATGGATACACCTAGTATAGCAGTAATAATAAATCTACAGATGGAAAGCTCAGTTAGAAAATACTGGGAGAAATCTTTCTTCATTTCATACAGCCACATGGTTATTTGAAGTTTTTCTGCATTCTGAAGATGATCAGCAGTTACATAAGCAATCTGGTTTAACTATGTACATTGTAACTATAAATTACGAAAATCTATGTGAAAAATATTGGGTTCTTCTCGTAAAATTTCCTTTCTTGTGTGCCGAAATTAAAATAATTAAATGAAAAGAAACCGATTTAATTTCAGAGATTTACTTCAGCTAATTTATGTGACACAAATTACGATCTGTTAAGTTTTATAACTTAAAGAAAATCTTCAGCGCTTCCATCGACTGTGGATATGCATTGACCTTCGCAGTCCTAACGTCTCTTATGGGATACATTAAACAATACTTTTTTTAATCCGGACATCTCAAGAAGAATGTTTTAAATGTTCTTGAAACTAGTTGAGGATGTTTAGAAAAGACGGCAGCAATACCTAAATATGAATTCAACCAAATTAATTAATTTACATACCAGCCACAATCGCTAAACTTATGCATGTATGGATTGTTTATAATAGTCCTATAAAAATTAAATATATTATATTGAATGGGTTAAATAAAATATTGTTCTCTCTGATGACATAATCATATCGGTACCTTAAAATTTGTACATACTACTAAAATTGAGATATACATTGTGTTTCCTATGGGAGACGTCAGACTTCTAGATTCTAAGGTAAAAATAGTTATTTTCTATCAAATAAAATAAAACTGAATATCCAATCAGAGTTAATGTAATTAATTTATAATACATTGAGGCCCAAGTCCTCAAATGGGATACTTCAATTTTGAGTTGCTTTCAATATTTGAATATTTTTTTTCCGAATTTTGTCATCAGTACACAGATCATTTGCAACACTACAGTATATTAAAATTTCATAGATTTCTGAATCTAAATATTTTCTCTAGAACTGAGGCGGTTAAGAACTCCCAAGCAAAGTTAGAGAATTAAATTGCAATTTTACTTTGTATGCATCATGGATAACTGTAGTTTCAAAATACAAGTTTTACTTTAATATTTGTTTATTCTTATGTTGCTTTGGAAAATAATTATTCCCAACTTCATGGAAATAAGTCAAATTATTAAAGCATTTTTTTTAATTCACTAGTGTCGCATGAAGTAGCCTCACATTATTTCTCCAAACCCATTTCACTTTGCGGTAAAATATTCCGGGAAAAATGTAATTGGAGTGACAGATGCTTCTTGGTTTAAAATAGAATTATTAGGCTTACTTGAGAGTAAAACAAAGGAAGTTGAAAGGCTATGATGGAACAAAAGAAATGTTATACGCACCTTCAAAATATTCGCAGATTAAGGGAAGACTCCACTGAAAATCATGAAAATGTTTCCAATTTTTTTTAGCTATTTTACTTATTCAGAATTTATATTTTCATACCCCAAATGGATTCAGCTCAATTCTGATTACAAATACTCGTATGTTTACACTTTTTAAATTAAGGCTGGAAGGGGGCGTGGAATTTAAAGAGCTATCAAAATTGTTTTTCATCGAAGAATTCTTTTTTAAAATTTCTGATTACAAATCTAGTAACTTTTTGTTGGCTCCCTGAAGTTACTAGATGAATGTAGCGGAGGAGAATATTAATTTACATAAATATTCATTTTATTTTCAAATCTATTTTTCTGTGTTCATTTTTTGTTGATTCAACACCAACTTTCTTATGCCAAATGTTAATCAATCTGGATGAAATTTTTACTGCAAATATGTATGAGGTAGCTGCATGTTTCTATGCATTTATATTGTGAGAAATGCTGCTAGTTTATTTTATTAATGTTTTTCTTAATATTTTTCTTAATGCTCCTAGTTTATTTTATTAATGTTTTTCTTAAGAAAAATATTGATAAAATAAACTAACAGCATTTCTCACAAAATAAATGCATAGAAACATGCAGCTACCTCATAAATACTTGCAGTAAAAATTTCATCCAGATTGATTAATATTTGGCATAAGAAAGTTGGTGTTGAATCAACAAAAATGAACACAGAAAAATAGATTTGAAAATAAAATGAATATTTATGTAAATTAATATTCCCCTCCGCTACATTCATCTAGTAACTTCAGGGAGCCAACAAAAAGTTACTAGATTTGTAATCAGAAATTTTAAAAAAGAATTCTTTTATGAAAAACAATTTGGCAGCTCTTTAAATTCCACGCCCCTTTCCAGCCTTAATTAAAAAAGTGTAAACATACGAGTATTTGTAATCAGAATTGAGCTGAATCCATTTGGGGTATGAAAATATAAATTCTGAATAAGTGAAATAGCTAAAAAAAATTTGGAAACATTTTCATGATTTTCAGTGGAGTCTTCCCTTAAATCAACTTATCAACTTCTAAGTTCCTCTTGTGTTCTTAACACCAACACCAAACAATACTACAATTCATTTATCGAAAAAATTATGAAAACCATCTCCTCATTATATTGCAGTTCACTGGAGGGTTGGGTTTTAGAGCACAAGTCTATACGTACTGCTTTCACAGTCAGGTACAAACATTGTTTTTCCAACTCCTAGAAATTCGATTTATTACAAATAATTATTTTATTCTCCATAATTCTTAACTGGCTCTTATTAATCTTACCATTTACAGAATTATCTGTAGTAATGTCACGAGAGGTCTGAGATCTATCTAGGAAATCTCAGACGTCGCGTGGCATTTATTAGGACTATTTCGTGAATAAAATAAAAATGTAAATAATATTCCTCTAAAATTCGATCACAAAATGTTAATAATTGTTTATTAACGAATACTTAACCTATTCAGACATCGTGAAGTTGAAATATTCGTAGATGAATATCGATTACTGCAATAAAGAAATTCGATGTTATTATTCAGTAAGGCCAATTGCGAAATACAGGTTTAACAATGTTAATTACATGTACTACACTTTTCTCTTATTATTATAACATAAATAAATTTTCATTATCTGCTAAAATCATAATTTAATTTCACAGTAACAGTGGGTACAGCTATACTCGTATACCAATGCTTATGTATTCACAGCGAGACATATTGCTACACAGTGAAGCCATCTCTGTATAGATAGTCCTCATTAAAACAAGAATTTTATTACGCCATACGGAAGGCAGTTTGATGAAAAGACCTTATTATTAGTATGCAAGGTCATTGGGTTTGATATGCGATGATGTTGCATAAATTTGAACATGTGACTTTCTATTCGGCCTAATTGTTTCATGTCATTCACAACATACAAATTTTATAGGTTACTTATTGGTTATGTTACCTGTGGGAGCAGAACTATTGTCAGCTGTGTCTTATTTCGACCGTTACAATCTGTGCTACACGAAAGCATTTTTTATAGCTCGACAAACGCATTCTCGCTGTAGTGTGTAACGGAAATAAAGCTGCATCACAGTCTACAGTCGCGAAGCTTGGGATGATTTTTTGCATTTCTCGCGATAGTTGCTAGCCGCTTGGAGCGCAGTGTGTACTAGGAACAATAGACTGTGTCACTGGCATCGTGATCTAATACAGGCCGAAAGGCAGACCACGTGATTCGCTTAACCCGATCACGAAGGGCGGCGTTTCAACCATATAAATTACTTGGAATGCATAAAAAGTAACATATATTTCTCTAAAATGTAGTTTAATTGCATTAATAAAATTTAAAACAATGATTAGAAGACACTTCAGACATAATTCCTTGCGAGTTAAGGTGTAATATTATTTTTGGTGTGAAAATTGCGTTGTTAATATTTGTAATAGACGTACCTGCCTTTATTTCGATTAAATATTGCGAAATTATTGTACATTCATTTATGCACGATTCAATAATTTTCAGTTGCACCTCACGAATATTTAGATATGTTGAAAGTATAGGTTATGTTTACTGTCCCAGTTGCCCCTTTTTGTCTAATTTTAGTGGTCTCCAATGCTCTGCCATTCATATGGAAATATTATAGGTTATGTTTACTATATCTTATACTCCTAAATTCGCAATTATAAATTATAATTAAGCATAATGTCATGTATGATACTCCGCACATTCAATTTGTCTGTATTTTAATACTACAATTGAGTATTGAATTATTGTATTTATCTACTACCTAAGAGACGAAGTAACAATCATACGTACACTAATTTCATAGGAGTGGTATGATAAATTTTCTGTCTTTATTAAGGAAGATAGATGTGCTATATATCAAATCACAATATGAATTATTTTTTATTAAACCTCTAAATAGCTTCCATTCTAAACTTAAAATGTTGATGCGAAAGATTATGTTAACATGTAAAATTCTCTTCACATTAAAATAACACAATTTTGTAATTATTTCTGCAACATAGGCTATTATGCAACAAGAAATAAAGGGAACTTATGGACACATTACACTAAATAAAACTTAGCTATGATACGCAATAAAGTTATAATAATTCACCGAGCTCCATACACTGAAATAGAAAACTCGAACATATACGAGTATTACGGCCTGATCTAGATCGAAAAGGCATCGACTGTGCCGTATTTCGCATTGTTGTGAAAATTTGTGTAAACTGTGAAATGTTCGTTATCGGTTATAATAACTGTAAATGGCTAAAATACAAGAACTTGAATAACAATATGGGACAAGGAGATGTTTGTAGCACTATAAATTCTAAGAAAAAGAGGTCAGAGTTATCCTTCTTCCGAAAGATCCAGGAAGGTGAGTTTATAAAATATTATATATATATATATATATATATATATATATATATATATATATACTTTATGAAAATAATATATAAACATTATGTATTTCGTATTTCAATAGTGGAAGGAAGGTGTTAATTTTTCAAAAGAACACGATATCAAAAGTACAATACATTTTATCGTCTGCAAGGGAAAGAGTCTGTGATGAGGCGATAGTAGCGATCCTGGTGGCTAGCAACTATATATGGATGCATATTTCAACTGTCTATGTTTGCATATTTAGTAAGTATTGAGCTTCGCAACTGTGTATATACTAAACTGTGGCTTGTGGCTGCATCTACACAGTTCAATATTCCAATCGTGTATGCGTGCAATCTGGGAAGAATATTGAAAGAATCAAGTTTAAAAGGTACGTTTAATTAAGATGCATGAAGATTTTGTGTCTACATGGTGCGCTGTTTTGAACGTAACTATATTAATTAATATTAAATATCAATCTTGCATTCATTACTTTAAAGTTGAATGAAAAATTTAATCGTATAGTTGCATCTTAATGTATTCATGATCATCAATTCACGGGGAAACAGTTGGCGACAACGACTAAACAAAATAACGACCATGCGATAAACTAATAGCGATAAATCTAGCTGCAAAAATTATCGCAAAGTCTGACTGTGATTGGTTGGAATTCAAAATTTCATTACACTTCATTGGTCGAAAATGGAATGACGTCATATAAACGAAATAGTCGAGATAAAAAAGTGTAAAATTTCTGTATCTATGAATAACCTATTCTTGCATTACAGCAGAAATAAAGTAAGGTGGATCTTTGAAGAAATGAAATCAGATCACAGCAGTATTAGTACAAGGACATCATTTTATTTTTACTAACATTTCTAATATTAACCTGGCTATACCTTTGTACAGCGATTAAGAACCGGAAACACCGTTTGCTACCCCCTTCCACGACAGGAGTTCGATAATACTGGCGTAATATACAAACAAATCACTTTACTAGATATAGGAGGGAAGAAAAGTAGTTCATCCATTTACGTAAACTAGGAAATATCGCGATTTTGAGTTCGATAATTTTTATTAGGTTTTTGTTTAATCAAAATACAGTACAGATTAACAATGAGTGTTTTTACTCACGATCTGAGCTTTCCATGCGGACGTATTCATTATGCAGTGTATTTTATACTGTCTACATCACATTAGCGTAAACTATAGAGAATGAAGTTAAATTGACTATTACACTTTTACTACGTCACACTACTTTCGACCAATAAAACGGTACGAAAGGACGTCTTTCAACCAATCATGGCTGCTTATCGCACAATTTTATCGCGTCCCTAGCATTTGTTTATTTTTATCACTACCCTAGCAATTGTTTCTTTGTTTGCCAACATTTCAAACTGCACTGGTCTGGACGTCAAAAAACAGAAAATTACAAACCACTCCAGTCGATGCACAGCACTTTCAAATATGACTCGCATTGGCATTCAAGAACAAGAATTAATATGAAGAGCACCATTCGGAAATCCTGAATAGGCCTAAGTTGGGGGATACATCATGTACATCAACGAGTTCACTTCTTTTACGCACACGTCCAATATAACATCAACTGAACCACCAACCACTAAAACATTCAAATTTGAAAATTGTACTTGCAATAATTGTTTCTTTTAAAATTATTCATGTTTATTTTTTATTTCATCATCGTTAATTAAAACGTTTCTTGTTTATTTCATCATCCCTAATTAAAACTTTTCTAACACGTGTTTATATTATTTAGGTTATGTTTGTTATAGCTTCTTATATATGATATTATGGATAGTCACGTATCAGAGATTGTTTGTTTAATACTAATATTTATTGAAAATCATCTGTCAAGTGACGTTGATTACTGGGATCCGGATGATTGAAGTGGAATGCAAATGTTTTAATAAAAATGAAACTGAATCAACAAAGCCTTCTTGAGTAGTAACAGTCCACAGAGTTCAATGATGATTCCATAGTTGGCACAATTGATACCGGTAACAAGAAAACATAATCATAAAACACTACTGCCATCTAGCGTAATGTTGAGATGGTACAATAATACATTTGAAGACAGTTGTATTTTCGTAAGCCAATTAATATTTTATTGTATTGGGGTACTTTGTTACTTCTAATCTTTATATACTTTCTTCTAATCGTGTAATAGTCAATTAAATCCCACTCGAGTTTTGATTTTCTCTAGATAAATCAAAACATCTAGTGAGATTACTGTTGAAAAATAATCATAATATGGATATTTAAACACATTTTTTAAAATGGTGGCCGTTCATTTCGATACAGGCTTCAGTTTTAATGTGCACATTATCGCACTATAGACTATTGTACGTACTTCGTATCAGTAACTCATGTTGAAATAATTCTGTATCTACTCTATAAAAGAGACTTTACGTACTGCAAATTCAATCTTCACTTCTTCCCGATCCGAAAAGATAAAATTACTCATATATGCTATCTACCGTCCGTCCAAGTGGTTACGTCGCAGCGTCGTAGAAAGTGAGGATATCACGTGACAGTTAATTACTTAATGAGGCCATTTCATTTAAGTTATTTTAAACAATTGTATAGGTATAATATTACGTAGACGTCCAATTCCTAACAGAAATTAATATTATCAGAAAAGAGCTAAGACAGCCCAGCCACTAGCATTTACAGAGAGGCGAATAGAAGCAGGTGGGGGAAACCGGGTTGCGACGTAAGCAATTGGAAAATGATGCAATATTGAAAGCTCTTTCGTCACTGGAAAACGCGAACATATTTTTGGAACGTACTGTTTACTATGACCGTAAGGCTACTATGACTTTATATGAGGTCTTGGATCTGTGTGGAGGACGGTTGAACTTCATTAGTAGAAGGGGTGGGAGTGAAGTACATTCAAAAACTCAGGTACAATAAAAATTGAAGTAAAAATAAAATGATATCCCTGTATTAGATGGTTCAAATTATATAATTACAAAACTCCTATACCTACTGTTTCTATCTGTATAAAATATAAATAAAAACGACTAAGACAGGCTAAGAACACTGTGATGAATACAGAAGGTGCGGATAATCACAAATGAAGTGATGGCGAATATTATATTCTACCCATACATTCATTTGGGAAAAGAATTTACATTTTTTTTTTTTTTTTTTTTGCACACTAAGTCATAACGTACAACACGGAGACTGGTTGTAAGTGAAAGTTTTCAAGGGCCGTCTACATTGGCCTAAACCTTGTAATTTTAAGTAATGGATACAGTAATCAAAAAATATATTAACAATGAAATCAGCGGGACAATTAAATAACTACAGAATCAACTATATACAAAACTACCATTGTTTAAAATTTTGCAGCCCTCTCCCGTCCATGTGCCGGGAGAAAATGGTAGTCCTTTGCACCACAAATAGAGTTCGAGATGCTCTATTCGATCCACATACCAGCTTTCTTCCCACTGGATATTAGGCCGAGTTTGTACAACAAAGAGTCGGTTGTATATGTACGCGACCATTTATATTGGAAACTTGATCATTCCTACACAGTACTTACCTAGATAAAAATAATTCTTCTAACATATTCCAAATTGATTGTAAAGATAACATGTCAATTTGAAGTATGGAAACCGATTGGACAACGATCAGTGATATTGTTTGTTAAAGCAGGAAGTATTAAACGTACAGATATCTACTCACTAAAATGCAAACGGTACAACATCTATATGAAACGATCCAATTAAATCTGTAAGTGGGGTAAAAATATATGATAATCAGGGAAAGGATTTATATGTAAATACATATTTACTTATAAAGCTAATATAATTTATATTTTGCATTATCTTTATGTTTCACAATGTGTAGGGTTGAAAAATCCTACTTTTATTTTCCATATTTTTCCATATTTTAGAGTTTAGTACATATTTTCGTTAATTTCCATATATTTTCCATATTTCATATAAAACAGTCCATATTATATTAGGTTTAACAATAAAACAAAACAAAATTCCATTAACTTTTAAAAATACATTTCAACAATAGAGATTTAAACACATGTTCAGTAATCCCTTTAACATCAGAGTTATTTGAAAATTAGCAGTCCTATCAACAATGGGAAAGTAAGTTACAAAACTGTATTAATTTAATTTAAAATTTTTAACAGACTTCAGTTGTGCAGCTCAACAGTTAAATGCCAGTCAGAGTACACATAGGTTCAGTTTTGTAAATCATACTATAAAGACGGTAAATATGCCAAAAGTACGTCATTCAGTCAATTTAAAATCAAAACTAACAAGTTACATTTCAGAATTTAAAGAAGATGGTTTATCAACTGACAATAAAATATTATTTTGTAATTTGTGTCAGTGTGCAGTATCATCTACACAAAAGTTCCTGGTGCAACAACACATTACAACTAGTAAACATCAGGCCAACAAACAACTAAATTCCAAGCAGAGACAATTGTTTTTAACACAACCAACAACATCGAATGTAAGATCTGAGTTTAACATCGACCTGTGCCGTTCTCTCATCTCTGCTGATATTCCTCTCTACAAACTAAAGAATAAGGTCTTCAGGGAATTCCTTGAAAAATATACTCAACATACAATCCCGGATGAGTCAACACTTAGGAAGACGTATGCTCCATCCATCTACGATGAGACAATACAGAAGATAAGAGATGAAATTAAAGATAGTTCAATTTGGGTTTCCATTGATGAGACTCCCGACAAAGAAGGTAGACTTGTTGGTAATGTAGTTATCGGTTTGTTAAGTGAACAATATTCTGAACGAATTCTTTTACATTGTGATGTTCTAGAAAAGTGCAATAACAAAACTATAGTTAAACTGTTCAACGAAGCTATGGGTATCCTGTGGCCAAAGGGTATTATGTACGATAATGTGTTATTCTTTATTAGCGATGCTGCCCCTTATATGGTCAAAGCTGGACAAGCATTATCTGTTGTATATCCTAAATTGACTCATTTTACTTGTGTGGCGCATGCATTTCATCGTGTGGCAGAAGTGGTCAGAGACAATTTCCCTAAAGTAGATTTGTTGATTTCATCAGTGAAAAAAGTATTTCTCAAAGCTCCCAGTAGAGTTAACGTGTTGAAAGAAATGTACCCTGAAATTCCATTGCCACCAAAGCCAATTTTAACTAGATGGGGTACATGGCTAGAAGCAGTTGAATATTATGCCGAACATATAGACTCTATTAACAATGTTCTCCTTGCATTGGACTCTGAAGATGCAGTCTCAATTGATACTGCGAAAACAGTTACCTGTGACATAAGTGTGAAGAATGACTTAGCTCACATTCAGCATACATTTTCATGCATCATAAAAACGCTCAAAAGTCTCCAAAATAGGCACCTTTCACTATCTGAAAGTTTTGAAATTATAAATAGTACTGTGGAACAACTGAATCGTGGTAGAGGTAAAGTTGCAGATGCAGTAAGAGCTAAGGTGGACACTGTACTTTCAAAAAACCCTGGATATGAAGAACTACAAAAGGTTGTTGCTGTGATGAGTGGTGAATCAACAGTGAAGATTAACTTGGACTTATCCCCAGCAGACATTGTGAAATTGAATTATGTACCAGTTACTTCTTGTGACGTCGAACGCTCTTTTAGTCAGTATAAATCTATCCTCAGAGACAATAGAAGAAGATTCACTTTTCAGCACTTGAAAGAAATGTTTGTAACCTATTGTTATGGTAACAGACAATAAAAATTGTGTTTTGTTGAAACTACATTGGAAGATAAGGTACGTCCATTATATTTTTTGTTTAGTTTGATTAAAATGTACCAATATTTAACGTACATAGTCATTTTTTTATAATTTTAAGTCCATATTTAATTCCATATTTTGGTAAAAATCCATATTTAATTCCATATTTTGGTAAAAATAACTACATATATATTTACATATTTCATATATTTTTAGTCCATATAAATCCGTTCCCTGATGATAATATATAATATATGATATAAGATATGATATGATATATGATGTATGATATGATAAGATATTATATATGATATGATATATGAATAATGTGATATGATATATTATATGATATATGATATGATACGATACGATATATGATATGATACGATACGATATATGATATGATACGATACGATATATGATATGATACGATACGATATGATATATGATACGATACGATATGAGATATGATATGATATGATATGATATGATATGATATGATATGATATGATATGATATGATATGATATGATATGATATGATATATGATATATGATATGATAAATTATATAATATGATATATGATATATGATATATGATATATGATATATGATATGATATGATATATGATATGACATGACATGACATGATACATGATATGATATGATATATGATATGATATGATATGATACGATACGATATGATATATGATATGATATGATATGATATGATATGATATGATATGATATGATATGATATGATATGATATGATATGATATGATATGATATGATATATCATATGATATGGATATGAAGAAGGCTGAAAAAGATTTGTCACGTTTCAACACTAATGTTTGAAAAGAATATTGATAAGTTGATTAAGGAAGATATAAAGTAACTATTCAAGATATCGCTTAATATTTGAAGTCTGGAAACTGTACGTTGTATTGTCCATAACAGACTAGACTATCATAAAACTTGTTCAGGGAATGAGTTTCTGCAGATATTGTGACGTAGGATTGAATGTGGATACATACGAATAATTATTTCGAGCCAAAATCCAAGATTCTATGGAAACATTACGGTACTTATTACTTCTTCGTAAAATAGAATATCAATCATCTGCAGACGAAATAATTATGATCATAGGTAGGAAGTTCGTACCAACAGAGTAGATTGTAGTTGAGTACAGCGAGATGTATAGATGTCATCCTCGCCTCGCTATGCTCCCGCTCGCTACAGACGATAAGCAGTATGTTCATATAAGTAACGCATGTGGCATTCTTTGGAACTGTTTACAGTCGTGAATAGTTTGACAAATACTGTTAATTTATATTAATATTTTAGGTTCTGAACAAAGTGAGCTATTCTGTTGTTATTGCATTATTCACCTAATGTTAATATTATGCATGATTCCAAAAAAGGAAACTCATCTGTTATTAAATAATTATACAAACAGAGTTGTGTAACATGTTTTATTTTTCCCGGATTATTCTTCATTAAATGTTGACGTCTCGTGCTGCTATGCATTCGGTTGCATTACAGTCTAAGTTCAACATCGGAATTACGACACGAACGTCCTAGTTGTCATTATAATAGAAATGAAATATTTTCTCGAAAACAATTATGGGTTTAATATTATATGACACATAACAGATACACTATTAGATTCACAAAGTTATTGTTTACCTGATAATAGTAAGAAATACTGTATCATATTTCAGATTTTCTCCAAAAATGTCTTGTGACTTAGAATTAATATTTTCAGATTACAAAGTATTGTTCTTTTTCTGCACATAAAAGGAATAATTCTTCTCATAAAATGAAAATGTTCATTGGTATGTTGCAATGAGGCTAGAATCATAATAGGCTAGTATAATTGGTATGTTATTTTTACATGTATGGGTAAATTATTTTAGTTTGAGGTTTACGAAGTTTATAATTACAAATTATTGTTATTTTATATAATTCGTTTATTATTTTCTTGTTCCAAGGCTTTGGGCGATTGGAGCACATGTTTGGTTACTACTCGACTGTATATTTTCGTCGTTTTGCTTCACTGACAATTAGTGATGCGCTATTTCTTTTCATTCAGTAGACATATTATCTGAGAAATGTAACAAACCTCCTACGTCTATATTAAGTATTAAATGACGTAAGTTTATTGTTGCCTTATACAATGTAAATGTCCGATTATTAAAGGAGTCCTCTGAAGTTATATATTTAGGCATAATTTTCGACAGTCATTTAAAATGGAAACAACACATTCATTACCTTTGTAATAAATTACATAAAATAATATATTATTTTGTTTTTTGAGGAATTACTTGTCAATAAGTTTATTACGCACAATATACTTAACTTTATTTGACTCGGTAATTATGTACGGTATTATAAGATGGGGGAGCTTATTTAAAATCAATTTTAATCCACTTTATTTATTATAGAAGAAAATAATTGAAATATGTTTCATATACCTATTGATTTTCCATCTCAAAAATTGTTAAAATGAGACACATTTAGTACATTGTATTAATAAAATTCATACATAAAAATCGAAATAATTTCGAATTGTAATCAAATAGCTATGAAACAAAAGGTATGAATTCTTTAAGAATGTTTGGACCAAAATGAAACACTGCTATAATAGTAATTTTAGGTCCAAGAATACATAACAAATTTATATTTAAATATCATGATCTTGTCAATTCTAATAGTTCTAGTATTAAATTTTAAAAAGTTATGTATGGATTTTACTAATAATGAAAAATTGTAAATTTAAATTTATATATTCTTATTGCATAGCAGACATAAGACAAATTGTATTATTTACTTCTTAATTTCAATTCTGGAATCCGTACCTGAACAGTTCTACTCTTCGAGGGGTGAGCTAAAGTTTTTTTCTTCTGTTTTTATTATATTTTATTTACAATTAATACCAAAGTAAATAAAATAAATAAATATGGTTCAAGAAAACACAAACCAGTTTTCGTACCTAATTCCTAGCTCTAATTATGACTCTTTTAGGATACTAAGACTTTGAAGGAACAATTAACTGCGACCTTAAGCTCGTCATACTCAAAATAGCGAGAATAGCACCGGATTGCTGAAATAATGAAGACAGTGTTACTACGAGAACTTCGTGGGTTGTAAAGATTAGGGTTCTACTACTTCTGGATAACGCTTGTCTTCAGTATGGACATACTATTGTCGAATGTATTGGACAAATAGGCAGGGAGATTCTGCTAAATTCCCCTTACAATCCAGTTCTCCCATGATGAGACTATCATATGGTTGGATCCAGAAAGATGATCTGAGAGCGAGCAAGTTCATTGATAATAACAAACAAAACAAAGTGCAAGACAGTAAGTCACAAGGGTAAAAATTTCTTTCTCTGCAGGATATGAAAAGCTTCTAGAGGGATGGAGAAAATGTATACCGTACTTGCAGTGATAATAGTGATAGTGGTGGTGATAGTAGCAGCAGCAATAGCGGTAATAATAGTATCGGCTGGCGCTCTGAACTGCAGAAATTCAATGTGGCTGAGAATTCGTTGAGGAATTTTATTTTCCCCAGAGTCGTCTGTCACGAACAGGGTTCTTTACGTAAGTACACCGTGTTCTGCTTAGAGGGATCGAGAAATAAATGCTAACCATTTAAAATCAGATGAAGATATTGTTTTGATTTACATCAGATAAGATGTAGAAACTGTCCAAGTTTATGCACCAATGGTTTAAAAACAACTGCATGTTCATGCGCATGCACACGAACATTCATCGGGGAAACAAGCCTGGCGCCATTCAGTAGAACATTCCGTCATTGGACCATTCTTCTTCTTCATCATCGAGGCGACAGTCACAGGGAATGTCTATCTGGACATGTAGTAGAACATTTCATGTTCAATTCAATTCAATTCAATTTATTAAGCCATTAAACGTACAGTGCTACGCTTCGTTACAAAAAAAAAGCATACATTTGAAAATACACATCTAATAAAACAGTAATTAGAATGAAAACACAAAATATTTTGAAACTCTAAAATTAATGAAAACACTTCACTTTTATATAGAAATTGTAACTAATCTAAATAACTTTATTCATTAAAAAACAATTTCGTATGAATTTATGTTCAGAAACTCATCTACAGAGTAGAAGGGATTAATTAAAAGCAAATTATAAAATCTAGCTTTGAAACAATTGGTTGGTAACTTATAATATTGACTGGGAAGCTTATTATATCATTTCATCCACATGACAGAAAAAATAATTGTACTAGTTTTATGTTGATCAACTCCTCCCAGAATCGGGTTTTCAGAACCATGGGACTCCACCCCATCACTATGGGGCAGTGCGTGGCTTCTTGAATGAAAACTTTCCCAATAGGTTGACTGGAAGAGAAGAACCCTTTCCTGGCCTCATAGGTCACCCGACTTGATGCCCATTGACCTTCCTTTGGGGCTCTGTGACAAGTGTTGTGTACTAATGTGATACAGTTGGCAAGCTGAGACAACACATTATAAATGCAACTACGCTAGTCACTTCACATTTGCTACAGACACTTGAATACCGTTAACAAGTCTGCAGAGCAACCCAAGGTGCACACATCGAGCTGCACTGACCATTCTCCGAAACTCGGAGCGTTCTTACATCAAGTTATACAGTATAAAGTGTGATGTTATAAAACCATTATCTATTCTCTAAATTACCACTTATTTCTCGATCTCTCTGAGTGGGACACGATGTAATATAAATCTAAGACAAGGGACTCACAAATTTACTTTTCACACGGAGGAAACAGTACTAAGGTTATTATCTCCCTTTAAAATCCATCGGCATCTACGGCGTTTCAATCCGCAAATTTAGGGCCCAACGACGAGCATGGTAAATACAAGATCACCCGAGACAAAATAATAGGCTACTTGTAAGGAGAATATATTGGAAAGTGTCAGAAGTTATAGGTTCAAAAGTAAATTACTAAATAAATAAATAACTGCTGATAGAGTCTGATAAGCCTCTTTTAATACTAATTGACTTATCAAAGAGCTAATCGTTAAAATAACATCTACCTAAAACTTCCTTAATTTCAAAATATTTCTGGATTGTTATATCATCGGCCACAATTTTCTCCATATATAAAATTTCATAAAACAAAAGCAATGAAAGCCCCACAATAGTTTAATAAACAGTTCTTGTTTCTCTATTATTTTGTATAAGTAAAATTTGGAGACTAAGAACAACTAAAGGAAAAAATACAGATTCTTCCGAAATTAAGTATCTACACTAGGTTGCTGGACATTATTTCCTGGAACAGAAGAGAAATGAATACCTAAGAAATTATGATAGCTAACAAAAGTTAAAAATAAAATAAAGAGACGAAGTAATTCGGAACGCATTTAGTGCAAGATTAGCTACCAAAAGTGATATTCGAACTTCATTCTTGACGGGAGGAAAATTTGTTAATACAAACAATAATAGGATGGACAACCTGACTGATGGCAACAAAGCAGACTGCAACAAGAAGAGTCCTTCAGGAAAGATAAATATGTCTGTAAAAATAATAATTTTAGATACTCGAACATTCTTGCCAATTACAGGTCTTCAAATCCAAAAACGATGAGGGTGATAGTCGAAGATTTTTTAAAACTGGGGTAACTTTTAATTTCTTATCTTCATATTCATCGTTTACATAATATTAATTCCGGTACTGGATTATTACATAAGAAATTGAGTGTCTTTTCATCATTACTAATTGCCCTAACATTATCGAAGATGATGTGTGTGTCTACAATTTTGTTATTGTACAAGTAACAGCCTCACTTCAACGCTCGTGTTCTGGAATATGTACCATAGTGAATGCGACAGAGTCCATCATCATTTGTCGTAGGTTTGGTCAAGAACAAATAATCCCAAAACCAGGCGATTTTGCAGGCCATGTTACAAGTTGAATGCCTACTCATAACACGACCACAAGAAGATCACAAACTCGTTGTAAAGGTAATGAAAAATAATCGCCCTTCTTGTTTAAGCAAGTGCCAGTATGTTTAATATTCTTTACAAAATGAAGAAAATATGAATATACACATTACTTCTCAAGGTAAAATACTTAATAAAATAATTATATGACTCGCCCATAAATAGGAATAAGCAAAATTAAGTTTATTCCACTGATAACCTGCACCCGATCGTTTTAGGATTAACTAGATAAAATATATAATAAGCAATAATATCAATCCCTTATACAATCAGTATTATGTTAAGAAACACAAAAATAAAAATGTAAACAAGCAAGATTTGTTATACTGTCCTGCAATGACAGCCACTTTCCTAACAATTTTATTTTCTCATTCCTGCCGTTGATAGTTAAAATCTTCGAGATTACATTGTACTATCCAAATAAGTATTAAAATCTTTATTGATATTGTCAGAATTCAAATATATTTACAAAAATTATATCATTTCTAACTAACACAATTCATCAAATATTTATATACATTTGCTTCACAAAATTTTTCGTAGTTTACAGAGCTCTTATCAGAGATATTTAAAAGCTCTTCATACTCCAACACTTCTTACCGCCTTAATCCATCCTAAGAATTCTCCAGAAAGAAGTGGAAACAAACATAATGGGTGCCGGCCTCTAGCAATGAAATCTCATTCATCTCAGAATGCTGAGCTTTCTTTATCACTCATGCATACTCCAGATGTAGTATATATACAACGAGCGGCTCTGTGAATAGCCAGTCACAAACACGCAGCAACATGAGCATCTCCTTGGTAAGTACATCCGTTCAATCTTTACGGTTAACATAACCATTCAAAACAAGTAAATTATTTCATTTTCATCGCAATACGCTACTCTCTTTAGTTCAGTTCCATAACTGCAACAATATCTGTTCCAGATATTTCTCGTGGCTCTGGCGGCCGCAGCAGCCACAGTCCCAGACACCAAGACCATAGAAAAGCGCGGAATCGATCATGGTCATGGAGGAACTAGTTACAGTTCCTTTAACCTCGGGTCAGGTGCCAGTGGTCACGGAGGATTAATTAGTTCTTCTGGTTACGGACACGGAGGAATCTCAGCTGGTCTTATTAGCTCCGTGGGATATGGCCATGGAGGAATATCCAGCGGTGTTGGACATGGAGGATTTGGTGGTTCTGCTGGTCTCATTAGCTCCGGAGGCTATGGACACGGAGGATTCGGTCTGGGATATGCAGGACTCGGCGGGGGTGTCGGAGGATTCGGAGGAGGTGTAGGAGGTTTTGGGGGAGGCGCTGGAGGGGGTGATGTACAGGTCAACACCATCACTCAAACAGTTCCAGTCCCTGTTCCTCAGCCCTACGTTGTTCCAATCACCAGACAAGTCCCTGTACCTGTACAAGTACCTTACCTAGTCGAGAGACCCGTCCCTTTTCCTGTAGCTGTCCCTAAACCCTACACTGTTACAGTACCCAGACCCGTTGCAGTTGCTGTACCACGACCCGTCCCTGTTCCTGTACCAGAACCCATCCAAGTCCCTGCACTTCAAGCCATACCCGTACCGGTGGACCAACCTGTACCAGTACCAGTAGCGCAACCTGTTGCTATACCAGTGCCTCAGCCCATAACTGTGAACGTTCCAGTACCTGTGGTGGTTCCAGGAGGTAATGGTGGAGGTGCTGGAGCCGGTATTGGAGCTGGAGGAGCCGGTTTTGGATCGGGAGGAGCTGGTTTTGGATCGGGAGGAGCCGGATTAGGGCACGGGTTTGGAGGTTATGGAGGTATTGGCCACTTCTCCTCCGGAGGTTACGGCAAACACTAATCTCCAAAATTCCAAACTATTATTGTCAAAGTGGTCTCCTTTTGTTGCTCATGTTGGACTATGTGACTAATTTTTAAGTGTTTATATTTAATTCTCATTCTCTGACTATTGTATTAAATTTCTCTACTTGATTCAGTGATTACATGTATTGTTGGTGAAGTTTAATAAATAAATTATTTCAAATGTTCATATTTTTAATTGTGGCTCACTTATTCCTTCCATCATCCTTATTATTTAATAATAATTATATTCAAAACAAGTATAATTTTAATTAAAATGTAAGTATGTATAATTGATATTGAAAATATTTCAGTGCATTGGTGGTGTGAGCAGGATTTTCTTGGGTTTAGTAAGCATTCAAATATTTTAAAGCATAATAAATATATTAAGTATAGCTATAAAGAGACCGAATGTACGACAAAATGTATATTTGATTTTGTTTATATTATCTCCAATAAAAAAATGGACGTGCTACATTGTATCTGGAATCTTGCGATAAAACATTTATTTTGCCATTTCTTTCCTTCTAACAGTACTCTGTCTTTTGTGAATAAACACTTTTGTCTTACTCAGATATGTTTTCCTTTTAATTCATTAAAATATTACTCTTATTGCAGTGCAGTAATACTTACCAGTGCTCTAAAACATTGTTGTCAGGAGTAAGCACGATTCTGTTCCTCCATTGAGGACTTTCCTTCAGCACATATGCAGATGGAACGGATCGTGGCGCTATATTATAAAATGACAACGACATCCACTCCTAGTAGTCTCAAAACTGTAGTTAGTGTGAAGGATATTATTTGCAAAATCACATTTCGCACCCATGTTGGCTAAATGGCATTGAATTGGGGCCAGAATTTGTATGAAGTTTATCGTCCCTCAAATATACAAGATGAATCTACAATCTTTAAAATCGCTCTTTCCTCTGCCGGACTCTGTACAATGATGTAAGACCAACAGTTCAACTTCCTGTACCTTCTTCTTCTTCTTCTTCTTCTTCACTTCATGGTATGGGCAATTGCCCGTTCCGGCTTCAAAGGTCGCTCCATCTTTTCATCGGTCGTCCCTGATCTCTTCGTCCTTTTGGTTTATAATTTATTGCTTTCTTGGGAAGTCTGTAGTCGTCCATTCTCTCTACATGTAATTTCCAATCTTGTCTGTAATTGTCTATTTTATCAATAAGTGGGTATACTCCTAGTTCCTGCCTAATATCTTCATTTCTAATTCTATCCAATCTCGTGCATCCTTTTACTTTTCGCAAGAATCTCATCTCTGCCGCTTGTATTTTACTGACTTCAGGTTTTGTTGTAACCCAACTTTCACTTCCATATAAAAGAGTAGGGACTGCCATTACATTGTCAATTTCATTTTTGTTTCCTTTCTGCTTTTATTCTTCAAAGTTCTATTAATTGTGCCACATACTGTTTGGAATGATTGTAATTTTATTTTTTTAGCAGTATCCTTTTTGTAACTCACATCACATCCCAGGTACTTAAAATTTGTTACTTGTTCTACTGCTTTATTATCTATTTCAATCTTAGATCTTACAGTATTTTTGCCTTGAAATACCATTACTTTTGTTTTTGTATTTGATATGTTAAAGTTATGCTTCTGGCATATTTTATTCAGTTCATATACTGCTCTTTGTAGTTTTGTTTCAGTATCTTGTATTACAATCATATCATCGGCAAATACCAGAATATTAATTTTTATTCCTCTATCAATTAAAATTCCAGGATCTACTAAAATTTTCCATTGTCGAACAATTTCGTCAGCATAAATATTAAACAGTGTCGGTGATAAACTACACCCTTGTCTTAAGCCTATATTTGTTTCAATTTCTCGAGTTAAATGTTTTCCAGTATTTACGGTAATTCTTGAGGCATTATATAAACTCTTAATCATTCTGATAATGTGCTGTGGGTAGCCTTTAGATTGTAATATTTGAAATAGTTTTGGCCTGTCGACTTTATCAAATGCTTTCACAATATCTATAAAAGCCATGTGTGTTTCTAAATTGAACTCTCGGCGCTTTTCTATTATTTGCTTCACTGTGAATACATTATCAGTGCACGATCTTCCCTTTCTAAATCCGCTCTGTTCTTCCAGTATCAGAACGTCAGATAAGATTTGCAGTCTTTTATTTATTATTATTGTGAGAATTTTATAACCTACATTCATAA
The DNA here is from genome assembly GCF_040183065.1 of Periplaneta americana. NCBI lineage: Eukaryota > Metazoa > Arthropoda > Insecta > Blattodea > Blattidae > Periplaneta > Periplaneta americana. The sequence goes on from NC_091120.1 coordinate 71,262,657, forward strand.
GAGTTACTCCTCTATAGTTTTCACATTTATTTCTGTCCCATTTTTTAAAAACTGGAATTATTAATCCAACGTTCCATTCGTCTGGAATTTCGCATTTTTGCCAGCACATATTATAGAAATGTACTAATCTTAGTTTCAAGATCAGTCCGCCATATTTAAGGAGTTCTGCTGTCATTCCATCCAATCCAGATGCTTTTCTATTTTTGGTTAATAATAGTGCTTGATTTACTTCTTCCAAAGTTATGGGGACGATAAATATGTTATCATAGTTATTTTCTTCATTTGGCTCTATTTCGTTCTCACTTCTGTTAGTATCATACCATAATTTTCCATAGTGATCTATACATTGTTCTTCTGATATATAATTTAGGCACGAGGTTTCCTTTTCTGCTTTATTCATATGTTTTAACACCTTATAAGCCATTTGTTGACGTCCATGAACATCATCCTCTATCCTAGATATAAAAGTATCCCAGGATTCTTGATGTGCGTCTCTTACTAATTTTTTTGCCTGGTTCCTCTTTACTTTATAAATCTGGTACGTTTCTGTATTCTTATTTTGAAGATAATGTAAATACCATTTTTGTTTTTCTTTAATTGCTTTTTCAATCTCTTGGCTCCATATACGCACCCCTTTTTTACTTCGTATTTTCTTTTTCTTTTCTAAAACATCAGATGCCGTTTTAATTACAGTATTTTGTATTACTTGCCATTCTAGCTTTATGTCTTCCTCAGTTGGTATTTCCGAAAGACATTTACCAAGTCTTGTTTGATACAAGTTCCTTATGCTATCTTCCTGTAGAAGGTATGTTTTGTATACTTCATCATCTCTTTTCTCGAGCAAGTATTGTTTTTTCCATCTATATAACATTATTAATTTTGCTATGACTAAATAATGGTCTAATATGAACCAAGAGGACACAGAAATGTTGGTAGACCAAGAACAAGATGGATAGACGACATAAACTTTGAAGACGGAACAGGCCAATAGGCCTAATCCCTGTGATTGATGATGACTAAATAATGGTCAGTATATAGATCACTTCCTCTGTGTACTCTCACATTCTGTGCTAATTTGTGTAATTTTTCGATTACAATAACATAATCTATTAACGACCTGTATTCTCGCCTGGACCAGGTGTACTTATGAATATCTTTCTTTCTATAGAAAGTATTCGTGATTTTCAAATTGTTGAAAGTTGCAAAATTCCTCAGTTCTTTCCCATTTTCGTTCAAATGATTTTCTCCATAAGTCCCAACTATTTTAGAGATGGGAAGATTGCCCACTCGTGCATTCAGGTCCCCACTTATTATGACATGATCGCTTTTGGTGCAATTGTCTAATTCCTTTTGTAATATTCTATAGAATTCTTCTGTATCTTCTTTTCTGCCCTCTTCTGGGGCATATACTCCTATTACTGTCAGATGGCCTCTCTTAATTTTCAATCTGAGTGTTACAATTCTTTCGTTTACATATGCATAGCTTCTAATTTTTGTACTCCATTTTCTATCCACAAGGATAGCTACTCCGCAACAAGCTCTTTGGTTTTGTTCTACACCACTATAAATCATAGTAAAATCCTCTAGATCTTTCGTCCCTTTTTGTTTCTGTTATGACTGCAATATTTATTCCTTTTTTTTAAGTTCGTTGTTGAGTTCTTGTTCTTTTGTTGCTAGTCCTCTGACATTCCAGGTCCCTAATTTCAATATATCGTCTCGTCCAAATCGTTTTCCTCTGTCGTGGCCATGTCGTTTACCGATGTTTCCGTCCGGCTGTTTCCTTTGAAGCGTTTCAGTAATAGATAATTCATCTGGCCGCCATACGAGGGCTGCGAAGATATATTTAGGTGATGGGGTTGCCATCTTTCAGCCTCCTAACAGGCTTGGTTTGTCTTCGAGGTTCCTTCCTCTAGGCAGACTGATTTCACCTCAGCTTAAGAGATCTGTCTTCCCTCCACGTTACCCTGTGGATGGGGCCCTTAACAGGTACTACCCTCCGGGCCAGAAGGACCTGTAGCTTCATGTAGGCAGGGTCGCTACTCCCTGAAGTGAGACTGTCTCCTAAGAGAGTTCCCACCCGTTACCATCACATTTCGCACCCATGTTGGCTAAATGGCATTGAATTGGGGCCAGAATTTGTATGAAGTTTATCGTCCCTCAAATATACAAGATGAATCTACAATCTTTAAAATCGCCCTTTCCTCTGACGGACTCTGTATAATGATGTAAGACCAACAGTTCAACTTCCTGTACCATGTGTACCAAAGTATTATCCTTTAAGTGATGAGAGCTTTTGCCGCTTACTTCGCTACGCTTGTCTTGCTCTGCAACCATGGGCACATTAAATTTTCAACCAACTTCGATGTTCCTGTTTTGTGAACATAGCCAAAACACAACAGTTTAAAAAGGTAACTCACACAACATTACATTCTTCTCACCCAGCACAAGGGAAAGCCCGTTTACTGTGAGGTAGATAAGACATAGACCAACATATTGTAGAAATGAATAATTCATTCCGTCTCGTTTCCCTTCCAAAGCCATGTTGCCAATAATTAAGTTTCAACCCACGTATACTTATATCTCTTTCCTTCACTGCATTATTTCCTCTTCTGAGGTAGACTATGATCTCAAACCGGTACACCGGAATTTCAAACGCATGTTTTGATAACAGATACAGACACATGTAAAATCACAGCGTACAAAGCCAATATTCTGAACGTATGGACAACTCTTGAGTAGATATTGTAGGTCATCAAAGCTCCAAATGTCAAGAGAATGAGACTAAAATACCTGAAAAAAATGTAGGCCTATTTGTAATTAAATTAGTGGGATCATTCAATAACTAAATTGACATTCAAATATATATATATATATATATATGTTTTATACATATATTATTCCATGATCTGTGGATATGGAGTGGCAACTATGGACATTATTGCAACATATTCACAAACATAAGTAATGTAGCTAAATTTTCAAAGCAACTGTACAATGTAACATGTCATTTTGAAGTAGGCAACGTGATACAAGAACTGTTCCTTCAAACAAGAGAATTGCACTACGGATACCTAATCAAGAAACTGTAAACAATACGTTATCTACATTATGAACGATTCCAAAACCTGTATGTGGATTTAAATATTTAAAAATGGTAGAAATGTTATTATTGATTAAGAACGCCGAGGATGATCTGTTGAAGCTTCAATACTAATGCTTGAAATAAAGATTATTCCCTAAGATAAGATGCAACTGTTAAATATACATATGGCACTAGAATTGCATGTAGGCCCTAAGTGTGAAAACTGCATTCCATTGTCCATAACCGACTGCACTATCATAAAACGTATTCAATATGAGTTGCTGCAGATAATTATTGTGACATGGGATGAAATGAAGATACATCACTTCGAACAGGAATCCAAGACCATTGGAATCATCCATTCTTAATAAATAATGACATAAATTCTCATCACCTAAGGAGAAAAATTAAAACTATGATTGTTTCAGAATTGAAAGGTAATAACAAGTATGATTTACGATGCCAAAGGGGCAATTTTACATGACTTCGTTAAGAGCATTGTACTGTGAATATCGATAACAATTACACTGACTTCTGAGGAAAAATTGGAGAGAACGTTATTGTGAAGATGGCGTTCGACGCTCAAATTTGGGTTCTACTTATCTTGGCCAAAGCTTGACCTATATGTCTTCTCAAACCAGTGTCAATTCTCTTTCAATGACAGGTCCTTAATTTGCTGTTACTCGCCCCAATGCTACGAGCAGACTCATAGCTGTCGCTAGAGATGAGAGCCAAGGACAACACTTGGTCTGAGGGTGCTCTGAGTTCACCAAATGCTCTAGATCAACTTCACACTCGAAATGAATTATAATGGAGATGTTGGTGATGTTGATGGAGAATAAAACTGATGAGAAATCACAGGAGGGCCGTAGAAAATCCCCTGTGCTTCCTGGAACACAGAAAACCATCAAATGTACTAGCGATCTAAGGGGGGGGGGGGGGGGGAGAAGTCCTGACATATCACTATTACAGACCAGATGTTACACCGTCATACTGTCACATGTTTAGTCCTAGAAAGACACCCTCTAGTTCGTTCATAATGACTAAGAGCGAATTAAAGTGTAACATTAGTTAAATTACTAGGAGTAATATAAGTTCCTCTCCGCAGAATGTACAAAAGCTTTTATACAGGGACCGGAAAATTAGTAGTAGCATTATAGTCGCAGAAGTAGTAGTAGTAGTAGTAGTAGTAGTAGTAGTAGTAGTAGTAGTAGTAGTAGTAGTAGTAGCAGCAGCAGCAGTAATAGCATGAGAAGAAATAATATTAGTTGTAATTGAAGTAGTATCAATGGTAATAGTAAATCTAGTAGTAATAGTAGTATCAGTATCAGTAGCAGAAGTAGTAACAACAGCAGCAGCAGTAGTAGTAGTAGTAGTGGTAGTATTAGCAGTAAAGTAAAAACAGTAATAGTAAAAGTGATAGTACAATTAGTGATGGTAGTAGTATTATAATAAGTGTTATTAAAAGTAGTAGTAATTCTAGTAGTAGTAACAGCACTATTATAGAGAGAGTGTGTGTATGTGTGTATGTTTGTTACAGAAGAATTGGAAAAACCAGCCTATTAAAATATTTTTATTGTTCAATGGCTCTTGGTCCAGGCCACTTCATTTCCAATCCACACTATCATATCAATTTAAGGTGAGTCACAAAATTATACATATTTTAAATTCAAATTGAATTTGAATTTCTGCAAGAGCACTGTAATAATATGAGTTAAGAGAAAAAGAAAATAGATCATTAAGTGCGGGAGCTGTGGTACAGTATCGCGAAACTGTGAAGATTAGAGTACGCGCAAGAAGTAGCAGAGGTAGCAATAATTTTCAAAAGCATTATGTTTCGTAAGAGAAAAAAGCGAAACGAAGGACTATTATCACTTTACTTAAAGGACGCAAATTAGCTTAAATATGCATATTCACTAAATTCAAGCCAGACGACCTGCGATGGTTCCCTTGTACACGCAATAAATTGAGTTTATACCACCCTCCATCCATGGTCCATTATTTCACACAATGTAAAACTTGTACACAATAGAAATTAGTATCAACTTTCTTGCAATTTTTCTATTGTATTTTATAATATTATACAACACACGAGTAAAAAGTTACAACACAACAATCACCTATATTGCGTTAGAACGACAGGTTTATTTAAGAATTATTTTATTTTCACATTGCTCCACTTCACATCAAAAAAAAAAAAAAAAAAAAAAACCTTCATCCAGTAACTGTACGCCTACTATGTAGTTTGAAACAAAATCATTACCACTAAAAATGATACTGTCGCACTTCAATTGCGATTGAAAACCTATGCATTTACTGCCTCGTTAATTCTGCACAATTCTGATAACAAAGCTATAACTTCACCGCTACCTAAATACATCAATCACTTCTACACATTTCCTTCACCGAAATTTGGCACCTTTCACAATTTCTGTAAGAGACGTTTTATGACTTTTCTACTCCAGCCATTTTAAGATCCGTACGTCTATCCCAACAACGTTTCTGTGTATAGCCAGTCACCAACATACATCAAATGAGGATCTTCCTGGTAAGTACATCCACTCATTATTTACAATTAACATAACCACTCAAAACAAGTCGATTATTTCATTTTCATCGTAATAAGCTACTCCCTTCAGTTCAGTTCTATAACTGCAACAATATCCTCTCCAGATATTTCTCGTGGCTCTGGCGGCCGCAGCAGCCACCGTCCCAGACACCAGGACCATAAAGAAGCGCGGAATCGATCATCGCCATGGAGGAACTAGTTACAGTTCCTTTAACCTCGGGGCAGCCCCCAGTAATCACGGAGGATTAATTAGCTCTTCTGGTTACGGACACGGAGGAATCTCAGCTGGTCTTATTAGCTCCGTAGGTTATGGCTACGGAGGAATACCCAGCGGCGTTGGACATGGAGGATTCGGCGGTTCTAAGATCCCATTAGCTCCGGAGGCTATGGAAACGGAGGATTCGATCTGGGATATGAAGGAATCGGCGGGAGTGTCGGAGGTTTCGGAGGGGGCGTAGGAGATTTTGGAGGAGGCGCTGGAGGGGGTGATGTCCAGGTCAATACTATTACTCAAACAGTTCCAGTCCCCGTTCCTCAGCCCTACACTGTTCCATTCAAAAGGCCCGTCCCTGTACCTGTCCAAGTACAATACACAGTTGAGAAATCCCTCCCCGTTCTTGTAGTCGTTCCTCAACCCTACACTGTCATCGTTCCCAGACCCGTTCCAGTTCCTGTACAACGACCCGTTGCAGTTGCTGTACCAGACGCCATCCCTGTCCCTGTACCTCAAGCCGTCCCTGTACCTCAAGCCATACCCGTATCAGTGCCCCAAGCTGTACCGGTAGCTGTTCCTGTACCTGTATCAGTGCCTCAGCCCATAGCTGTCAACGTTCCAATACATGTGGTGGTTCCAGGGCGTAATGGTAGAGGTGCCGGAGCCGGTATTGGAGCTGGAAGAGCAGGTTTTGGATCGGGTGGAGCTGGTTTTGGATAGGGAGGAGCTGGTTTTGGATAGGGAGGAGCTGGCTTTGGATCGGGAGGAGCCGGTTTAGGTCACGGGTTTGGAGGTTATGGAGGTTTTGCCCACTTCTCCTCCGGAGGTTACGGCAAACACAAATCTCGAAAATTACAACTTATTATTGTCAAAGTGGCCTCCTTTTGTTGCTCATGTTGGACTGTGTGACTAATTTGAGTGTTTATATTTAATTCTCATTCTGTGATTATTGTAATAAATTTTTCTACTTGACAATTACATGTAATTGTTGGTAAAATTTAATAAATAAATTATTTCAAATGTTCATATTTTTAATTTTGGCTCACTTAATTCTTTGATGATCCTTACCATTTAAAAATAATTATACTCGAAACAAGTACAATTTTCAATTAAATATGTAAGTATGTATAAACGATAATGTAAGTGTCACAAAATATACCTCTTCATATGAGGTGTAAGCAGAATTTTCTTGGGTTTAGTAAACATAGAATTATTTTAAAGCATAAGAAATATATCAAGTATTGCAATAAAGAGACGGCATGTATGACAAAATGTATATTTGATTTCGTTTATAATGTATCCAATCTAAAAATGAATATGCTACATTGTATCTGGGGCCTTGTGATAAAACGTCCTATTTTGATTTCTGTTTTTTTTTAACAGAACTGTCTCTTTTGCGAATAAGCACTTTTTTCTTCCCCAGATATGTTTTCCTCTTCATTTATTAAGATATTACTCTTATTTTAATAGTATAATACACAAGTTACATTTACTGCAATATTGAATATGAAAGGCTGTACATTCCGTTTGTATACCATGTACTGAAGTAATACCTACCAGTACTCTAAAAAATTGTTAGGAGTAGCACGATTCCTTTTCTCCCCCGAGGCTTTTCCTTCATCACATATGCAGATGGAATGAATCATGGCGCTGTATTATAAATTAAGAATGACATTCACCCCTAGTAATCACAAAAATGTAGTTCTTGTGAAAGGTTCTAATTGCAAAATCCCATTGCACACTTCTTAACATTTCAATAATGGCTAAATGGCACTGAATTGTATCAGAATTTGCATGCAGTTTATCGTCTCTAAACTGTATAATGATGAATCTACACTCTTTAAAATCGCCCTTCCTCTGCCGGACTGTGTGTAATGACGTTGGACCCACAGTTCAATTTCCTGTGCCACGTGTGCACAAGCATTATCATGCAAAATGATGGGAGATTTTTTACAAAAAGTGTTGCCGCTTCCTTCGAAACACTTGTCTTGGTGTGCAAGGACGGGAACATTGAATTTTCAACCAACTTCGCTGTTCTTGTTTTATGAACATGCCGAAAACACAACACTATCTTCTTCTTACCACACCGCATGCACTTTGAGTCGCAAGGGAAAGTCCATTTACTGTGAGGTAGATTGGACATAGACCAACATATTGTAGAAGTGAATAATTAATTTCGTCTCGTTTCGCTTCCATAGCACTGTTGCCACTAATAAAGTTTCAACCCACATATATAGACCTATATGTCTTTCCTCCACTGCGTAATTTCCCCTTCTGGAGTAGACTATTGTCTGAAACCGGTACACCGACATTTCAAATGCATGTATTTTCGTACCAGATGTAAAGTCGCAACGTACAAAGCCAAGATTTTGACCGTATTTGGAAGTGTTCAGTAGACATTGTAGCTCATCTAAACTTAAGATGTGAAGTGACTGAGACTAAAATACCTAAAAATATATATTAGTAATAAAATTAATTGGATCATTCAATAACTATATTAAGATTCAATTATAAATTTTTTTTTTCCATGATGTAGTGGCAACTATGGACATTTTTGCAACATATTTACAAACATAACGAATGCATCTAACATATCCTAAATCAACTAAAGAATATAACATGCCAATTTGAAGTAGTACGCACACTGATTCGAAAACTGTTTCTTGAAACAAGAGTATAGCAATATGATATTATATATGATATGATAGATATGATATATGATGAAATGATAAGATATGATATGATATGATATATCATAAAATGATAAGATATGATATATGATATGATATGATATGATATGATATGATATGATATGATATGATATGATATGATATGATATGATATGATATGATATGATATGATATATGATATGATATGATGTATGATGTATGATGTATGATATATGATATGATATGATATATGATATGATATGATATGATACATGATATATGATATGATATATCATTGTGTGAATGCAAGAACTAGGTAACTCGAAATTTGCGATTTTTACTTACCTCTTTTCAGCATAGCAAAAATCGCGCAAAATGTAATGCAAGAACTTGGTAACTGATCGGACGATACCTGTGACATCTATTTTCCAATATAACAAATAGGTGAATGAAAACGGGACATATGGGCAATGGGCAATGTCACAAAATATGATAAATCAAGTAACCTAGTTCTTGCATTCACACGACGATGTGATGTGTGATGTTGTGTGATGGTGTGATGTTAGGTGTGATGTTGTGTGATGGTGTGATGTTAGGTGTGATGTTAGGTGTGATGTTGTGTGTGAGGTGTGAGGTGTGAGGTGTGATGTGTGATGTGTGATGAGTGATGAGTGATGAGTGATGAGTGATGAGTGATGAGTGATGAGTGATGAGTGATGAGTGATGAGTGATGAGTGATGAGTGATGAGTGATGAGTGATGAGTGATGAGTGATGAGTGATGAGTGATGAGTGATGTGTGATGTGTGATGTGATATATGATATGATATGATATGATATGATATGATATGATATGATATGATATGATATGATATGATATGATATGATATGATATGATATGATATGATATGATATGATATGATATGATATGATATGAAGAATGCTGAAAAAAATATTTGTCTAGTTACAATGCTAATTTTTGAAAAGTATATATTGTTAAGATGATTCGGGAAGATATAAAGTAACTATTCAAGATATCGCTTAATATTTGAAGTCTGGTAACTGTACGTTCTATTGTCCATAACAGAATAGACTATCAGAAAACTTGCTCAGGGAATGAGTTTCTGCAGATAATTGTGTCCTAGGATTGAATGTGGATACATACGAATAATTATTTCGATCCAAAATCCAAGATTCTGTGGAAACATTAGTTATTACTTCTTGGTAAAATAGAATATCAATCATCTGCAGACGAAGTAATTATGACCATAGGTAGGAAGTTCATACCAACACAGTAGATTGTAGTTGAGTACAGCGAGAAGTATAGATGTCATCCTCGCCTCGCTATGCTCCCGCTCGCTACATACGATAAGCAGTATGTTCATATAAGTAACGCATGTGGCATTCTTTGGAACTGTTTACAGTCGTGAATAGTTTGACGAATACTGTTAATTTATATTAATATTTTAGGTTCTGAACAAAGTGAGCTATTCTGTTATTATTGCATTATTCACCTAATGTTAATATTATGCATGATTCCAAAAAAGGAAACTCATCTGTTATTAAATAATTATACAAACAGAATTATTTAACACGTTTATTTTTTCCAGGATTATTCTTCATTAAATGTTGACGTCTCGTGCTGCTATGCATTCGGTTGCATTACAGTCTAAGTTCAACATCGGAATTACGATACGATCTTCCTAGTTGTCATTATAATAGAAATGAAATATTTTCTCGAAAACAATTATGGGTTTAATGTTATGTGACACATAAGAGATACACTATTAGATTCACAAAGTTATTGTTTACCTGATAATAGTAAGAAATACTGTATCATATTTCAGATTTTCTCCAATAATGTCTTGTGACTTAGAATGAATATTTTCAGATTATCAAGTATTGTTCCTTTTTCTGCACATAAAAGGAATAATTCTTCTCATAAAATGAAAATGTTCATAGTTATGTTGCAATGAGGCTAGAATCATAATAGGCTACTATACTTTGTATGTAATTTTTATATATATTTGGGTAAATTATTTTAGTTTGAGGTTTACGAAGTTTATAATTACAAATTATTGTTCTTTTATATTATTCGTTTATTATTTCCTTGTTCCAAGGCTGTGGACGGTTGGAGCACATGTTTGGTTACTACTCGACTATACATTTTCGTCGTTTTGTTTCACTGACAATTAGTGATGCGCTATTTCTTTTCATTCAGTAGACATACTATCTGAGATATGTAACAAATCTCCTACATCTACATTAAGTATTAAATGACATAACTTTATTGTTGCCTTTTACAATGTAAATGTCCGATTATTAAGGGGTCCTCTGAAGTTAAATATTTAGGCATAATTTTCGACAATCATTTAAAATGGAACCAACACATTCATTACCATTGTAATAAATTACATAAAATAATATATTATTTTGTTTTATTGAGGAATTACTTGTCAATAAGTTTATTACGCACAATATACTTAACTTTATTTGAATCGGTAATTATGTACGGTATTATAAGATGGGGGAGCTCATTTAAAATCAATTTTAGTCGACTTCATTTAATATAGAAGAAAATAATTTAAATAATATGTTTCATAAACCAATTGATTTTCCATCTTAAAAATTGTTAAAAAGAGACAAATTTAGTACATTGTCTTAATAAAATTCATACATAAAAATCGAAATAATTTCGAATTGTAATCTAATAGCTATGAAACAAAAGGTATGAATTCTTTAAGAATGTTTGAACCAAAATGCAACACTGCTATAGTAGTAATTTAAATACAAGAATATATAACAAATTTATATTTAAATATCATGATCTTGTCAATTCTAATAGTTCTAGTATTAAATTTAAAAAAAGTTAGGTATAGATTTTACAAATAATGAAAAATTGTAAATTTTTAATTTATATATTCTTATTGCATAGCAGACATAAGACAAATTGTATTATTTACTTCTTAATTTCAATTCTGGAATCCGTCCCTGAACACGAGTTCTACTCTTCCAGGGGTGAGCTGAAGTTTTTTTTTATTCTGTTTTTATTATATTTTATTTACAATTAATACCAAAGTAAATAAAATAAATAAATATGGTTCAAGCAAACACAAACCAGTTTTCGTACCTAATTCCTAGCTCTAATTATGACTCTTTTAGGATACTAAGACTTTGCAGGAACAATTAACTGCGACCTCAAGTTCGTCATACTCAAAATAGAGAGAATAGCACCGAATTGCTGAAATAATGAAGACAGTGTTACTACGAGAACTTCGTGGGTTGCAAAGATTAGGGTTCTACTACTTCTGGATAACGCTTGTCTTCAGTATGCACATACTATTGTCGAATGTACTGCAAAACTAGGCAGGGAGGTACTGCAAAATTCCCCTTACAATCCAGTTCTCGCATGATGAGATTATCATAGGCTTGGAACCAGAAAGATGCTCTGAGAGCCAGAAAGTTCATTGATAATAACATGCATAAACAAAGTGCAAGAGTTTAAGTCACAAGGGTAGTAATTTCTTCTCTGCAGGATATGAAAAGCTTCTAGAGGGATGGATAGAGAAAATGTATACCGTACTTGCAGTGATAATAGTGATAGTAGCAGCAGCAATATCGGTAGTAATAGTATCGGCTGGCGCTCTGAACTACAGAAATTCAATGTGGCCGAGAATTCGTTGAGGAATTTTATTTTCCCCAGAGTCGTCTGTCACGAACAGGGTTCTTTACGTAAGTACACCGTGTTCTGCTTAGAGGGATCGAGAAATAAATGCTAACCATTTAAAATCAGATGAAGATATTGTTTTGATTTACATCTGATAAGATGCAGAAACTGTCCAAGTTTATGCACCAAAAAAAAGTTGCATGTTCATGCGCATGCGCACGAACATTTATCGAGGAAACAAGCCTGGCGCCATTCAGTAGGATATTCCGTCATTCGACCATTCTTCTTCTTCTTCATTATCGAGGCGACAGTCAAAGGGAATGTCTATCTGGACATGTAGTATAACATTTCATTTTCTATTCAATTCAATTTATTAAGCCATTAAACGTGCAGTGATACGCTTCGTTACAAAAAAAAGCATACATTTGAAAATATACATATAATAAAACAGTAATTAGAATGAAAACACAAAATATTTTGAAACTCTAAAATTAATGAAAACACTTCACTTTTATGTAAAAATTGTAACTAATCTAAATAACTTTATTCATTAAAAAACAATTTCGTATGAATTTATGTTCAGAAACTCATCTACAGAGTAGAAGGGATTAATTAAAAGCCAATTATAAAATCTAGCTTTGAAACAATTGGTTGGTAACTTATAATATTGACTGGGAAGCTTATTATGTAATTTCATCCACATGACAGAAAAAATAATTGTACCAGTTTTATGTTGATCAACTCCTCCCAGAATCGCTTTTCAGAAACATGGGACTCCACCCCATCACTATAGGGCAGTCCGTGGCTTCTTGAATGAAAACTTTCCCAATAGGTTGATTGGAAGAGGAGAACCATTGCTTGGCCTCATAGGTCACCCGACTTGATGCCCATTGACCTTCCTTTGGGGCTCTGTGACAAGTGTTGTGTACTAATGTGATACAGTTGGCAAGCTGAGACAACGCATTATAAATGCAGCTACGCTAGTCACTTCACATTTGCTACAGACACTTGAATACCGTTAACAAGTCTGCAGAGCAACCCAAGGTGCACACATCGAGCTACACTGACCATTCTCCGAAACTCGAAGCGTTCTTACATCAAGTTATACACTACAAATGTGATGTTATAAAACCATTATCTGTACTTTAAATTACCACTTATTTCTCGATCCCTCTAAGTGGGACACGATGTACTATAAATCTAAGAAAAGGGACTCACACATTTACTTTTCACTCGGAGGAAACAGTGCTAAGGTTATTATATCCCTTTAAAATCCATCGTCATCTACGGCGTTTCAATCCGCAAATTTAGGGCCCAACGACGAGCATGGTAAATACAAGATCACCCGAGACAAAAAATAGGCTACTTGTAGGGAGAATATATTGGAAAGTGTCAGAAGTTATAGGTTCAAAAGTAAATAACTAAATAAATAAATATATAAATAAATAACTGCTGATATAGTCTGATACGCCTCTTTTGATACTAATTGACTTGGAAAAGTGCTGATCGTTAAAATAACATCTACCTTAAACTTCCTTAATTTCGAAATATTTCTGGAATGTCATATCATCGGCCACAATTTTTCCATATAAAATTTCATAAAACAAAAGCAATGAAAGCCCCACAATATTTTAATAAACGGTTCTTTTTTCTCTATTATTTTGTATAAGTAAAATTTGGAGACTAAGAACAACTAGAGGAAGAAATACAGATTCTTCCGAAATTAAGTATCTACACTAGGTTTCTGGACATTATTTCCTGGAACAGAAGAGAAATGAACACATAAGAAATTAAATGAAAATATGCTAGCTAACAAAAGTTAAAAATAAAATAAAGAGACGAAGTAATTCAGAGCGAATTTAGTGCAAGACTAACTACCAAAAAGTCGACTTGGTTGGCGAGTTGGTATAGCGCTGGCCTTCTTTGCCCAAGGTTGCGGGTTCGATCCCGGGCCAGGTCGATGGCATTTAAGTGTGCTTAAATGCGACAGGCTCATGTCATTAGATTTAGTGGCATGTAAAAGAACTCCTGCGGGACAAAATTCCGGCACATCCGGCGACGCTGATATAACCTCTGCAGTTGCGAGCGTCGTTAAATAAACCATAACATAACTACCAAAAGTTATATTCGAACTTCATTCTGGACGGGAGGAAAATTTTATAACACAAACAATAATAGGATGGACAACCTGACTGATGGGAACAAAGCAGACTGCAACAAGAAGAGTCCTTCAGGAAAGATAAAGATATCTGTAAAAATAATAATTTTAGATACTCGAACATTCTTGCCAATTACAGGTCTTCAAATCCAAAATCGATGAGGGTGATAGTCGAAGGTTTTTTTTTAAACTGGGGTAACTTTTAATTTCTTATCTTCATATTCATCGTTTACATAATATTAATTCCGGTACTGGATTATTACATAAGAAATTGAGTTTCTTTTCATCACTCCTAATTGCCCTAACATTATCGAAGATGATGTGTGTGTCCACAATTTTGTTATTGTACAAGTAACAGCCTCACTTCAACGCTCGTGTTCTGGAATATATACCATAGTGAATGCGACAGGGTCCATCATCATTTGTCCTAGGTTTGGTCAAGAACAAATAATCCCAAAACCAGGCGATTTTGCAGGCCATGTTACAGGTTGAATGCCTACTCATAACACGACCACAAGAAGATCACAAACTCGTTGCAATGGTAATGAAAAAAAATCGCCCTTCTTGTTTAAGCAAGTGCCAGTATGTTTAATATTCTTTACAAAATGAAGAAAATATGAATATACACATTATTTCTCACGGTAAAGTACTTAATAAAATAATTATGATGCGCCCATAAAATAGGGATAAGTAAAATTAAGTTTATTCCACTGATAACCTGCACCCGATCGTTTTAGGATTAACTAGATAAAATAGGAATATAACAAGCAGTAGTATCAATTCCTTATACATATATTATGTTAAGAAACACAAAATTAAAAAATTTAAACAAGCAAGATTTGTTATTCTGTGCTGCAATGACAGCCACTTTCCTAACAATTTTATTTTCTCATTTCTGCCGTTGATAGTTAAAATCTTCGAGATTACAATGTACTATCTAAATAAGTATTAAAATCTTCATTGATATTGTCAGAATTCAAATATATTTACAAACATTATACCATTTCTACCTAACAAAATTCATCAATTATTTATATACATTTGCTTCACAAAATTTTTCGTAGTTTACACAGCTCTTATCAGAGATATTTAAAAGCTCTTCATACTCCAACACTTCTTACCGCCTTAATCCATCCTAAGAATGCTCCAGAAAGAAGTGGAAACAAATATAACGGGTGCCGGCATCTAGCAATGATATCTCATTCATTTCAGAATGCTGCGCTTTCTTTATCACTCATGCATACTCCAGATGTAGTATATATACAACGAGCGGCTCTGTGAATAGCCAGTCACAAACACGCAGCAACATGAGCACCTTCTTGGTAAGTACAACCGTTCATTCTTTACGGTTAACATAACCATTAAAAACAAGTAAATTATTTCATTTTCATCGCAATACGCTACTCAGTTCAGTTTCATAACTGCAACAAAAACTGTTTCAGATATTTCTCGTGGCTCTGGCAACCGCAGCAGCCACTGTCCCAGACACCAAGACCATAGAGAAGCGCGGAATCGATCATGGACATGGAGGGACTAGTTACAGTTCCTTTAACCTCGGGTCAGGTGCCAGTGGTCACGGAGGATTAATTAGTACTTCTGGTTACGGACACGGAGGAATCTCAGCTGGTCTTATTAGCTCCGTGGGATATGGCCATGGAGGAATATTCAGCGGTGTTGGACATGGAGGATTTGGTGGTTCTGCTGGTCTCATTAGCTCCGGAGGTTATGGACACGGAGGATTCGGTCTGGGATATGCAGGACTCGGCGGGGGTGTCGGAGGATTCGGAGGAGGTGTAGGAGGTTTTGGGGGAGGCGCTGGTGGGGGTGATGTACAGGTCAACACCATCACTCAAACAGTTCCAGTCCCCGTTCCTCAGCCCAACACTGTTCCAATCACCAGACACGTCCCCGTACCTGTCCAAGTACCTTACCCAGTCGAGAGACCAGTCCCTGTTCCTGTAACTGTTCCTAAACCCTACACTGTCACAGTACCCAGACCCGTTGCAGTTCCTGTACCACGACCCGTCCCTGTTCCTGTACCAGAACCCATCCAAGTTCCTGTACTTCAAGCCATACCCGTACCGGTGCCCCAACCTGTACCAGTACCAGTAGCGCAACCTGTTGCTGTATCAGTGCCTCAGCCCATAACTGTGAACGTTCCAGTACCTGTGGTGGTTCCAGGAGGTAATGGTGGAGGTGCTGGAGCCGGTATTGGAGCTGGAGGAGCCGGTTTTGGATCGGGAGGAGCCGGTTTTGGATCGGGAGGAGCCGGTTTAGGGCACGGGTTTGGAGGTTATGGAGGTATTGGCCACTTCTCCTCCGGAGGTTACGGCAAACACTAATCTCCAAAATTCCAAACTATTATTGTCAAAGTGGTCTCCTTTTGTTGCTCATGTTGGACTATGTGTCTAATTTTTAAGTGTTTATATTTAATTCTCATTCTCTGGATATTGTATTAAATTTCTCTACTTGATTCAGTGATTACATGTATTGTTGGTGAAGTTTAATAAATAAATTATTTCAAATGTTCATATTTTTAATTGTGGCTCACTTATTCCTTCCATCATCCTTATTATTTAATAATAATTATATTCAAAACAAGTATAATTTTAATTAAAAATGTAAGTATGTATAATTGATATTGAAAATATTTCAGTGCATTGGTAGTGTGAGCAGAATTTTCTTGGGTTTAGTAAGCATTCAATTATTTTAAAGCATAATAAATATATTAAGTAAAGCTATAAAGAGACCGAATGTACGACAAATTGTATATTTGATTTTGTTTATATTATCTCCAATAAAAAAAGTGGACGTGCTACATTGTATCTGGAATCTTGCGATATAACATTTATTTTGCAATTTCTTTCCTTCTAACAGAACTCTGTCTTTTGTGAATAAACACTTTTGTCTTACTCAGATATGTTTTCCTTTTAATTCATTAAAATATTACACTTATTGCAGTGCAGTAATACTTACCAGTGCTCTAAAACATTGTTGCCAGGAGTAAGCACGATTCTGTTCCTCCATTGAGGACTTTCCTTCAGCACATATGCAGATGGAACGGATCGTGGCGCTATATTATAAAATGACAACGACATTCACTCCTAGTCTCAAACCTGTAGTTCCGTGTGAATGATATTAATTGAAAAATCACATTTCGCACCCATGTTGGCTAAATGGCATTGAATTGGGGCCAAAATTTATATGAATTTTATCGTCCCTCAAATATACAAGATGAATCTACAATCTTTAAAATCGCCCTTTCCTCTGACGGACTCTGTATAATGACGTAAGACCAACAGTTCAACTTCCTGTACCATATGTACCAAAGTATTATCCTTTAAGTGATGAGAGCTTTTTGCACAAAGTGTTGCCGCTTACTTCGCTACGCTTGTCTTGCTCTGCAACCATGGGCACATTAAATTTTCAACCAACTTCGATGTCCATGTTTTGTGAACATAGCCAAAACACAACAGTTTAAAAAGGTAACTCACACAACACTACATTCTTCTCACCACAGCACAAGGGAGAGTCCATTTACTGTGAGGTAGATAAGACATAGACGAACATATTGTAGAAATAACAATTAATTACGTCTCGTTTCCCTTCCACAGCCATGTTGCCAATAATTAAGTTTCAACCCACGTATACTTATATCTCTTTCCTTCACTGCATTATTTCCTCTTCTGAGGTAGACTATGATCTCAAACCGGAACACCGGAATTTCAAATGCATGTTTTGATAACAGATACAGACACATGTAAAATCACAGCGTACAAAGCCAATATTCTGAACGTATGGACAACTCTTGAGTAGATATTGTAGGTCATCAAAGCTCCAAATATCAAGTGACTGAGACTAAAACACCTGAAAAAAAATGTAGGCCTATTTGTAATGAAATTAGTGGGATCATTCAATAACTAAAGTGACATTCAAATATAAATATATATATATATATATATATATATATATATATATATATATATATATATATATATATAATTCCATCATCTGCGGATATGGAGTGACAACTATGGACATTATTGCAACATATTCACAAACATAAATAATGTAGCTAAATATCCTAAGCAACTCTAGTATATAACATATCATTTTCAAGTAGGCAAAGTGATACAAAAACTGTTTCTTGAAACAAGAGAATAGCACTACGGAGACCTAATCAAGAAATTGTAAACAATACGTCATCTATATTATGAACGATTCCAAAACCTGTATATGAATTTAAATATTTAAAAATAGTAGAAATGATATTATTGATTAAGAACGCCGAGGATGATATGTTGAAGCTTCAACACTAATGCTTGAAATAAAGATTATTCCCTAAGATAAGATGCAACTGTTAAATTTACACATGGCAATAGAATTGCATGTAGACCCTAAATGCAAAGAACTGTATAGCATTGTCCATAACCGACTGCACTATCATAAAACGTATTCAATATGAGTTGCTGCAGATAATTATTCTGATATGGGATGAAATGAGGATACATCACTTCCAACCGGAATCCAAGAGCATTGGAAACATTCATTCTTAATAAACAATTACATAAAATCTCGTCACCTAAGGAGAAAAAATAAAAATTTGATTGTTTCATAATTGAAAGGTAATATAAAGTGTGATTTACGATGCCAAAGGGGAAATTTTACATGACTTCTTTAAGAGCATTGTGGTCTGAATAACGATAACAATTACACGTACTTCTGGGGAAAAATTGGAACCGGCGTTATTGTGAAGACGGCGTTCGATGCACAAATTTGGGTTCTACTTATCATGGCCAAAGCTTGACCTAAATGTCTGCTCATACCAATGACAATTCTTTTTCAATGACAGGTCCTTAATTTACTGTTATTCGCCCCAATGCCACGAGCAGACTCATAGCTGTCGCTAGAGATGAGAGCCGAGGACAACATTTCGTCAGAGGCTGCTCAGAGTCCAGCAGATGCAGTAGATCTACTTCACACTGGAAATGAATTATTATGATGGAGATGCTGGTGGTCTTGATGGAGAATAAACTTGCTCATATGTCACAGGGTAGGCTGTAGAAAAACCCCTGTGCTGCCTGGAACACAGGAAACTATCAAATGTACTAGAGATCTAGGCGGGAAAGTCCTGACATGTCACTATTACAGACCAGATCTTACACCGTCATACTGTAACATGTTTAGTCCCAGAAAGAAACTCTCGGAGTAATCATGTTCGTTCATTATCACTAAGAGCGAATTAAAGTATAACATTAGCTTCGTTACTAGGAGTAATATAATTTCCACTCTGCAGAATGTACAAAAGCTTGTACAGGAACCTGAAAAATAGTAGTAGCATTATAGTCGTAGTAGTAATAGCATTAGTCGCAGTAGTAGTAGTAGTAGTAGTAGTAGTAGTAGTAGTAGTAGTAGTAGTAGTAGTAGTAGTAGTAGTAGTAGTAGTAGTAGTAGTATTAGCAGCAGCAGTATCAGCAGCAGCAGTATCATCAGTAGGGCAAGGCAATTAATGATTTTGCATATTTTTCTTATGAAGGTTTAAACATTGTTAGCATATATGGAAATGTATGACATTAAAAACCGGGTTAAATAAAAGCAATTCGTTAGGGCATTTGTTTTTCATTTTCTTAACTTTTTTACGGATATGTCATTTGTTTAGCAATTTTAAGTCATTTTGAGCATTTTTCACACTTTTCAGGAAGGCTGTGACATTATTTGTATTTGATTTGAGATTTTTATTATAATTCAGTATTTTCCTTGTCAATATAATTTCTTGGAATTAAGTAGATGTTTGCTAGCTTCTACCCCTATTTTTCAAGGTATGTGCATAATGAACTTGCCCACTTCTAGGAATTTTATTCAAATTCTTAGAGCATATGCTAGCTTGTACCCCTATTTTTCAAGGCATAATGAACTTGCCCACTTCTAGGAATTTACCCACACTCCCACAGAGATTCCTTTCTCCAGGTAAACTGGCATTGTTATGCTGTTAATTGAGGTGGTCAGTTGTTTCTAGTCGTCTGTGTGAACAGGTCAAGAGCAAAATGCCTAAAGTAAAGGAAAGTGCTATTGTTAAATTAAAGGAATTTGTTTCAAAATATGGAGAAAATATTTTTTCAACGGACGGTCGTATTTTATTCTGCAAGATCTGCGATGTGAGAGTGGCTGCTGAAAAAAAGTTTACGATAGAATGACACATGTCACGGGAGAAACATAAACGTGGCCTGCAGAGACTTGAAAATAAATCCAGTGTAAACTTACAGCAAATGCTTCTGGGGGATACGTGTTCAACGTTTTCGCCATTTTGTGAGACACTGTGTGAAGCTTTTCTATCGGCTGATATTTCACTTCACAAACTGAATCATCCTAAGCTGCGAACTTTCTTAGAAGAGGAGACCGGAAAATTAATTCCAGATCCCAGAACATTGAGAAGAACATACATAGCTCAGTGCTATGACAAAACTTTGAAAAAAATAAGAGAAATGATTGGAGAAAGAAAAGTATTCGTATCCATTGATGAGACAACAGACTCTATGGGCCGTTATGTAGCTAATGTTATTGTTGGAGTTTTAGAAGCACACAGCCCTGGAGAACAATTTCTACTACATTGTGAGCAGCTGGACAAAGTCAACTACTCAATGATCAGCTTAGTATTTGACCATGCATTGAGAATACTTTGGCCCGATGGGATTCGAAATTCCAATGTATTCCTTTTTATAACAGATGCAGCACCCTACATGATGAATGCAGCTGCTTCTTTAAGTGCACTGTACCCAAAAATGGTACATGTGACGTGTTTAGCGCATGCATTACACCAGGTCACGGAAGAAGTACGTGCAAATTTTCCTGAAGTGGATAAATTAATTGGATGCGTGAAGAAAGTATTCTTGAAAGCCCCCTCTCGAATTTCAGCATTCAAAACAGAAGCTCCAGAAATCCGATTGCCATTTTCACCTGTTTTGATTAGATGGGGAACATGGCTCCAAGCTTGCAGTTATTATTGCAAGAATTTCGATGTTGTGAAGAAAGTGGTTGATTCTTTTGATAATGGTGAGTCAGTGTCAATAAAACAGGCTCAAGAACTGTTAGCTGATAAAGAAATTGCTGGTAAACTTTTTTACATAAATACTAATTTTGGATTCCTTCCTGATGTCATAACTGCACTGGAAAAATCCCAAGTGACATTAGTGGAACAGCTACAAATAGTGGATAAAGTGGTGAATGATTTGAGCCGTGCATGTGGTAAAGTGGGTGATGCAGTGTCAATGAAAATGAAAAACTGTCTACACAACATTGTGTTCAATTGACAGAGCTTTGTCTGGTGAAAATTTTTCTTTTCCTGACTGTGAGTTAAATCCAGGAGATTTTGCTTGCTTTCAGTTTGCTCCAATTGTTTCCGTTGAAGTAGAGAGAAGCTTTTCCATTTATAAGTCGGTACTAGTAGACAATAGACAATCATTTTTGTTTGAAAATCTCCGCCAAGTTTTGATTGTTAACTGCAATTCAGAATTGTTGTAAAAGTGCAGTTTAAATTAATTTTCTGCAATACAAGGTATTGTAACATGTATTTTTTTAATTTTATGTAGTTCAGTAATGAAGTGAGTACTTAACGTAATTAAAAGTATTTTCATTGGCAATGCTTTACTTTTTATTGGTCATTTTTTGTTTTTTTTATATCATTTTTTGTATTTTTAGGTCATAAATGCATTTTTTATTTTGCATTTTCTACCAATTTATAGGTCATTAAATGCCTTGCCCTAATCATCGGCAATAGTAATAGCATTAGTAGCAGTAACATTGGTTGTTTTAATTGAAGTAGTAGTAGCAAAGGTAGTAGTAAATGTAGTAGTAATAGTAGTAGAAGTATCAGAATCATTAGCAGCAGTAGTAGCCGCAGTAGCACTAACAGCAACAGCAGCAGTAGTAGTAGTAGTAGTAGTAGTAGTAGTAGTAGTAGTAGTAGAGTAAAAACAGTAATAGAAACAGTGGTAGTACCATTAGTGATGTTAGTACTATTATAATCAGTGTTAGTAGAAGTAGTTGTAATACTAGTAGTAGTAACAGTAGTAATGTAGTGAGAGAGAGTGTGTGAGTATGAGTGTGTTTTTGGTACAGAAGAGTGTGAGAAACCAGCCTATATGAAATATTCTTATTGCTCAATGTATCTTTGTCCTAACCACTTCATTTCTAATCCACACTATCATAATAAATTAAGATTCGTCACAAAGTTAATACATATTGTACATTCAAATTGACTTTGAAATTCACCAAGAGCAATGTATTAATGTATGATAAGAAAAAAAGGAAATAGACATCATAAAATGCGGGAGATGAGATACAGTATCGCGGGCCTATCAGGATATTAGTGCGCACAAGAAGCGGCATAAGTAGCAACAATTTTCATAAGAAATATGTTTCGTAACAGAGAAGAAAGAAAGAAATTAAAAGCTATCATCACTTTCTTAACGAACGCAAATTAGCTTAAATATGCATATTCATTAAATTCAAGGTAGACGACCTGCGACGGTTCCATTGTGAACGCAATAAATTGAGTTTATTCCATTCTCCATCCATAGTCCAATATTTCATACTGAATATAAACAGTGTATATATTAGAAATTAGTATAACTTTCTTACAATTTTTACTATTGTATTTTATAACATTTTACAATATAAGAATAAAAAGGTACAACACAACAATCAGCTATATTGCGTTGGAACGACAGGTTTATTTCATAATAACTTTATTTTCACATTGCTCCACTTCATATTAAAAAACATTCATCTTATAACAGTACGCCTACTGTGTAGTTTCAAACAAAACCATTACCATTTAATAATGATATTGTCGCACTTCAATTGTGCTTGAAAACCTATGCCTTTACTGCCTCGTCAATTCATCACAATTCTGATAACGAAGCTACACCTTCAACTCTATGTAAATTCATCAATCACTTCTATACATTTCGTTCACCCAATTTTGGCACCTTTACACAGTTTCCGTAATAGACGTGTTACAACTTTTCTACTCCAGCCATTTTCAGTTCCGTACGTCTATCCCAACAATGTTTAAGAAAGAAATGGATACACATAAACGGGTGTGAATTTCTTGGCTCTATTCCGATTCATCTTAGAATGTTGCGCTTTCTTTATCACTCATGCATACTCCAGATGTACTATATATACAACGAGCGGTTCTGTGAATAGCCAGTCACCAACAAGCATCAACATGAGCATCTTCCTGGTAAGTAGGCCTACATCCACTCATTATTTAGAATTAACATAAACATTCAAAACAAGTCGATTATTTCATTTTCATCGTAATAAGTTACTCCCTTCAGTTCAGTTCTATAACTGCAACAATATCTGTTCCAGATATTTCTCGTGGCCCTGGCAACCGCAGCCGCCACAGTCCCAGACACCAAGACAATACAGAAGCGCGGAATCGATCATGGCCACGGAGGAACTAGTTACAGTTCCTTTAACCTCGGGTCAGGCGCCAGTAATCACGGAGGATTAATTAGCTCTTCTGGTTACGGACACGGAGGAATCTCAGCTAGTCTTATTAGCTCCGTGGGTTATGACCACGGAGGAATATCCAGCGGTGTTGGACATGGAGGATTCGGTGGTTCTACGGGCCTCATTAGCTCCGGAGGCTATGGACACTTAGGATTCGGTCTGGGATATGGAGGACTAGGTGGGGGTGTCGGAGGTTTCGGAGGAGGCGCAGGAGGTTTTGGGGGAGGCGCTGGAGCGGGTGATGTACAGGTCAACACCATCACTCGAACAGTTCCAGTCCCTGTTCCTCAGCCCTACACTGTTCCAATCACTAGACTTGTCCCTGTACCTGTCCAAGAACCTTACACACTCGAGACACCCGTCCCTGTTCCTGTAGCCGTCCCTCATCCCTACCCTGTCCCTGTAACCAGACCCGTTGCTGTTCCTGTACATCGACCCGTCCCTGTTTCTATACCACAAATTATCCCTGTTCCTGTACCTCAAGCCGTAACCGTACCAGTGCCCCGACCTGTACCAGTACGAGTAGCTCAACCTGTTCCTGTACCAGTGCCTCAGCCCATACCTGTGAACGTTGCAGTACCTGTGGTGGTTCCAGGAGGTAATGGTGGAGGTGCCGGAGGCGGTTTTGGAGCTGGAGGAGCCGGTTTTGGAGCTGGGGGAGCCGGTTTTGGATCTGGAGGTGCCGGTTTAGGCCATGGGATTGCAGATTATGGAGGTTTCGGGCACTTCTCCTCCGGAGGGTACGGCAAACACTAGTCTCTCAAATTACAACCTAATATTATCAAAGTGGCCTCCTTTTGTTGCTCATGTTGGACTCTGTGACTAATTTTTAAGTTTTATATTTAATTATTAATCTGTGACTATTGCATTAAAATTCTCCACTTGATTCAGTGATTACATGTAATTGTTGGTGTAGTTTAATAAATAAATTACTTCAAATGTTCATACTTTTAATTATTGCTCACTTACTCCTTCTATCATCCTTACCATTTAAAAATAATTACATTCGAAACAAGTATACTTTTTATTGAAGTTATATATATATATATATATATATATATATATATATATATATATATATATATATAATCGATACTGTCTCACAAAATATTCATTGCATTGGTAGTCTGAGCAGAATTTTCTTGGGTTTAGTAAATATACAATATTATTGTAAAGCATAAGTAATATATCAAGTATTACAACAAAAGTGACGGCATGTACGAAAAAAATGTATATTTGATTTTGTTTATATTACCACCAATAAAAAAAATGAATATGCTACATTGTGTGTGGTGTCTTGCGATGAAACGTCTTATTTTGCCTTGTCAGATTTTTTAAACAGAACTGTTTCTTTTGTGAATAAACACCTTTTACTTCCTCAGACACGTTTCCCTCTTCATTTGTTAAAATACTACTCTCATTTTAATAGTATAATACAGAAGTTACACTTACTGCAATATTGAATATGCAAGACTGTACATTCTACTTGTATACAATGCATTGGAGTAACAACTACCAGTGCTTCTAAAACAATTTTTCAAAAGTAAGCACGATTCTTTTTCTACCCCGAGGCTTTTCCTTCAGCACATATGCAGATGGAACGAATCATGGCGCTATATTATAATTATAAATTAACAACGACATTCACTCCTAGTAGCTACAAAACCGTGGTTGTTGTGAAAGGTTCTAATTGGATCAGGGAATACTAAAACATTCTAAGTCACTATTTTTACGATATTGATTTAATGGCGGGAAGTCATTCTTTGAAGGTAAATACAACTATGTATTGAAAAATACTCTAAGTCAAATCTCTTTGTATGGTGATATAAGATTTCTGTATTGCGTAGTGAAAACAAAAACGTTCTGAGTCAGTGACACAGAACCATTTTGTTTCCATTGGCCAGACTGACTCAGAAGTTTTTCGTTTGTATTGGCTAGACTGTTCTCCCAGTAAATTGAAACAGTGACAGCTGACTTTGTTTTGTAAGATTTCAGTGTTAGTAAGAGATTGAAAATGGATGAACAAAATATAAGAAGGATTAATCAACCAAATTAGTTTTATTCACGGCTTCAGTCTGAGGTATGCCCTGACAAATCTAAAGGTCAACATCATGTTCTTGCCATTGCATTTGATTATATGCAGAACATTGCATTGCCAGTTATCCTGTACAAGGCACTTCTTATCTGAGACAGCTAAATGTCAACTCATTCTGCATTCATGATGTCAAGAAAAACCATGCAACTTTGTACATTTACAATGAAGACATCGCAAAAAAAAAAAGGCCCTAATGAGGTGTGTACTTTCGTTTTCGAATACCTTGGCTCTGTTCTAAATGATATAAAAGAAGTTCATGTTTACTGTGACATCTGTGGAGGCAAGAATAAAAACCATGCTCTTTTTTATTTTATTGGGTTATTTTACGACGCTGCATCAACATCTAGGTTATTTAGCGTCTGAATGAAATGAAGGTGATAATGCCGGTGAGATGAGTCCGGGGTCCAGCACCGAAAGTTACCCAGCATTCGCTCGTATTGGGTTGAGGGAAAACCCCGGAAAAAACCTCAACTAGGTAACTTGTCCCGACCGGGATTCGAACCCGGGCCACCTGGTTTCGTGGCCAGACGCGCTGACCGTTACTCCACAGGTGTGGACTACCACGCTCTTAACAGTGCATTTTTGGCCTTCACAGATTCGGAGAGATTTGAGAAAATTGAACAATTCTATCCAATCAGAGAGCATTCTTTTTTGTCCTGCGATAGGGATTTCGCAATTGTCAAAAGGAAAATGAGAAAACATGACAGATTTTACAGCATGCATCAGTTGACCAAAATTATTATAACTTAAAGTTTATCTAGAAACTTTACAGTAGTAGAAGTTGAAATATGTGACATTACAAATTTTAAAGACCAGTGGAAAGAGTTTTACAAGAAAACATGTTTATCCGAGGAAACAAATGGGCGACAGGTACAGAAAAAGAAACGAAGTGCAATTTGGTATAAGTTCTGTAATGCATTGTACTTATGATGGTGACACAGCTGTTAAAGGTACCATAGTCACAAGAAGCCACATTGATGGGTAATTAGTAAACACATACAAGCTATTTCACAACAGTGACCTTCGACCACCTTTTCCAGTGCGATTAGCGTACGAGACAGGTGAAGTACATATAAAACCCCAAAAAGTACAAGACATTATAATTATCACTATTGCCACATGTACCTCTAGCGTACACGGACTTTTATGAATGAAGAGTTGTTAAACTTGCCCACTGGAGGCGTAGATAGCGGCGCGTAGGAGCAAGAAGTTGATTAAAATAATAAAAATTGGCCTAAAATACGTTTCTATCCATTACACTTTGTTAAAATGTGAGCTTTAGTTGACACTATTGTTTGTACACAAAATAGTTTGACAAAATAAATATTCCATTAACAATTTTTATATTTCTTATAAATTTTCCCTCAAGTAAACTGAAAGGTTCTAAGTCACACACCCCAATTTTATATTTTTCTCATACATTTTGTTACAATGTGAGTTTTAGTTGACACTTATGTTCCAACACAAAACAGTTTACACAAAATAAATATTCCATTAACAATTTTTCAATTTCTTAATTATTTTCCTGAAAGTAAACTAAAAGGTTCTAAGTCAGACACTCTAATTTGATTTTTTTTAGGTTTATAGAAAAAAAAAGTTATTTTTATCATGATTTAGCTCAAGTTTAGGTCGTATATTAAAATGTAATTTTTCCATATTTTTAAACAAACCCTGAAAGCAAAGAAACAGTTTTTTTAGTTTTCAAAAAACCAAGGTTGGATGACTTAGAATGTTTCAGTATTCCCCGATTCAATTGCAAAATCCCAATGTGCTCTTCTTAACATTTCAATAATGGCTAACTGGCACTGAATTCCAACAGAATTTGCATGCAGTTTATCGTCTCTCAACTGTACAATGAAGAATCTACACTCTTTAAAATCGCCCTTCCTCTGCCGGATTTTATATAATCACGTTGGATCCACAATTCAACTTCCAGTGCCAGGTGCACAAAAGCATTATTATTTAAAATGATGCGAATTTTTTGCAGAAATTGTTGCCCCTTCCTTCGAAAAGCTTGTCTTGCTGTGCAACCATGGGCACATTGAATTATCAACCAACTTCGCTGTTCCTGTTTTGCGAACATGGCGAAAATACAACACTATCTTCTTCTCACCACACCGCATGCACTTTGATTCGAAAGGGAAAATCCATTTACTGTGAGGTAGATTGGACATAGACCAACATACTGTAGAAGTGAATAATTAATTCCGTCTCGATTTTCTTCCAAATCAATGTTGCCACTAATGAAGTCTCAACCCACGTATATAGACCTATATGTCTTTCCTCCACTGTGTGATTCCCTTTCCTGGAGTAGACTGTGATCCCAACCGGTACACCGGCATTTCAAACGTATGTAAAGTTACAAGGTACAAAGCCAAGATTCAGACCGTATTCGAAAGTGTCCAGTAGACATTGTAGCTCATCTATACTTAATATGTCAAGTGACAGAGACTAAAATACCTAAAAATATATATTAGTAATGAAATTAATTGGATCATTCAATAACTAAAGTGACATTCAAACATAAAAGAAGTATAATTTTCCATGATCTGTGGATACGGAGTGGTAACTATGGACATTATTACAACATATTTACAAACATAGGAATTGTATCTAACATATCCTGAACAACTGTAGAATATAGCATGTCATTTTGAAGTAGGCACAGTGATACAAAAATTGTTACTTGAAACAAGAGAATAGCACTAAGGAAACCTCAGTGTAAACAATACGTTATCTATATTATGAACGCTTTCTAAAACTGTAACTGGATTTAAATATTTAAAAATGGTAGAAATGATATTATTGATTAAGAACGCCGAGGATGACCTGTTGAAGCTTCAACACTAATGCTTGAAATAAATATTATCCGTAAGACAAAATACAACTATTAAATATACACATGGCACTAGAATTACATGCAGGCCTTAAGTGTGAAAACTGCATTGCATTGTCCATAACCGTCAGCACTATCATAAAACTTATTCAATATGAGTTGCTGCAGATAATTGTTGTGATATGCGATGAAATGAACTTCGAACCGGAATCCTAGACCATTGGAAACATTCATTCTTAATGAATAATAAAATAAAATCTCATCACATTAGGCGAAAAATTAACACTATGATTGTTTCAGAATTGAAAGGTAATAACAAGTATGATTTACGATGCCAAAGGGGAAATTTTACATAACTTTTTTAAGAGCATTGTGCTGAGAATAACGATAACAATCACACGGAATTCTGAGGAAAAAGTGGAGCCAGCGTTATTGTGAAGGTGGCGTTCGATGCACAAAATTGATTACTACTCACCTTGGCTAAACCTTGACCTATATGTCTGCTCATACCAGAGTCAATTCTTTTTCAATGACAGGTCCTTAATTTACTGTTATTCGCCCCAATGCCACGAGCAGACTCAGATGTCGCTAGAGATGAGAGCCGAGGACAACACTTCGTCAGAGGCTGCTCAGGATCCAGCAGATGCTGTAGATCTACTTCACAATAGAAATGAATTATGATGGAGATGTTGGTGGTGTTGATGGAGAATAAAATTGTTTATATATCACATGGGGACCATAGAAAAACCCCCGTGCTGCCTGGAACACAGGAAACTATAAAATGTACTAGAGATATAGGCGGGGAATTCCTGAATTGTTACCATTACAGACCAGAACTTACACCGTCATGCTGTCAGACGTTTAATCAAAGAAAGACACCCTCGGAGTAATCAAGTTCGTTCATAATGACTAAGAGCAAATTAAAGTATAACATTAGCTTCGTTACTAGAAGTAATATAATTTCATCTCTGTAGAAAGTACAAAAGCTTGTACAGGAACCTGAAAAATAGTAGTAGCACTATAGTAGTAGTAGTAATAGCACTAGTCGTAGTAGCAGTAGTAGTAGTAATAGTAGTAGTAGTAGTAATAGTAATAGTAGTAGTAGTAGTAATAGTAATAGTAGTAGTAGCAGCAGCAATAGTAATAACATTAGTAGTAGTAACACTGGTTGTTATAATTGAAGTAGTAGTAGGAATGGTAGTACTACATGTTGTAGTAATAGTAGAAGAAGCATCAGTATTAGTAGCAGCAGTAGTAGCAGCAGCAGCACCACTAACAGCGGCAGCAGTAATATTATTAGTAGTAGTAGCAGTAGAGTAAAAACAGTAATAGTAACAGTGGTAGTACTATTAGTGATGTTAGTAGTATTATAATTAGTGTTAGTAGAAGAAGTTGTAATACTAGTAGTAGTAACAGCACTTGTATAGTGAGAGAGGGTGTGTGAGTATGAATGTGTTTTTGGTACAGAAGAGTGTGAGAAACCAGCCTATATGAAATATTCTTATTGCTCAATGTATCTTTGTCCCGACCACTTCATTTCTAATCCACACTATCATAATAAATTAAGATTCGTCACAAAGTCAATACATATTGTACATTCAAATTGACTTTGAAATTCACCAAGAGCAATGTATTAATGTATGATAAGAAAAAAAGGAAATAGACACATCATAAAATGCGGGAGCTGAGATACAGTATCGTGCACCTATCAGGATCTTAGTGCGCACAAGAAGCGGCATAAGTAGCAACAATTTTCATAAGAAATATGTTTCGTAACAGAGAAGAAAGAAAGAAATTAAAAGCTATCATCACTTTCTTAACGAACGCAAATTAGCTTAAATATGCATATTCATTAAATTCAAGGTAGACGACCTGCGACGGTTCCATTGTGAACGCAATAAATTGAGTTTATTCCATTCTCCATCCATAGTCCAATATTTCATACTGAATATAAACAGTGTATATATTAGAAATTAGTATAACTTTCTTACAATTGTTACTATTGTATTTTATAACATTTTACAATATAAGAATAAAAAGGTACAACGCAACAATCAGCTATATTGCGTTGGAACGACAGGTTTATTTCATAATAACTTTATTTTCACATTGCTCCACTTCATATTAAAAAAAACATTCATCTTATAACAGTACGCCTACTGTGTAGTTTCAAACAAAACCATTACCATTTAATAATGATATTGTCGCACTTCAATTGTGCTTGAAAACCTATGCCTTTACTGCCTCGTCAATTCATCACAATTCTGATAACGAAGCTACACCTTCAACTCTATGTAAATTCATCAATCACTTCTATACATTTCGTTCACCCAATTTTGGCACCTTTACACAGTTTCCGTAATAGACGTGTTACAACTTTTCTACTCCATCCATTTTCAGTTCCGTACGTCTATCCCAACAATGTTTAAGAAAGAAATGGATACACATAAACGGGTGTGAATTTCTTGGCTCTATTCCGATTCATCTTAGAATGTTGCGCTTTCTTTATCACTCATGCATACTCCAGATGTACTATATATACAACGAGCGGTTCTGTGAATAGCCAGTCACCAACAAGCATCAACATGAGCATCTTCCTGGTAAGTAGGCCTACATCCACTCATTATTTAGAATTAACATAAACATTCAAAACAAGTCGATTATTTCATTTTCATCGTAATAAGTTACTCCCTTCAGTTCAGTTCTATAACTGCAACAATATCTGTTCCAGATATTTCTCGTGGCTCTGGCAACCGCAGCCGCCACAGTCCCAGACACCAAGACAATACAGAAGCGCGGAATCGATCATGGCCACGGAGGAACTAGTTACAGTTCCTTTAACCTCGGGTCAGGCGCCAGTAATCACGGAGGATTAATTAGCTCTTCTGGTTACGGACACGGAGGAATCTCAGCTAGTCTTATTAGCTCCGTGGGTTATGACCACGGAGGAATATCCAGCGGTGTTGGACATGGAGGATTCGGTGGTTCTACGGGCCTCATTAGCTCCGGAGGCTATGGACACTTAGGATTCGGTCTGGGATATGGAGGACTAGGTGGGGGTGTCGGAGGTTTCGGAGGAGGCGCAGGAGGTTTTGGGGGAGGCGCTGGAGCGGGTGATGTACAGGTCAACACCATCACTCGAACAGTTCCAGTCCCTGTTCCTCAGCCCTACACTGTTCCAATCACTAGACTTGTCCCTGTACCTGTCCAAGAACCTTACACACTCGAGACACCCGTCCCTGTTCCTGTAGCCGTCCCTCATCCCTACCCTGTCCCTGTAACCAGACCCGTTGCTGTTCCTGTACATCGACCCGTCCCTGTTTCTATACCACAAATTATCCCTGTTCCTGTACCTCAAGCCGTAACCGTACCAGTGCCCCGACCTGTACCAGTACGAGTAGCTCAACCTGTTCCTGTACCAGTGCCTCAGCCCATACCTGTGAACGTTGCAGTACCTGTGGTGGTTCCTGGAGGTAACGGTGGAGGTGCCGGAGCCGGTTTTGGAGCTGGAGGAGCCGGTTTTGGAGCTGGGGGAGCCGGTTTTGGATCTGGAGGTGCCGGTTTAGGCCATGGGATTGCAGATTATGGAGGTTTCGGGCACTTTTCCTCCGGAGGGTACGGCAAACACTAGTCTCTCAAATTACAACCTAATATTATCAAAGTGGCCTCCTTTTGTTGCTCATGTTGGACTCTGTGACTAATTTTTAAGCTTTATATTTAATTATTAATCTGTGACTATTGTATTAAAATTCTCCACTTGATTCAGTGATTCCAAGTAATTGTTGGTGTAGTTTAATAAATAAATTACTTCC
This sequence comes from Periplaneta americana, assembly GCF_040183065.1. Classification (NCBI taxonomy): domain Eukaryota; kingdom Metazoa; phylum Arthropoda; class Insecta; order Blattodea; family Blattidae; genus Periplaneta; species Periplaneta americana. The sequence continues at coordinate 71,295,276 of NC_091120.1, forward strand.
AATGTTCATACTTTCAATTATTGCTCACTTATTCCTTCTATCATCCTCAACATTTAAAAATAATTACATTCGAAACAAGTATACTTTTTATTGAAGTTATATATATATATATATATATATATATATATATATATAATCGATACTGTCTCACAAAATATTCAGTTCATTGGTAGTGTGAGCCCAATTTTCTTGGGTTTAGTAGACATAAAATATTATTGTGAAGCATAAGTAATTTATCAAGCATTACAACAAAAGTGACGGCATGTACGAAATAATGTATATTTGATTGTTTATATTACCACCAATAAAAAAAATGAATATACTACATTGTGTCTGGAGTCTTGCGATGAAACATATTATTTTGCCTTGTCAGATTTTTTAAACAGAACTGTTTCTTTTGTGAATAAACACCTTTTACTTCCTCAGACACGTTTCCCTCTTCATTTGTTAAAATACTACTCTCATTTTAATAGTATAATACAGAAGTTACACTTACTGCAATATTGAATATGCAAGACTGTACAGTCTACTTTTATACAATACATTAGAGTAACAACTACCAGTGCTTCTAAAACAATTTTTCAAGAGTAAGCACGATTCTTTTTCTACCCCGAGACTATTCCTTCAGCACATATGCAGATGGAACGAATCATGGCGCTATATTATAAATTAACAACGACATTCACTCCTAGTAGCTACAAAAATGTAGTTCTTGTGAAATGTTCTAATTGCAAAATCCCATTGCGCTCTTCTTAACATTTCAATAATGGCTAACTGGCACTGAATTGCAACAGTATTTGCTTGCAGTTTATCGTCTCTCAACTGTACAATGATGAATCTACACTCTTTAAAATCCATCTTCCTCTGCCGGACTCTATATAATGACGTTGGACCCAGAATTCAACTTCCAGTGCCACGTGCACACAAGCGTTATCATTTAAAATGATGGGAGATTTTTTGCGAAAAGTGTTGCCGCTTCCTTCGAAAACCTTGTCTTGCTGTGCAACCATGGGCAAATTGAATTATCAACCAACTTCGCTGTTCCTGTTTTGCGAACATGGCGAAAACACAACACTATCTTCTTCTCACCACACCGCATGCACTTTGATTCGAAAGGGAAATTCCTTTTACTGTGAGGTAGATTGGACTTAGACCAACATACTGCAGAAGTGAATAATTAATTCAGTCTCGATTTGATTCCATATCAATGTTGCCACTAATGAAGTCTCAACCCACGTATATAGACCTATATACCTTTCCTCCACTGTGTGATTTCCTTTTCTGGAGTAGACTATGATCTTAAACCGGTACACCGGCATTTCAAACGCATGTACTTTCATACCAGATGTAAAGTTACAAGCTACAAAGCCAAGATTCAGACATATTTGAAAGTGTTCAGTAGACATTGTTGCTCATCTATACTTAATATGTCAAGTGACAGAGACTAAAATACCAAAAATATATATTATTAATGAAATTAATTGGATCATTCAATAACTAAAGTGACATTCAAATATAAAAAAAAGTATATTTTTCCATGATCTGTGGATATGGAGTGGTAACTATGGACATTATTACAACATATTTACAAACATAAGTATTGTATCTAACATATCCTGAACAACTGTAGAATATAACATGTCATTTTGAAGTAGGCACAGTGATACAAAAACTGTTACTTGAAACAAGAGAATAGCACTACGGAAACGTCATCAAGAAAGTGTAAACAATACGTTATCTATATTATGAACGCTTTCAAAACCTGAAAGTGGATTTAAAAATTTAAAAATGGTAGAAATGATATTATTGATTAAGAACGCCGAGGATGACCTGTTGAAGCTTCAACACTAATGCTTGAAATAAATATTATTCCGTAAGATAAGATGCAACTATTAAATATACACATGGCACTAGAATTACATGCAGGCCTTAAGTGTGAAAACTGCATTGCATTGTCCACAACCGTCAGCACTATCATAAAACTTATTAAATATGAGTTGCTGCAGATAATTGTTGTGATATGCGATGAAATGAACTTCGAACCGGAATCCAAGACCATTGGAAACATTCATTATTAATGAATAATGAAATAAAATCTCATCACATAAGGCGAAAAATTAAAACTATGATTGTTTCAGAATTGAAAGGTAATAACAAGTATGATTTTCGATGCCAAAGGGGAAATTTTACATGACTTCTTTAAGAGCATTGTGCTGAGAATAACGATAACAATCACACGGACTACTGAGGAAAAAGTGGAGCCAGCGTTATTGTGAAGGTGGCGTTCGATGCACAAAATTGGGTACTACTCACCTTGGATAATGCTTGACCTATATGTCTGCTCATACCAGTGTCAATCCTTTTTCAATGACAGGTCCTTAATTTACTGTTATTCGCCCCAATGCCACGAGCAGACTCATAGCTGTCGCTAGAGATGAGAGCCGACGACAACACTTCGTCAGAGGCTGCTCAGAGTCCAGCAGATGCAGTAGATCTACTTCACACTCGAAATGAATTATGATGGAGATGTTGGTGATGTTGATGGAGAACAAAATTGTTTATATATCACAGAGGGGCCATAGAAAAACCCCTGTGCTTCCTGGAACACAGGAAACTATCAAATGTACTAGAGATCTTGGCGGGGAAGTCCTGACTCGTCACTATTACAGACCAGAACTTACACCGTCATACTGTCACACGTTTAGTCCCAGAAAGTCACCCTCGGAGTAATCAAGTTCGTTCATAATGACTAAGAGCAAATTAAAGAATAACATTAGCTTCGTTACTAGGAGTAATATAATTTCACATCTGCAGAATATACAAAAGCTTGTACAGGGACCGGAAAAGTAGTAGTAGCATTATAGTCGCAGTAGTAATGGTAGTGGTGGTAGTAGTAGTAGTAGTACTACTAGTAGTAGTAGTAGTAGTAGTAGTAGTAATAGTAATAGTAGAAGTAGTAGCAGCAGCAGTAGCAGCAGCAACTGTAATAGCATTAGTAGTAGTAACACTGGTTGTTGTAATTGAAGTAGTAGTAGGAATGGTAGTAATAAATGTTGTAGTAATAGTAGCAGAGGCATCAGCATCAGTAGCAGCAGTAGTAGCATCAGTAGCACTAACAGCAGTAGCAGTAATATTATTAGTAGCAGTAGTAGTAGTAGTAGTAGTAGTAGTAGTAGTAGTAGTAGTATTAGAAGTAGTATCAGTAGAGTAAAAACATTAATAGTAACAGTGGTAGTACCATTAGTGATGTTAGTAGTATTATAATTAGTGTTAGTAGCAGTAGTTGTAATATTAGAAGTAGTAACAGAACTTGTATAGTGAGAGAGAGTGTGTGAGTATGAGTGTGTTTTTGGTACAGAAGAGTGTGAGAAACCAGCCTATATAAAATATTCTTATTGTTCAATGTATCTTTGTCCCGACCAATTCATTTCTAATCCACAGTATCATAATAAATTAAGATTCGTCACAAAGTTAATACATATTGTACATTCAAATTGACTTTGAATTTCTGCAAGAGCATTGTTTTAATGTATGATAAGAAAAAAAGAAAATAGACATCATAAAATGCGGGAGCTGAGATACAGTATCGCGGGCCTATCAGGATCTTAGTGCGCGCAAGAAGCGGCATAAGTAGCAACAATTTTCAAAAGAATTATGTTTCGTAACAGAGAAGAAAAAAAGAAATGAAAAACTATCATCACTTTCTTAACGAACGCAAATTAGCTTAAATATGCATATTCATTAAATTCAAGGTAGACGACCTGGACGACTCCCTTCTGCACGCAATAAATTGAGTTTATTCCATTCTCCATCCATAGTCCAATATTTCATACTGAATATAAACAGTGTATATATTAGAAATTAGTATAAATTTCTTACAATTTTTACTATTGTATTTTATAACATTTTACAATATAAGAATAAAAAGGTACAATACAACAATCAGTTATATTGCGTTGGAACGACAGGTTTATTTAATAATAACTTTATTTTCACATTGTCCACTTCATATTAAAAAACATTCATCTTATAACAGTACGCCTACTGTGTAGTTTCAAACAAAACCATTACCATTTAATAATGATATTGTCGCACTTCAATTGTGCTTGAAAACCTATGCCTTTACTGCCTCGTCAATTCATCACAATTCTGATAACGAAGCTACACCTTCAACTCTATGTAAATTCATCAATCACTTCTATACATTTCGTTCACCCAATTTTGGCACCTTTACACAGTTTCCGTAATAGACGTGTTACAACTTTTCTACTCCAGCCATTTTCAGTTCCGTACGTCTATCCCAACAATGTTTAAGAAAGAAATGGATACACATAAACGGGTGTGAATTTCTTGGCTCTATTCCGATTCATCTTAGAATGTTGCGCTTTCTTTATCACTCATGCATACTCCAGATGTACTATATATACAACGAGCGGTTCTGTGAATAGCCAGTCACCAACAAGCATCAACATGAGCATCTTCCTGGTAAGTAGGCCTACATCCACTCATTATTTAGAATTAACATAAACATTCAAAACAAGTCGATTATTTCATTTTTATCGTAATAAGCTACTCCCTTCAGTTCAGTTCTGTAACTGCAACAATATCTGTTCCAGATATTTCTCGTGGCTCTGGCAACCGCAGCCGCCACAGTCCCAGACACCAAGACAATACAGAAGCGCGGAATCGATCATGGCCACGGAGGAACTAGTTACAGTTCCTTTAACCTCGGGCCAGGCGCCAGTAATCACGGAGGATTAATTAGCTCTTCTGGTTACGGACACGGAGGAATCTCAGCTAGTCTTATTAGCTCCGTGGGTTATGACCACGGAGGAATATCCAGCGGTGTTGGACATGGAGGATTCGGTGGTTCTACGGGCCTCATTAGCTCCGGAGGCTATGGACACTTAGGATTCGGTCTGGGATATGGAGGACTAGGTGGGGGTGTCGGAGGTTTCGGAGGAGGCGCAGGAGGTTTTGGGGGAGGCGCTGGAGCGGGTGATGTACAGGTCAACACCATCACTCGAACAGTTCCAGTCCCTGTTCCTCAGCCCTACACTGTTCCAATCACTAGACTTGTCCCTGTACCTGTCCAAGAACCTTACACACTCGAGACACCCGTCCCTGTTCCTGTAGCCGTCCCTCATCCCTACCCTGTCCCTGTAACCAGACCCGTTGCTGTTCCTGTACATCGACCCGTCCCTGTTTCTATACCACAAATTATCCCTGTTCCTGTACCTCAAGCCGTAACCGTACCAGTGCCCCGACCTGTACCAGTACGAGTAGCTCAACCTGTTCCTGTACCAGTGCCTCAGCCCATACCTGTGAACGTTGCAGTACCTGTGGTGGTTCCAGGAGGTAATGGTGGAGGTGCCGGAGCCGGTTTTGGATCTGGAGGTGCCCGTTTAGGCCATAGGATTGCAGATTATGGAGGTTTCGGGCACTTCTCCTCTGGATTATACGGCAAACACTAGTCTCTCAAATTACGACCTAATATTATCAAAGTGGCTTCCTTTTGGTGCTCATGTTGTTCAGTGTGATTAATTTTTAAGTCTTTATATTTAATTCTTATTCTGTGATTATTGTATTAAATTTCTCCACTTGATTCAGTTATTAAATGTAATTGTTGGTGAAGTTTAATAAATAATTTACTTCAAATGTTCATACTTTCAATTATTGCTCACTTATTCCTTCTATTATCCCTACCATTCAAAAATAATTATTTTTGAAACGAGTATATTTTTATTGAAGGTGTACATATATAGTCGATACAGTGTCACAAAGTATTCAGTGCATTGGTGGTGTGAGCAGAATTTTCTTGGGTTTAGTAAACATACAATATTATTGTAAAGCGTAAGTAATATATCAAGTATTACAACAAAAGAGACGGCATGTACAAAAAATGTATATTTGATTTTGTTTATATTACCACCAAAAAAAAAATGAATGTGCTACATTGTGCCTGGAGTCTTATGATAAAACGTCTTATTTTATCTTGTCAGTTTTTTTAAAAGGAACTGTTTCTTTTGCGAATAAACACTTCTTTCTTCCTCGGATATTTTTCCTCTTCATTTATTAAAATATTATTATTGATTTAATTGTATAATACAGAAGTTACACAAACAGCTATATTGAATACGCAATACTGCACACTCCATTTGTAAATTGTACAAGGGAATTTAATGTTACATTTTTTCGGATTAAATTCCTGCATATTTAAAGGCAAAACTAGAAAAATATTTCAATCATTTGTTATCACAATGCACCGCTATCTTAAATTGACTGATCATATTTAAAATTAAATCGTTGGCTTCTCAAAACACGCCATGAAATATTATGCATTTCTAGATTCGCCCATACATGTTACATGCCCTGCCCATCTCAAACGTCTGGATTTCATGCTCCTAATTATGTCAGGCGTGCAATACTATGTTGTGTAACTTTCTCCATTCTCCTGTTACTTCATCCCTCTTATCCACAAATATTTTCCTAAGCACCTTATTCTCAAACACCCTTAATCTCTGTTCCTCTCTCAAGTCAGAGTCCAAGTTTCACAACCATAAAGAATAACCGGTAATATAACTATTTTATAAATTCTAACTTTCAGATTTTTTGATATACAGATTAGATGACAAAATCTTCTCAACCGAATAATAACACGCATTTCCCATATTTATTGTGTGTTTAATTTCCTCCCGAGTGTCATTTATATTTGTTACTGTTGCTCCAAGATATTTGAATTTTTCCACCTCTTCGAAGGATAAATCTCCAGTTTTTATATTTCCATTTCGTACAATATTCTGGTCACGAGACATAATCATATACTTTGTCATTTCGGGATTTACTTCCAAACCGATTGCTTTACTTACTGCAAGTAAAATTTCCGTGTTTTCCCTAATCATTTGTGGATATTCTCCTAACATATTCATATCATCCGCATAGACAACAAGCTGATGTAACCCATTCAATTCCAAAATCTCTCTGTTATTCTGAACTTTCCTAATGGCATATTCTAGAGCGAAGTTAAAAAATAATGGTGATAGTGCATCTCCCTGCTTTAGCCCGCAGTGAATTGGAAAAGCATCAGATAGATACTAGCCTATACAACCTCTGCTGTACGTTTCACTGAGACACATTTTAATTAATCGAACTAGTTTCTTGGGAATACCAAATTCAATAACAATATCATATAATACTTCTCTCTTGACCGAGTCATACGCCTTTTTGAAATCTATGAATAACTGATGTACTGTACCTTTATAGTCCCATTTTTTCTCCATTATCTGTCGAATACAAAAAATCTGATCAATAGTCGATCTATTACGCCGAAAACCGCACTGATGATCCCCAATAATTTCATCTACGTACGGAGTTAATCTTCTCAAAAGAATATTGGACAAAATTTTGTACGACGTCAACAAAAGAGATATTCCTCGAAAGTTACCACAGTTAGTCTTGTCCCCCTTCTTAAAATAAGTACAATTATGGACTCCTTCCATTGTTCTGGGACAATTTCCTTTTCCCAAATAGCAAGTACAAGTTTATAAACTTCGCTTCCACCCTCTTGTATTAATTCTGCTGGATTTTGATCGATACCTGGAGACTTGTACTTTCTCAGATATTCTATCGCAATTTCGACTTCTGAAACCGTGGGTTCGGGTATAAATGGCTCAGCAGTTTGTATTTCAATTTCGTCCCGATCATTTCTACTTGGCCTATGTACATTTAGTAGTTGCGCAAAATAGTTTTTCCATCTGTTCAAGACTGAATGAAAGTCTGCAAGCAAGTCACCATTCTCATCCTTGATCATGTTTACCTTTGGCTGATATCCGTTCCCTAATTCCTTTATACCTTTATATAAATCTCGAATGTTTATATTCTTGCTATTTGTTTCTACCTTATTCAGTTTTTCCTTCAAGTAACCTCTCTTTTTATTCCTAAGTGCACGACTTGCTACCCGTCTTTCATTGAAATAATTATCTCTATCCTCCTCAACTGGATCCTGTAAGAATTTCAATTTTGCCTGTTTCCTTCTTTCTACTACCATGCAACAATCATCATCAAACCACTTTTTCTTTTTCTTAGTTTCATAATAACCTATACTCTGCTCACCTGCAATTTTGATACTATCTCTGATATTTTCCCACACGCTATTAACATCTAATTCTTTCTCAACTTCGTCGGAACTTTCTAAAGTGGCAAACCTATTCGAAATGTCGACCTGATAATTTTGCTTAGTCTCCTCCTCCTTTAATTTCAAAATATTGAATTTACTAATATTAACTTGTTGCTCTACTCGCTTGGCTACTGATAGTCTTTCTCTTAATTCTCCAATTACCAAATAATGGTCAGAATTACAGTCTGCACCCCTGAAAGTTCGAATGTCTACTATACTAATGTCTCCGTTTATCTATCAAGATGTTATCTATTTGGTTGTGTGTCAATCCATCTGGAGAAGTCCAAGTATATTTATGTATATCCCTATGGGGGAATGTTGTACTTTTTACAATTAAATTTTTCGATGTGGCAAAGTTGACTAATCTAACTCCATTGTCATTACTAGTTACTTGTAAGCTCTCTTTTCCAATAGTTGGTCTAAAAATATCCTCCCGTCCTACTTTAGCGTTGAAATACCCCAATAAAATTGTCACGTGATTTCTAGGTAACTGATCAAAAGTATGTTCCAATTCCTCATAGAAGCTATTCTTTATATGGTCGTCTCTCTCTTCTGCAGCGTCATGAGCATTTATAACTACGATATAGCACCATCTATCCTTAAGTACTAAATATGGTAACCTGTTACTGATAAATTCCACCTTTTTTTACTGCTGATTTTATTCTTTTGTGAACAAAGAATCCTGTTCCTAATTGGTGATTATTGTTTCCTTCCCCATAATACAACCAGTAATCTCCTTTATGTGATATGCCATTCCCAACTAACCCAACGTCTTGTACACCCACAAAGTCTATTCTATATCTAGTTAGTTCTTTTGCTTACTAATGTTACCCCTCCTGTTCTATAGAGACTAGTTACGTTCCAAGTGCCAAATCTCATAACCTTATTCCTTTGCTGTGGTCGTGCCGGAGAATCAGTCCTATTCCGAGGCTTACTGTAGGGATTCGTAACAAGCTGTTTTTTACGGTGATGGGTTGTTAGCCCTTCGCCCAACCACCAAGCTGGAGGACCACCCCTTATCGGCTGTCCACAACTGCTTATTCAATATATTCGCAGCTACCCTCCATATCTGGAGGCCATCTCCCCTATCCGCAAACTGAGGACGCGTTATTCTGTATATGAAATCATTTATTGAAAACAAGAGACGACTTAGAGAAGTCTACTTGAACGATGAATTGCAGAAACCCCACAAGTCAACATTTTTGTCAAATCCTGTTTTTCATATGTCGTAATGTTCACACAAAGCTCTTTCAAGTGGTGCAGACTTCTCACAACTTGAGTGCTCAGTCTACATTTCACAGCGACAATAAGTTATAGTGAATAGCAGGCAATTGCAAGAACACCACAAGTCTAGGGCATGTGGAATTTTTTAGAAACTAAAAAAATCAGTTTTGTTTTCTTTGTCTTTCATACATTTGAAGAAATTTTAAGAATTAAATATGCTATTCACACAGTACATCTTGATTACACACTTTAACACTATATCACTTCGGAATATGAAGTATAAAATTATATGCTTTCACGTGTTAATTAACCTTTTTAATTAAATTTAAATTAACTTTTCAAATTAAATAAAGTTTTCATTTTTATATTTGCAAAATTTTCAATTCATTTGTTTAAATCTTATATATTTAGATTACTTACTTACTTACTTACTTACAAATGGCTTTTAAGGAACCCGAAGGTTCATTGCCGCCCTCACATGAGCCCGCCATCGGTCCCTATCCTGTGCAAGATTAATCCAGTCTCTATCATCATACCCCACCTCCCTCAGATCCATTTTAATATTATCCTCCCATCTACGTCTCGGCCTCCCTAAAGGTCTTTTTCCCTCCGGTCTCCCAACTAACAATCTATATGCATTTCTGGATTCGTCCATACGTGCTACATGCCCTGCCCATCTCAAACGTCTGGATTTTAAGTTTCTAATTATGTTAGGTGAAGAATACAATGCGTGCAGTTTTGTGTTGTGTAACTTTCTCCATTCTCCTGTAACTTCATCCCTCTTAGCCCCAAATATTTTCCTAAGCACCTTATTCTCAAACACCCTTAACCTATGTTTCTCTCTCAGAGTGAGAGTCCAAGTTTCACAACCATACAGAATAACCGGTAATATAACTGTTTTATAAATTCTAACTTTCTGATTTTTGGACAGCAGACTGGATGATAAGAGCTTCTCAACCGAATAATAACACGCATTTCCCATATTTATTCTGCGTTTAATTTCCTCCCGAGTGTCATTTATATTTGTTACTGTTGCTCCAAGATATTTGAACTTCTCCACCTCTTCGAAAGATAAATTTCCAATTTTTATATTGCCATTTCGCACAATATTTCCGTCACAAGACATAATCATATACTTTTCTTTTCGGGATTTACTTCCAAACCTATTTCTTTACTTGCTTCCAGTAAAATCCTCGTGTTTTCCCTAATCGTTTGTGGATTTTCTCCTAACATATTCACGTCATCTGCATAGACAAGAAGCTGATGTAACCCGTTCAATTCCAAACCCTGCCTGTTATCCTGAACTTTCCTAATGGCATATTCTAGAGCGAAGTTAAAAAGTAAAGGTGATAGTGCATCTCCTTGCTTCAGCCCGCAATGAATTTGAAAAGCATCAGATAGAAACTGACCTATACAGACTCTGCTGTATGTTTCACTGAGACACATTTTAATTAATCGAACTAGTTTCTTGGGAATACCAAATTCAATAACAATATCATATAATACTTCCCTCTTAATAGAGTCATATGCCCTTTTTGAAATCTATGAATAACTGATGTACTGTACCCTTATACTCCCATTTTTTCTCCATTATTGTCGAATACAAAAAATCTGATCAATAGTCGATCTATTACGCCTAAAACTGCACTCATGATCCCCAATAATTTCATCTACGTACGGAGTTAATCTTCTCAAAATAATATTGGACACAATTTTGTACGACGTCAACAAAAGTGATATTCCTCGAAAGTTACCACAGTTGGTTTTGTCCCCCTTTTTCAAAAATAGGTAATTTACAAAACGAAAATGTCCTGCATCTTCAACTAAAAATTGTTTTAATCAAATACAATTATTGTTACTAGTAGTGAATTGTAGAAATCTCACATGTCCAGGCTATTAATATACAGATGGTGCCAAAAAAATGTATACACTCTTTCAATGACTACAACGTTAACAATTATTATGATACAGAAAAGTTTCAAAGTTAAAAATAATCTGAACTAATGTAGAAACCGGTCATTTATTGAAAGTCTTCAAATTGTTGGTCATTATGGTCCACGCATAGCTGATAACGCTGACCGATGGAATCCAAAACGTTGCTAATCATTTCGATTGGTATTTGGGCACATTCTCTTTCAATGGCTGCTCTCAACTCATCGATTGTAGCTGGTTTTGTGCTATAAACATTATGCCTGACATGTCCCCATAGAAAAAAATCCATCGGAGTCAAATCCGGTAAGCGAGGGGAGTACTCGGTACTACCTCTTCGTCCTATCCATCTGTTCTGCAGGTGGCCGTTAAGATAGGCCCTCACGTCGCATGGTAGTGAGGAGGTGCTCCATCCTGCTGGAAGTACCATTCTTCATTCCTAAACATCTCTTCGATGCATGGCATGGCGGATTTCTTTAGCAAGTTGAGGTAAATTGCACGGTACCATCGAAATAGAAAGGTCCAATTAAACCAAATGCTGACAAACCACACCACGCTGTGGTAAGTCCATATGGTGTTCCACTGTCACATGAGGATTGTTAGATGCCCAGTAGGTGCAATTCTGACGATTAATTGAGCCATTTAATTTAAACGTAGCCTCATCACTCCAAACAATCTTGTAAGGAAATTGATTGTCCTACGCACATTTTGCTTGGCACCACTCAAAAAAATTCAATTCTCCTGTCATGATCATCGTCATTGAGAGTGTGGACTAATCTAGGAATAAAACGCGATGGACACTTCGCTTTGAAATTCCTGTCTCGCGAGCCACTTCCCGAACAGATTTTCTAGGAGACTGCTGAAACCTTTCGATGACTTCTCTTTCTCTTGTGCAGCTGGTGCATGTTCGTGGTCTTCAGGAATTGTGCTTATGGGTATTCTGAACAGTTCCTTCATCTACAAACTTATCTCGCAAACGAGAAATTGTGAGTCGCGTTGGTGAATCTCGTTGAAACTCCATTCTAAACCGTCTTTGCACTTCACTTATGTTCTCTGCCTTCCAGTAGCAATTTAGAATGAATTTTCTTTCCTTAATGTTTAGTCTGACTTCAGCCATTATTTTAAGCGGTCACACTTGAAAAAAGTGAGTTATTTATGAGCTATTAAAAAGTGTATACATTTTTTGGCACCCTCTGTATTTACCTACAGACACAAACTAAATGTTAAAATTAAACTACCTCTATACCAAACACTAGAACTTATTATTATGCTGCAAAGAAAAAGATTGTCATTCAAAATACCAAACCCTTCTGAAGATATTAAGCTTATTTTGCTTCCTGAAAAATTTGCTCAAATGGACATGTGGAGTTTCTGCAATTCACGATTCACTTTTTAGTGCAACTGCGGTGCGTTATACAGGGACATCATTTTATTTTTACTAACATTTTTAATATTAACCTGGCTATACCTTTGGATCAACAATTGACAACCGGAAACACCGTTTGATACCCCCTTCCACGACTGGAGTTCGATGATACTGACGTAATAAGTTATACAAACAAGTCACTTTACTAGGTATAGGAGGGAAGAAAAGTAGTTCATCCATTTACGTAAACTGGGAAATATCACGTTTTCGATTTTGATAATTTTCGTTAGGTTTTTGTTTAATCAAAATATAGTAAAGTATTAACAATGAGTGTTTTTACTCAAGAACTCAGCTATCCATGCGGACGTATTCATTATGCAGTGTATATTATACTCTCTACAGCACATTAGCGTACACCATAGAGAATGAAGTTAAATTGAAAATAATCATAATATGGATATTTAAACACATTTTTGAAAATGGTGGCCGTTCATTTCGATACAGGCTTCAGTTTCAATGTGCATATTATCGCACTGTAGACTATTGTACGTAATTTCAATTACCAGGTTCGTAATTCGTATCAGTAACTCATGTTGAAATAATTCTGTACCTACTCTATAAAAGAGTACCTTACGTACTGTAAATTCAATCTTCACTTCTGCCCGATCCGAAAAGATAAAATTACACAGACATGCTATCTAATGTCCGTCCAAGTGTTTATGTCGCAGGGTCGTAGAAAGGGAGGAAATCACGTGACAGTTAATTACTTAACGAGGTCCTTTTATTTAAGTTAATTTAAACAGTTATGTAATATTACGTAGACGTCCAATTCATAACAGAAATTAATGTTTTCAGGAAAGAGCTAAGACAGCCCAGCCATTAGCCTTTACAGAGAGGCGAATAGAAGCAGGTGGGGGAAACCGGGATGCGACGTAGGCAAACGGACGACAGTACCTTTGCGAAAATGATTCAATATTGAAAGTTTTTTTCGTGACTGGAAAACGTCAACATATTTTTGAAACGTTCTGTTTACTATGACCGTAAGGCTACTATGACTGTATATGCAGTCTTGGATCTGTGTGGAGGACGGTTGAATGTCCTTAGTAGAAGGGGTGGGAGTGAAGTACATTCAAAAACTCAGGTACAATAAAAATTGAAGTAAAAATAAAATGATGTCCCTGTATTTCATAACACCTGAGGATATCAAGATCTTAATGTAGCAGTAGACTATGATATACAAACACTTCCACGCCTTCATGAAATTATATGCACATCTGAGAAATGAGTCGTAATAAAATTGCACTCTACATCAATTTTGAAATAAAACTCAATACACAGAAATTAAGCACAAAAACTTCTGGTTGTACTTTCCTTACTTAAAAATAATGAGAATCATATCATTGATTACAATGACAACAATGACAATGGTGAGCATTATACTGAAGAGTGATTATGTACACTGGCTCGCAAAACTTTTGTCGATATACTGTAGAGTTTTCCTCGTTCTTAAGTTGGTATTTGTACTCACCCCAGTCGGCAGGTAGTCTCCTTGCAGGTAACCAACCACGACCCACCCCTCCTCACAACAAGAAAGTTGACGACACGTAAGCTAGTTGATTCTAAACTGAAAGAGAATCCTAGTGTCATATGTGAATAAACATGACATATTGTAGATCCTCCTCTAGCCACAGTTCTTTGCGTTATGATGCGCGTATAGTTTATTTTCTTTGGCTGTTGTTACAGAAATAACACTACGTTAATTACATTAATTAAAGTTGGCACTAACAATCGACAGATTAATATTCTAAAAAAATCGTCTAAATAATTATATTAATACAAATTTTTATAGGTCTGTGTATAATTTAAACCTTAATTGTCAATTGTATTCCGTGGGATATGAAGTTTAATTTATATTTTTCACACAAAAAATAAGTATGCATATTAACTCTCATACAGTAACGGAACGAAAATATGGATGTAACGAACAAAAAATAAACAAAGCGTATAGAAAATAGCAAATATCTGTTCTTTCAACACCAAACATATTAGCTGACTGCTGATTTAGAACATGCAAAACATTTCTCCGTCTGTATATTTGTATAAATAATATAACGCAGAGGAAATTAGTGAAAATGTTTAATTTCAAGTAAAATCAAATTATAGTATGCCTCAGATAAACTTAATTATTTCGTTTCTTTGCACTCCAACTGGGTTTATGACATTTATTTGAAAACTGAATTTTCATCTATTTAAGTGTTAATAAAGAAACATTTTTGTAATGAAGAATGGTAGCTAATAAATGAAATACAGCTTTCCTTTTTAATTTGGTTTGATTAATGTAATCAATAGCCACTCCAGTTATCATCATATCGTATAATGTTGTCCATTCTTCTCATGGAAATTACCAACCCATTTATATAGCATTCAGACGTAAATACGTCATCCCAAGCATCCTGAAGTATTTCCCTTAACTGTTGTGACGTTTGGGGTCCTGTGTTATCCAGGGTATCATTCACTGTGCGCTGAACTTCGGCCCAAACATTTTCCAACGGATTGAGATCAGGACTTTTCGGAATCCAAGAGAAGAGTGAAATATCACCTTCATGAGTCTGAAACCATCTCTGACACAACAAAGATGTGTGGATGGAGGAATTGTCCTGTTGGAAAAATATAATTCCATCAGGTTGCAGCATGCGCACACTGGGTAGCATTATCTTTTCCAGTATGCGGATATATTGCTGGGAAGTCAAATTCTCTTCTGTTTTCCACAGAGTTCCTCCTCCTAGCCTGGAAATCCATCCCCAGATAGCGATAGGAATGCATCCACTGCGTTGTCTTGATGTTACATATTCTGGTTGGAACCTTGTGGACCCAGTAGGACGAAATACCTGAATAGGCCCATGATTGGTGTTTGAAAAAAAATCTTTTCATCTGAAAATATCACATTTTCCCACGAATATTCATAATATTCTTGACAAAATGCGATGCGATCTATTTTGTGATCTTCCTTTAGTATATTCTTAATACCTGTCCTCCTTGGCTTTGTGTTAGCTAGTGTCTTAATACATCGAAGAACTGTCTCTCTCGATCCTGGGAAGTTAGCACGAGCACGCAGGATTTTAGCAGTGGTGAATGGTTGTAGTCTAACGGTAGCAATTAGTGCAGCGTCTTGTTCTGGAGTAGAAATGCATGGTCGCCCGCTCTTTGCTTTTCTTGTTAAATAACCTCGTTCTTGATATTGTTTCAATCAACGGGATACTGTTCTTGGGTGCAATCGGTAGCGTTCTCCAGCATTAGCAGCGCTCATTCCTCTCTCCTTAATAAGCGCTGTCAACTTAGCTTTAGTATCCATTATTACAAACTGGTGTTATATTGTATTTATACGTGCAGGAAAGATGAAAAATTATCCTGGAATGTTCTATAATACTCAAGAGAAATAAACATCATGTTTTAAACATTTCGGTGCAAAATTGACTCAATATTTTCATTTATGTAGGTTACATATACCGTTATTGCTCTAAAATTATTTTGGTTCGATTAGCTGGGTATACCTGGGACTCAGAGTTCGAATACCTCCCTCCCCAGAACATGTGGAGTGGGGTATGTAGGTATATTGCCAACATAACGTCTCCCAGAGTTCACTTCCACGTTATTTCATAGGACAAAAGTTTTGCGAGCCAGTGTACTTAAGCAATCTCACTGCCTGAAATTGATTTTGATCTCAAATAAACCTCTCCACGGTGGATTTTAAAATGCAGTGCATGTTTTTCTATCTAAATGGACTGGTCCATGTAAATTCATATCGTACAAAGCCTAGACCAGAACAATACGTGGAACTCGTCAATTGACAATCTTGAAAAGAAATTGGTTGGGTGACTGGCTGAGAAGAAATTGCCTACTAAAGGATGCAGTGGAAGAAATGGCGAAAGGGAAAAAGTTCGAAGCAGAAGAAGATATCAGATGATATACGACACTAAGATACATGGATTATATGCGGAGCCTAAGAGGAAGATAGGAAATAGGAAAGATAAGAGAATGCTGAATTTCCAATGAAAGCCCTTCCTTTGGGCAGAGAAATATAAATAAATTAATGAATAATATTGTGCTAATAATAGAGGTTAAAGTAACTAAATTTATTATCAATACAGATATAAGTGTATAGTAAAACAATAAAATATCTTGTATTTCATTTCAGTAAATTGATATAATCTTTCAGTATATTCTGTAATCATACTTCGATAAATATAATATTTTCACATAAAATTCCTAGCTATATGTTAGCTCACCGGAGGGGTGATCTTAAGAGCATAGTTTTACATGTACTGCTTCCAAAATCAGGTACAATCCCTAAAATTAAAGTTTTCAATTCTATTATAATTCATTTCTTTTATTCTCGACATTTCCTTGCGGTTTACTGCTAAAAGAACCAATTAAAGAAATGTTAATATAAAAAACTATACTATTTCAAAATCTAGAAAGAATATCCTTCCATTATGGCAGACATTAAATAGCATGGATCTTCGAACAAATGAAATCAAGTCCTTCAAATTATACTAGGTTCAGTACTGATAGTGTGAATTTTTGACTTGCACATGTTAACTGAGTCTCGAGTAATGTGTGGCTCTTTAATAGCTAGGCCCATATCCTCACTGCAATTTAAAGTTTAAGAAACAGCCACTACAATAATTATAAATGCATTTACTTTTCCTTAAAGATAATTTTATTACTGTGTTACTGAGGACTTTATGAACCCGGAGCATTCCTTCCTTTATTAATCGGTTATATAACAAACGCTGTATGAACTGTGAAGTTATCTAGCATAGGCAGAATTTGTATTTAATTAGCGAGACAGGCACATAGATTCTCAAAAGGATTGCCTAATATTCGCATTAGAATTGAAGGAAACACAGGAAAACGAGTCCAAACACTATACGAACTCACTCCGACCATATAATTATTAGAGAACAAGAAATTCATAACAACCCTAGACGGAATGTGGATACCTGAGAGCAGCAAAATAGCGCTTACAACGGGTTTAGATTCGACCGGTCGGAGCTACAACCGGCTAGGTTAAACATCAACCGAATATTCGATTGTCGGGCGATTACGCCTGATGTATTGCAGACTAGACAGAACACCAGGCGCACTTAATCATACATGAAACTAACATTTTTCGAGTACACAACAAGAGTCACAATTGAAGGAACTTCACGTTGTCTTATTTAAAAAAAAAGTGTTTGTAAATAGCCTACTCTTACAGTTGATTCGACACTATAACACATAATATATTTTCTTTATTATTTTGAACTTGCAGTAACTTTATAAGTATCGTCTATATTTGAAACTTCTGGAGTTTTACTGATAAAAGTTGCTTATAGATATGTTAAATAATGGTATAGTTTTACAAGACGTGCATAAGCTGTGTATATTTTTCTTAACAATAAACGCTAAATAGCTGGTGTTTTACTATACCAGTATTAAATAGTATAGGCCTACGTCATAATTTCATCGTCATTTTATTACGTCATAACTCTTTCTCGTCACATATTGACTGAATCTCGTTCGATTTGTATAACTCGATGATCGATATTACGTGTTTACTGTTTATGTAAGATCGCGGATGGTTTAAAGCAAAAATCTCGCATAGAAAGAAATGGGAAGGGGGAATAAAATACGATATCCAAATTAGGACAATACAGAAAAATTGAGTACCATATACAATACTGTAATACGTCATTGCGTATATTAATAAACCTCTTTCATAATAGGTAGGCATTATATTAATAAGCCATCAGAATAGTCAGCTAATATTTTACAATACCATAAATGTTTGATCATAAGTAGGACGAGATATATGCGGTACGTACTTACTCTGGCTAAAAAGACAAAAAGGAGATATTGTAGGTTATTGTTTAGTCAACTGTCCGAAGACAGGTCTGAACCTCACAAGTGATACCAAGAAGGCACCACTTATAAGGCAACTAGGTCAGGAGGTAAAGGGGTAGAGTGGCCAGTTCATTTCCCCCCCATTGCTCATATCGCCGACTAGCTACATATTACACTAGTCGAACTTCAGATAATATAAATGTCTAAATAATGGTTACTGAAAGGGACACGTTTTCTCCATTAATTTATTGCAAATAGAAAGTTTGTTTCCTTTATAATGTAGAAAACAACATAACTATAACCACCCTTTAATATTCAACTCCTAAATTTACAGTTATAAGCACTTAGATTTCCACTCGAGCCAGAACCCTGCTTTCTTATAGGCCTATTAATGACAACTTGACACCATTTTGTGACTTTTTTGGTGTAGCTTTTGCAGAGAATAAAAAAATGTTGCAAATAAAGCTTTCAGGTATAACTTCCTGTAAAGTTGATTTGAATAATTTCAAGAGAAAAATTGTTCCTGGGCCGGGCATCGAACCCGGGATCTTTAATTAAACGTACCAAAACTCTACTTACGGAGCTACCCGGGAACTCTACCAGACACCGATTCAATTTTTCCCTCTATATCCACAGACCTCAAAGTGGGCTGACAACCGTCAAGCAACCAACATTGAGTGCACACTAATTCTGTGTGACTTAAATTTTGGTTTTCTGTTAACGAACAGTGACGTGTATTATAGCAAATCAAGCTTTCAGGTATAACTTCCCTGTAAAGTTGATTTGAATAATTTCGAGGGAAAAATTGTTCCGGGGCAGGGCATTGAACCTGGGACCTTTCGTCTGTGACTTTGAGGTCTGTGGATATAGAGGGAAAAATTGTCTGGTAGAGTTCCTGGGTAGCTCCATTGTATAGCGTTGGTAAGTTTAACCAAAGGTCTATGGAACGCTGCAAGGAACATCAACGCAGCATAAGACTGTATTACCCCTATAAAGGCTGGTTCACAATAAACCGGGAACGGAAACGACAACGAGAACGAAAACGGAAATAATGTTAAAATAAATGTTTTTAAATGGGAGCATTCACAATTAACTATTGTGAATGCTCATATTTAAATACATTTATTTTAACATTATTTCCGTTCTCGATCTCGTCGTTTTCATTCCCGGTTTATTGTGAATCAGCCTTAAGTCTGCAGTAGCTCAACACAGCCTAGAAACGGGTCACAAGATAGATTTCGTCGCCACCACGATCTTGGAGAAGACATGAGGTTACTAGGACTTGGTTATCAAGGAAGCCATCGAAATCCAGCTAGATGGCAATAATTTCAACAGAGACGGGGGTCTACAGCTGAGTACAGCATGGAAACCTGCCATCAATACGCTTAGACCACCAGCACACGGCAGACAGTCGGGACAGCAACTAGATCCTGATTGGCTACCGCTTCCACCAACCAGAATGCGCCTGGCGGTCGGGACTACGAACTAGCTCCTGATTGGCCCGCAGCGGGAAGCCCTACTATTGTATATATACTGGCTAGACATGGTCCCCTAAGAGGTTACGTCCATTTTCGGCTCTCCCCCTTCAAAATTTTCTAGAACTCCTTCAGTGGAGCAGCGTAAACAGGAGTGAGACTAGTGGCCAACAGGCTTGGAGCTCACATATTTAGTTTCTTACAGCCCCCAACCCCTTGCAAGGACGCGTTTTGCGTTCCTTTTAAATTTTTCCTCCCAATTCTCCTATCTTTTTTTCTTTTTTCGATTTTTTCGTCCCACATCACTTCATTCTCTGAATAAAATGGCAGAGCTAGCCATCGAAAGCTTGGAAGCAAATCTACAACTCACCTGGCTGAGAACCCGAGAAGAGTTATTCAACATCAAACGCCGGGAAAGCCTCAAGTCATACAAAAAATTACACCTTTTTTTAAACAGCACCTTATATTAAATTTTTAATATTTGATATCTCCATTCAATTTTACATACAAATAGAAGTTTGACTTAGTATAAATTATGAATCCTCTCTCATAAATATTATGGTTCTTTCAAATGCTTTGATAATGTAACAAAAAATAAATATGTGTAGGCCTATTCTTATGGAGTAGGCCATGACAAAAAAAAAACATAACTATTAACTTTCAGTATTACGAGATACTCTAATACACGATTAGTATAAATTATTAATCACAAGTTTCAACTTGAGTGAAATGAGACCCAAAAGCTGAAATGTTCTGATTTATCAGTGTTTGCTGTATTCTCTACAACGTCCCCCCGCTACTGTGTTTATACAGGCAAATGATTCTCGCTCACATTTGCAGTAGAACAATACGTTGTTACTCAAACGTCTTCCATATTGCCGATGTGACCCTGTTGCATGCAGTAAGGGTTCTTAACATGAATATGATGCATTCCAAAGCGGCCGTTGGTCACGCAGGTCGCCCGTTTTGTATGCCCATTTCCTGGCTGCTCTCACCCTGAATAACGAGATCGGTACGAAGTTGCCAACTCTGCTAATTACTGATTAGAACTGAAAAGAAAAATGGCTAAGAACGTATTCTGAATCTCAGCGCTGAGCAATCTGATGGCATCACGGTGTTCCGAATGTCAACGATGACGTCAGAAATGATGCTCCATCGGTGTTGCACCGGTTCCATCAGCTTCCAGAGGTGGTGGCAGTATCCAACAGCCGTCATCATTGAATCTGATTGGTTCTTGTATAGGGCGGGAATTAGCAGACTAATGACATTGTGCACTGTTGCATCATGGTGGTGTGTTCTGCTGTATTGTTTGTAATGAGCACAACGTAAAAAATTTTTTTAATGGCTTACGAACGAATATGTCAACGGACCAGTTATTACTACTGGTTCAAGAAATAAATTGTTTATGCTCTCTTTTCTTTGAACGAGATGACAGTATGGAAATTTCGCAAAATCTTGCTAGCGTAGTACAGACAACAACTTGTACAGCCGCCATGATGGCCATTGAACCTTCCAGCAGTTTTGTTCCTATTTCGCTGCAGTGTGACCTCATTGATGTCCACCGGTCCGATGAGATTCAGAATACGCTGTAAGTTCTAAGGGTACGATTAGATTGACGTAAATATTACAGAAACGTAATAGTGGCCACATTATGCAGTTTGACGTAAAATACGTCTTTCCCCGCACCGAGTATAGTCACCTGTTTCGGGGATCCCCAAATTGAAACAAATATGGAAGAATTTAAAATACTGTAAATTTTTATACTGAACAACAATGTAATTTTATTATCTCAACAATAACTCTTCACTTTCTACAATTTAATTTCACTCCCGTCAACAATGGGATTTGCTCTCCACACAGCAACACAGCGTTCGTTATTGCACTCCACGAACGGCAATGACAATTTACTTGGACTATTACGAACAACAATGAACTGTTAATCTTAACTAATATTCACAAAGCACTATTTACAGCACAGAACTGTCAGTTCTCAGTTCACAGCTCGTTCGTCTTGGCTAGTTCTTCTAGCTCAGTCACTCGTGTTCACAGAATCTCGAACCCCAGACCTTCAGAGACGATCCGCTGAACTTCGAACTCAGGTCCCCCAACTGTGATCCACTGCACTCGAACTCCGGGCTTCAGGCTCCACAGTTACGGACACAACTCAAGTCGCGCTCTGGTCTCGAAGCTGGCTTCACTGCTACACAAGACTAACTCGCTTACTGTCCAAATCTGCCTGTAACAACACTGGCTTACTGACGGGCTGACTGACTTTCACTTGCGTCTTCTCTTTTATATAACCAAACCATAGTTTCCGGAGAGTTCGCGAAAGATTCCACTCTCGAATAATCTGGATTTCTCTCCTTTCTGCGGCGGTCGCTCTCTTTCCCCTTTCTCCCCACAGCACATGCCCCAGGAAGCAGATGCGCGCGCAACCTGCCCGTCACGGCCGACTTAGCCCTTCCTCCGTCGGTCGTGAGCTCGAACCTCACGTGGCCGTCACAATACTTACTGTGACAACAGTATGAGCCACAGCCTAATGCTAATTCTATTAGTGCTTAGGCCATTAACCAATATAATCTTTGTGGCCACGCCCTGTGACTCAACGCCCCTTCGCTACGGGCATGAGGCAGCCGAATTTTCGCATAAAATTAGTCGTACGACTCGGACTCTCTCAGTAATAACTCGAAATCGAGGTTAGCTACAAGACCTGGGCGACCACTCGTTTGATTAGTAGATGCAATATTAAAGTAGTAATAGATGGACACACTATACATTTTGAATGAACAATACTGATAAACTTTTTGTGAGCTGAGACTAATTCCGAAATGTCGCTTCTTATGAAGAGAAAATAATATAATATATTGCAATATTATTGCATGCGCTTAATTAATTACTTTTCTTACCATAAACTCATGTTCTCCATTTGTAAACAGAACCAAAAATAAAACGTTGAAGCCAATACAGATGTAGTTTCGTTCCTGAAACTGGGTACCGTATTCTACGTGACACACACACAGATAAAATCGTAACATTTCCATTGGGGACTAATGTACCAAGTAAAATATACCAATAACGATAGCTATATTATGATACAAGGTTGGGAAGTACATTTTACAAAATCGAGGAAAAGTTTGAAAAACAAGCAAAGCAAGTTTTTCAATTTCCGATATTTTGTAATGCATTTCACATACGGCTACTGTACACAATTTTGCACGACGATATTTTTAAAATTCCAAATGCAATATGTTTTACATTTACAACAATTTAGAGCAATATTATTCCAAAGCCTCCGCAAAACTATACTGTAATGGCAATTAAGTAACAATTAATGCACTGTAATGGATCTATTTCATTACAGTTTTATGTTATTCAGAATGGTTTCCCCAGCAACAAGTTTCTTTGCGAGCATTCTAACTTTCAAGGCCTAACAACAATAGTTGTAAATACAATAAAAAAAAAAGCACGATCGTGCAAGAAATCAATTACAATTCAAGAAATATTAGGACTTGTGTCTATTCGAGATGGAAATGCCAGATCATCATCCATAGAAGACTCCATGAGCCTCTCCCGCATAAGTTATTTCCTTCAGAAGAACTTGAGCGCTCCATTATGTCTCCAAAGGTTCGAAACTTCACGTACGTCCCACCAACAAGACCAAATAGTTTCTGCCCAGTTATATCAAACAACAGGGCAATTGTTTTACCATAGTAAACGATATTTTAGATCTTCGATATCACCCGAACGAAGATACCTAATAGTCTCCACACACAGTTGCACAACAAAAATTCTTCCCTAAACAATTATCGCAAAAGCCTAGAAGAATAATTCTCCAATTCGTTGGGCGAGTAACAGCCATTAAACATTAACTTGTACTGGTAATGGCAGGCGAATCAATTTCTCAAAACGGCTTTCAGGGAGAGCTATAACACAACATGCAACCACTTATTATGGTACTAAGCTAACATTTTCATTCACCAGACCTCATTAGCAAATCAAGGTGCAAGTACCGCAGTGAATTAATCTAAATATTTTAAACTTTCTCCTCTCATCCTAACTATTAGTTCATGACTTAGCATAAACTCCACCTATATTTCTATCAGCGTGTCCAGCATCCAGGGATGTCCAAGCGCCTGCATTTTGTGCTCTCAGGAACTCGCACAACATTCCCTTAAGAGCGATGATTATATTTTATCTTGCTAAAAAGTAAACCTTGCTGGATCTATATTGCTTGTAGTATGAACTCATAGGCTAGTACAGGCGCTTTCACATCCCTAAGGCCCGGTTTCTTCAACCTTTGTTAAATTATAACAGTGTGTTATTCCATTTTGACTGTAAACTTAACAGTTGAAGCATTTCTTCAACTACTGTTAGTACTAACAGGCTGTTAAAACCTATGTTAATTTAACTGCCCAATTTCATGCAGTTAAATCATTTAACTCTCTGTTAGCATAGAAGTATCCAATATGGCTGGTGCGTTAGATGCTGAACTTACATATCTGGATTATTTAGAAAATGACCATGGATACATAAACAGAGCGGATGATTTCTGTGATTTGACAGACCAAAAGTTCATGCAAAGGCATAGGCTATTTTCTGCCAAGCCTCACTTTTCGCTTTCAACTTAGATCCGTTAGTTTGTTTATTCTCATTAATTGGTTTATACTGGGAAATAATTGCCAGCAGAAGGTTTCTTTCGAACGAAGAGAAATTAGTCCCAAGATTTCTTTTTGTTCCAGTGTTTTCCATTTCATAATAGCAATGCCAATACGCCGCTCCACGCTATTGTGATACAAACGAGGAAAGAAGCAGAAATCAAACCTGAGATAATAGAATGACTTCTACTCTCTCTGAATCAAACAACGGAAACAAACGAGAATCGCAATTGTCAGAGTTCAGAAACAGAAGTGAGCCTATACTTGGTTATAGGTTACGGTTAAACTCTAGAATCTCTGGTCCTAACAGAGAGTTAACAAACATAATGTTAAAATATGAAATGTAAAGTCGAAGAAACGCAATATTTTTAACAGCAATTCATACTTTTAACTTACAGTTAATTAACGCTATGTTAGGTGCATTATAACAAAGGTTGAAGAAACCGGGCCTAAGCATTACAAAAACTGCAGAGTGCGTATTAGTCACTGGGTCACAACCAAGGACGTAAATGACTAGGATTTTGTATCCCATATTCTCGTGAAGGACAAAGCATATTTTAGCGACATGGTTTTTCAATTCCCACAACTTTCACAACTGAAATTATAAAAACCTCAACAATATTCGGAAAAGTCAATTCCAGTATAGGTTATCCTTTAGTCTGTGGTGTGGAATGATCTGTTCAGAAGTGCTGCCTCCCAGTTTGACCAGCCGCTTGTATCTATAATTTCTGGAAGAGATTTTGTTGGAATTAATGGCAGACGTTTCACAGCAAATAAGAAGCGACATGTTGTACCTTCATGATGGTGCTTCGTCCACATCTCTCGTTTGTTGCGGGATCTCCTTAATAGTCAATATATCCTGCGAGGTGGACGGAATTGGATCATCTTGTTAGGTGGCCAGCAAACAGGCCAGACTTGAATCCTCTGACTTTTATTACAAGGATCGCATGAAAGAACTGGTGTACGCCAGAGAATTCGACACTAAAGAGGAGCATGAGCAACGTTTATAGCTGCCACTGATGTAAGAGAAATTGACGGAGTATGCCAACGCATGAGAGCCAACTGACTTCGGTGACATTATGCCTAGTGCTAGTGGTGGCCATATTAGGTATATTTTTTTAACCCTTTATTGTGTCTGATTTTATCCATTTTTAATCTCTGACACGACGAGTGATGTCTTTTATTTTTATTATAAAAGAAATTTTATATAAAACATAAGCTTCAATATCTTAGAAATAAATAATCCCAAAGATTCGACGGAACTGCCATGGTTTTATTTTCTTACTTGGTTATTTAACGACGTTGCATCAACTACGAGGTTATTTACCGTCGATGTGATTGGTGATAGCGAGATGGTATTTGGTCAGATGAAACCGAGAATTCGCCATAGATTACCTGATATTTGCCTTACGCTTGGGGAAAATCTCGGAAAAATCCCAACCTGGCAATCAGCCCAAGCGGAAATCGAACCCGCCCCCACCGAATTCCGGATCGGCAGACAAGCGCCAATTGCCATGGTCTTGATAAATATGAAAAACTTGATTTTTTCTATTGGTATTAATTGTTTTCTCAGAATAGTATAAGGTTTTACATTTGCATGAAACAAAGTTAAAAAGCGTAAATACAAAGCTAAATCAAAACGCGTGCTAAGATAAATAAAGAGTCGACTAACACCTTAAATTACCGTACTTGTAACAACTAAGTTAATTGGCAACGATGTATCTGCCTTAATGTGAAATTTACAGAAGACTGCTTATTACAAGCGACCGCTCCACCTCTTTATACCTAACAAGTTAATGACCTTGACATTGCCCAAGTATCAAGTACGAGTTTCTTCAGTAAATACAAAATACTGTACCCCACTATTATCTAAACTAAAAAAGAAAATATTGCACGATAGATAAAAATGAACGTATACATTTTTGTTCCATAGATGTCCTTTTTTCCCCTGTAAAAATATCTGCACTACTATCGTTTACACCCTGTCCAATGCATCCTTCCACTTTTTTTTTTTTTTTTTTTTTTTTTTTAGTATCCAACCTCCCTTGCATAAGTGGACTCGTCGAACTTTCACTTGCAACGCCGACTGTTATTCTATCAGTGTATGACGTCATCATTTCCTTTTAAACTTATCTACATATCTAATTTGGAAACTGAAGCAATAACGAAAGTGATGATTCTGCCCATACGATAAACTTTAGGATCTTCTAGGACTGTCATCTTACACAAAAATGTTACACTTATCTCTGTTTGTAGATTGAATAGGCTATAATTAGACGTTTCACTTCAAAATTGTATTTAATAGAATACCTCTAGAATTAATAATACACTAACCGTTTAAATCTATACTAATAATAAATCTGTAGCCGAAATTTTTCTGGTAATTTTCGATTTTCCAAAAATAATTGGTCCTAACATATATAATTAACCACCCTGAAACCGAAAATCGCTTCTTTGAAATTTTTGTTTGTATGTCTGTCTGTCTGTCTGTCTGGATGTTTGTTACCTTTTCACGCGATAATGGGTGAACCGATTTATATGAAATTTTGAATATAAATTAAGTTCGTTGTAACTTAGAATTTAGGCTATATGGCATTCAAAATATTTTATTTAAAAGGGGGGTTATAAGGGGGCTTGAATTAAATAAATCGAAATATCTCCCTTATTATTGATTTTCATGAAAAATATTACATAACAAACGTTTCTTTAAAAATAATTTCCGATAAGTTTTATTCTACGTAAAATTTTGACAGGACTGATATTTAATGAGATAAATGAGTTTCAAAATTACAACAACAACGCCATCTAATGCGGTGTAATGAAATAAAAAACAAATGACTTAGTCTATAAGGGGCCTTGGACAACAACAATCGAAAGCTATGAAGCATTGCCTACTCTTGGTTTCACAAGTAAAGAACCTTCGTTGCAGGGTTGGGTTCAGGAAGCCATAAATCTGACCGACACGCTCCCCCAATTAGTGAAACTGTGGACAAAGATACCGCCAGGAGACCGCTGAGAATGCTGTGTTGTGAATTTTCCATTTTTGAAAGAATCCAACCAGTTGCAAAAGAAAATACATTTAAAGAGTCCAGCCAAGAGAAAACGTGGCAACAGCTTCCCCTAACTGGCCTGTCAATCACTGTCATCTGTGCAGAAATGGTGTGAGGCCAGGGTTCTTTACTTGTGGAGCCGAGAGTACAGAGAATGTTTCTGTGTTTGTATGAAGTAATATCGGAAGCTAAATTAACCGATTTGTATAATTAATTATTAATTCAAAATTGGAAAGTGTAGTTTCTCTAGACGGACATAATCCTATAATGTTATTACAGTAACTTCTGAGTGAATCGAGAACAGGTAAGATTAAAATAGCTCCTTATGCACAGAAAACTTGATATGCATTCGTTTCCTGTATTTCCTAAAATAATTTTTATGACCAAATGAATGGTGTCTGGATCAAAATGATCGCATTTTAATTTTCTTAATACAATTTAAATTAAGTAACATATTAAACGATTTATCCTTCTATCAAACACGAATGTTCCCTGGATCAAACGTCCTATTTTAATTATGTAATTACTTTATATTTATTTCTAACGGGTGCAGCGGAGCCCACGGGTACGGCTAGTTTATAAATAAATGATATAAGTGAAACAGAACGTGAAGTACCGGTAAATAAAAAGTATTACAACTTTAGATGAAGTGTGGTAGATACCATACTAATAAAAATGTCTTCCTCTTTCTTCATTATCCTAATTCTTATTATTATAGGATTATGCCTAAACACATAAGTAGAGAGCTACAACGTTAGCCACGAGAGCTATCATCATCACCATCACCATCACCATCATCATCATCATCATCATCATCATCATCACCATCTCCTGTATCTCTCACTGGAGCAAAAAAAACCTCAACAAGCTTTCGCCACTGTCTTCTATTCTGAGCGATATTGGCAATTTCGGACCAAGATGTCCCTGACTTCCGTATTTCCTCTTCACCTGTTCTTTTTCAGGTAACCTTTGGTCCTCTTCTCTTTCTACTGCCTTGGGGGTTCCATCTTGAAGCTTCTTTCTCAATAGAATTTCTTTCTGAAGAATATGGCCAATCCATCCCCATTTCCTTCGTTTTGTCTGTATATTGATTTGCTCTTCTTATGTTCTTTCCCCATAACTCTGTTTGAAATTATGTTAGGCCACCAAATATTTAAGATCCTTCTAAGGCAGCGATTTATAAAAACTTGCAGACTTCTAGAGATCTCTACAGTTACTTTCAATGTTTCAAAACCATATAGGCCTAGAAGAACAGCTTTCATATTACTCTGAAATATTCTGATTTTAGTTCTGAAGAAATATCGTGGGACTTCCATATCGAGTATGGCTCTACAAATACTGCATTTGCCTTCCTAATACGGCTTCTAACATCGGCATTGGCACCTCCACCTTCTGTCACCAAACTACCCAAATACTGAAACTCTATTACTGTCTCAGTACATTGTCCATTCATTTGGAAAATTCTTGTGGTATTTATATTGCTATTTATCCTGATGTCTTTTGTTTTCTTACAATTTACCGCCAGTCCTACCTCAGCACTCTCCTCCTGTAAGCTACCTAATTTAGTTTCCATGGTTTGAAAGTTTTGAGATAACTAGCAAACATTATCAGCAAAATCAAGATCTTCGATAAAATGCATCAATCTCCATTGGAATCCAGTTCCTTTTCGAAAGCTTATTTTCCTCATAACCAGAACCATTACTGTCAGAAAAATGGTGGGAAATAAAATACATCTCTGCTTGACGTCTAAATGAACTTTAATCGGGTCATTTAACATCCCATTATGACGAGAGCTGTAGGTACAGGGACAGCATTTTATTTTTACTTCAATTTTTATTGTACTTGAGTTTTTGAATGTACTTCACTCCCACTCCCTCTACTAGTAAACTTCCAATCGTCCACCACACAGAACCAAGACCGCGTATGCAGTACTGAGTTAGTGTGTATAGTACGTTCCAGAAATATTTTCGCGTTTTCCAGTGACGAAAGAGCTTTCAATATTGAATCATATTTTTGCACAGGTACTGTTGTCCGTTTGCTTACGTCGCATCCCGGTTTCCCCCACCTGCTTCTGTTTGCCCCTCTGTAAAGTCTAGTAACTGGGCTGTCTTAGCTCTTTTCTGAAAACATTAATTTTTGTTAGGAATTGGACGTCTACGTAATATTATACAACTGTTTAAAATAACTTAAATAAAAGAGCCTCATTAAGCAATTAACTGTCACGTGATTATTTTCCCCCTTTCTACGACCTGCGAAAAAACCACTTGGACGGACAGTAGATAGCATTTCTGAGTAATTTTATCTTTTCGGATCGGGCAGAAGGGAAGATTAAATTTACAGTACGTAACGTACTCTTTTTATAGAGTAGGTACAGAATTATTTCAACATGAGTTCTCGTACGAAGAACGAAACTGGTAATTGGAATTAGGTACAATAGTCTATAGTGCGATAATATGCACAAAAGAACTGAAGCCTGTATCGAAATGAACGGCCACCATTTTCAAAAATGTATTTAAATATCCATATTATGATTATTTTTCAATTTAACTTCATTCTCTATATTGTACGCTAATGTGCTGTAACAGTACAATATACACTGCATAATTAATACGTCCGAATGGATAGCTCAATTCGTGAGTAAAAACACTAAGTGTTAATACAGTACTGTATTTTGATTAAACAAAAACCTAATGAAAATTATCAAACTCAAAATCGCGATATTTCCTAGTTTACGTAAATGGATGAACTACTTTTCTTCCCTCCTAGACTTAGTAAAGTGATTTGTATTTTACGGCAGTATCATCGAACTCCAGTCTTGGAAGGGGGAGCAAGCGGTGTTTCCGGTTCTAGATCATTAATGCAAAGATATAGCCAGGTTAGTATTAAAAATGTTATTAAATAAAATGATGTCCCTGTATATCTTACTTATGATGAAATCTAAGCTTACCATAACAATTGCAAAATTTAACAAAAGTAACACATCGATGACGAAATTTAAGTTTACCATAACAATTAAAACAATTAACAAAAGTAACACATAAGTTAGATAACACACGAACAAGAGATATTGTAAGACTACAGTCGAACTGTGAAGTCGATGTAAGTGATGTGCCTATTTCATAAAAACCGGAAGAGGAAGGCGAAAAAAAAAGAGACGTTAGAGATATTACGTTTCTAGACACAGTATCAATACATCAAAATTTTCTGGTAACACATCAGAGCCTAAAACTTAATTCGTTATAGATTTCGGAGACAAAGAGCCACACGAGAACAATTTTGTATCAATAACAGGCAAACTATCAAAATTCTACAAAAAAATGTTCGCAAGAGTTATCAAACCTATATCGAACAAACCTCTTCAGTATTATATTTAGATATTCAAAGTCCGTAGTTCTAGATAATGAAACTGGACCTAATTTACGTAATTTATTAATCAAATTATCTATAACCTTCTTCCTTAGATTACATTTAATATATCTTTCAGTTTCACTCTGTTACAGAATGGCTTGGGTCACTAGGAGAAAACATAAAAAGAAACATGTTATCAACATATCGACTATTGATCAGATTTTTTGTATTCGACAGATAATGGAGAAAAAATGGGAGTATAAGGGTACAGTACATCAGTTATTCATAGATTTCAAAAAGGTATATGACTCGGTTAAGAGGGAAGTATTATATGATATTGTTATTGAATTTGGTATTCCCAAGAAACTAGTTCGATTAATTAAAATGTGTATCAGTGAAACATACAGCAGAGTCCGTATAGGTCAGTTTCTATCTGATGCTTTTCCAATTCACTGCGGGCTAAAGCAGGGAGATGCACTATCACCTTTACTTTTTAACTTCGCTCTAGAATATGCCATTACGAAAGTTCAGGATAACAGGCAGGGTTTGGAATTGAACGGGTTACATCAGCTTCTTGTCTATGCGGATGACGTGAATATGTTAGGAGAAAATACACAAACGATTAGGGAAAACACGGAAATTTTACTTGAAGCAAGTATAGCGATAGGTTTGGAAGTAAATCCCGAAAAGACAAAGTATATGATTTATGTCTCGTGACCAGAATATTGTACGAAATGAAAATATAAAAATTGGAGATTTATCCTTCGAAGAGGTGGAAAAATTCAAATATCTTGGAGCCAAAGTAACAAATATAAATGACACTCGGGAGGAAATTAAACACACAATGAATATGGGAAATGCGTGTTATTATTCGGTTGAGAAGCTTTTATCATCTAGTCTACTGTCAAAAAATCAGAAAGAATTTATAAAACAGTTATATTACCGGTTGTTCTGTATGGTTGTGAAACTTGGACTCTCACTCTAAGAGAGGAACATAGGTTAAGGGTGTTTGAGAATAAGGCGCTTAGGAAAATATTTGGGGCTAAGAGGGATGAAGTTACAGGAGAATGGAGAAAGTTACACAACGCAGAACTGCACGCATTGTATTCTTCACCTGACATAATTAGGAACATTAAATCCAGACGTTTGCGATGGGCAGGGTATGTAGCACGTATGGGCGAATCCAGGAATGCATATAGAGTGTTAGTCGGGAGACCGGAGGGAAAAAGTCCTTTGGGGAGGCCGAGACGTAGATGGGAGGATAATATTAAAATGGATTTGAGGGAGGTGGGATATGATGATAGGGACTGGATTAATCTTGCACAGGATAGGGACCAATGGCGGGCTTATGTGAAGGCGGCAATGAATCTTCGGGTTCCTTAAAAGCCATTTCTAAGTAAGTGAGTGAGTAAGTTATCAACATATCAGCATCAATCTCTTCCTGTCCATCTCAAAATGCTCCTCTCTCTACGTCACTCATGCATACTCCAGGTACAGTATAAATACACAGTAAGACGCTCTGTGAACCACTAGTCACCAGCACGCAGCAACATGAGCATCTTCCTGGTAAGTGAAAAGTATCATTCATGCAAGCCAAAGTAATTTTCAGACTCCGCCAAACCATTCACCTACATAAGACAGGAACATGAAGATTTATCTGAAGTAAATATGATTAAACACACGAAGTTCTCACAAGTTTTTAAACTCAGAAGTTTCATACATACTGTATTTCTGTGGAATTTATAAAAGCCAAAATAACATTATTGCATTATTACAGGGACATCACTTTATTTTTACTAACATTTTTAACATTAACCTGGCAATACTCGGAAACATTGTTACCCCCCTTCCATTACAGGAGTTTGGAGTTGCTAGTGCAGTATGTAAAGAAATCATTTCATTAGCTATAGGAGGAGAGAAAAGTAGTGTATCCATTTATGTTACAGGAAAATATAGTAGGCCTATTACGATTTTCAGTTTGGTCATTACTTTACAGTATTTTATCAAAAAGCAGTAGAATAGTAACAATTTTTTTCACAAACTCAAGTCTTCAGGCGGTTATATACATTATGTAATGTCTATTTTATTCAGCATATTACTAACCTTATTTATTCCTGAGAATTTAGTGGCACTTCCGTAAGAAACCTCAATTTCTACAGCTAACTTCTTGATCGACTTATTAGGACCTCGCTGCATCCTTTCTCTAGCATCTTCTACAGCATCTTCTGTCACCTTTGTTGGCCATCTTACACTTTTCTTCATTTCAGTACACTCTGTTGCTCTAAATTTATCTACCAGATTAATGACATTTCTACGAAAATATTCCGTAATGATGTAATCAGGAAATTGTGAAAAAAAAAAGAAAGAAAAACTGTTGTTCACATTCGGTTATATTGTAATTCCAGTTTCCACCATCGTCCTTCATACCTACAAACAGTAAAACAAAACTCTTGTTTAAATAATGCTGTTAAGTACCGCACCATATTATAGGGTACCGTACTTTCGGTAACTCTAATGTTCACTTGTGCAGTCCACACACATAAATTCAGTTATGCTACACATCATACCTGTGTGAAAATAAACTTCAATAATATAAGCTCTTTCTTCTATAGAAAACGCAACATATTTCTGAAACACACTGTACTTTGTAACGTTTACTTCACTGTTAGCAACAGCGGCCGTAAGTTTGTGTGAGTGACATTAGCAAGGACATTAGTGAAAGGGATGGGAGTCAAGTACATTTAGAAACGCAGGTACAATAAAAATTTAAGTAAAAATAAAATGATGTCCCTGTATAAAGGCATAACTACTCACATATCAAGATTGAACTTAGTTAAATTTACAATCATCTGTTCTAGCTCTGGATTCTGGCTCTCGCCATGGCAATACAAGCCGTCACTGTCACCGACAACAAGATCACACAGAAGCGCGGCATTGACCATGGTCACGGAGGAACTAGCTATAACTCTGTCACTCTCGAATCAGGTGCCAGTGACCACGTAGACCTACTCAGTTCTGCAGGTTATGGGCATAGAGGAATCTCAGCTGGTCTTGGACATGCTGGCCTTATTAATTCCGTGAGTTATGGTCACGGAGGAATATCCAGCAATATTGGACACGGAGGATTCGGTGGTTTTGTAGGACTCATTAACTCCGGAGTTCTTGGACATGGAGGATTCAACCTTGGATATGGAGGTTTCGGAGGAAGTACTGGAGGTTTCGGAGCAGGAACTGGAGGTTTTGGAGGAGGCGTTGGAGGTAGTGACGTACAAGTCAACACCATCACTCAAACAGTTCCAGTCCCTGTTCCTCAGCCCTACACTGTCCCAATCACTAGACCTGTTCCTGTTCAAGTCCCTGTCCCTGTCCTCGTCCGGATCCCTCGTCCTGTTCCTGTACCAGTTCCTCAACCCTATTCGGTCACAGTCACCAGGCCCGTAGCTATACCTGTAGAACGACCTGTGCCCATACCACAAGCCGTCCCTGTCCGTGTACCCCAAGCCGTACCTGTGCCCATTCCTCAGGGCGTACCAGTACCTGTGGCTGAACCTGTGCCTGTGCCTGTCCCTGTGCCCCAACCCGTAACTGTAAATATTCCTGTACCTGTGGTAGTTCCATCAGGTAACGCTGGAGGCTCTGGTGTCGGAACCGGTGCTGGAATCGGTTTTCAATCGGGAGGTGCTGGTATAGGCCAGGAATTTGGAGGTTATGGAGGAAATAGCCATTTTTCTTCTGGAGATTATGGCAAGCACTAATCATGCAAACATATGCATGTCATAACTATTATATTATATTATTGATCACGTTGAACTATGTTACTGACACTTGATATAATTGTTGATATTTCATTTTGATACGGAAGTTGTATGGTAAATGTTATTTCATTTGAAATTAAGTGTAAAAATTAATAAACCATTTTGTATGCACATATTCTTTTATTTATTGTTTCATTATACTTAAAAAAATTCGGAATAATGTAACAAGTTTCAGAACAATAAACTATATTCTATACTTACTTACTTATGGCTTTCAAGGAACCCAGAGGTTCATTGTCACCCTCACATAAGCCAGTCATCGGTCCATATTCTGAGCAAGATTAATTCATTCTCTACAATCATATCCCACCTCCCTCAAATCCATGTTACTATTATCCTTCCATCTATGTCTCGGCCTCCCCAAAGGACTTTTTCCATCCGGTCTTCCAACTAACACTCTACATACATTTCTAGATTCGCCCATACGTGCTACATGCCCTGCTCTTCTCAAACGTCTGGATTTAATGTTCCTAATTCTGTCAGGTGAAGAATACAATGCGTGCAGTTCTGCGTTGTGTAACTTTCTCCATTCTCCTTTAACTTCATCCTGCCCATCTCAAACGTCTGGATTTAATGTTCCTAATTCTGTCAGGTGAAGAATACAATGCGTGCAGTTCTGCGTTGTGTAACTTTCTCCATTCTCCTGTAACTTCATCCCTCTTAGCCCCAAATATTTTCCTAAGAAGCTTATTTCCAAACAACCTTAATCTCTGTTCCTCTCTTGAAGTGAGAGTCAAGTTTCACAACCATACAGAACAACCGGTAATATAACTTTTTTATAAATTCTTTCACCATTTTTGTGAGCAGACTGGATGACAAAAGCTTCACAACATAATAATAAACTATATTCTATAATAATAACATACTACAACTACCACTACCACTCCTACTATTAATCTGTTATTCGACAGCCCATAGAGGACCAAGGCAAGCCAGTTGACAACCGGTCCAAGTCCACATACTTCACACAGTCGAACGATCATCTAATAAGTACGGGGCAAGATGTATAGCGCGAAAATCTCCCAGCCGTTACCAGTTATTTAAATGTGCTCCCAATTCATCATGACGCTGGAAGGGACGGCTCCCACACTCTGACTAAAATTTCTTGAGAAAATATCTTCCTTCCCTCATGAAAAGTCAAACCAGCGTTCATTCCATACTGCAGTTCAAGGCTCAATTAATATTGGTCACGTAAAATATTTCAATAAACAGGCAACTGGAAAAGTGAAATACTGCAGTACTGAAATTTATATTTATGATATATTTACAAATACTAATCGTTTGTTATAGGACGTAAAATGTTTTATTTCTATCAACTAGCATCACAAATTGAAACACATAATTCCTTGATATATTTTTACAAAGGATCTGTATGAAAAATTAAAATTTGATTAAACTTTTTTTTTTAAATTTGCTTTGTATTGTATTGTATTTATTAACATTCCATGGTATTCATACATGCTTACAGCTAGAATATGGAACAAGTCAAACAAGTTTATACTATTATAAAATCTTAATTTATAGTCACAGTCTAGATGAAATATATACAGACGAGATTTACAATATAGTCTACTAGTACAACACAAAGTTTTAGTATCAATTTCATAAAGTGTTATTGAATGTCATAAATTCACCTACAGAATAGAAGGCGTGAGAAATTAGGTACTTCTTTAATTTGGCCCTAAATAATTTTATGTTTTGAGTTTCACTTTTTTATATCGATAGGGAGGCTATTAAAAATTTTACTGCCATATAACGCACTCCTTTTTGATAGCACGATAGACTTGCCGATGGAGTATGAAAGTCATTTTTTGACGTGTATTTATGCTATGAACTTTTGAATTAGCTACAAAGTTTTCACGATTACATACCAAGAAGATTATTAATGAAAAGATATACTGACAAGCCATGGGCATTATTTGTAGTTTTTTGAAAATAGTCCTACACGATTCCCTAGATTTGGCACCTACTATTATTCTAATTACACTTTTTTGTAATAGAAATATATTGTTACTATCTGTGGAATTTCCCCAGAATATTATTCCAAAACTCATTACCGAGTGGAAGTATGCAAAGTATATTGTTTTTAAGGTATTGATATTTAGTATATTTTGCATAGATCTAATAGCAAAACAAGCTGAATTTAGTTTGGTAGTGATTTCTTTAATATGATTTTTCCAATTTAACACATTATCGATTTTTAAGCCAAGAAATTTGGTTGCTGTTGTTTCTAATAGGGATCTATTATTAATTATTGCGCTAGAAATTTGCGACGTTGAATTTGGACAGAATTTAAATTGAATTATGTTAGTTTTGTTACAATTTAATATCAATTTATTGATTGAGAACCAGTCACATATTTTGAAGAGAATTTCCTATGTTGAAGATTGGAATGTATTGGAGTTATTGGCTGTAATTACTATACTTGTGTCATCTGCAAATAATATGGGATACCTACATCCTTTATTAGGGGGGCAAGATCATTTATAAACACTAGAAAAAGTAGGGGACCTAATATTGATCCTTGAGGAATTCCATTATTAATAGTTCCCCATGTCGATTCAGATTTCATAGTTGTATTGATTTCAACTTTCTGCTTCCTATGTATGAGATATGAGTGAAACCATTGGTGTGCAACACCTTTAATTCCATAATAATCTAATTTATCCAGCAGAATTTTATGAATTTTATAGTCAAATGCTTTGGATAAATCACAGAAAATCCCTCCAACTTGTAATTTTTTATTAACTGCCTCCAGAATTTTCTCAGTTAAACTGAATGTTGCATTTTCTGTGCCTTTATTTTTCCTAAATCCAAATTGTTCTGGGACTAAAATGTTATATCTTTCTAGATGATGATATATTCTTTTACACATTACTTTTTCAAAAATTTTGGAGAAGACTGGTAGAAGTGATATGGGTCTGTAATTTTCTGGAGACGTTGTTTCTCCCTTTTCGAAGATAGGAATAACCACTGAACATTGAATAGTTACATAAATAACTTAATGGCCCAGCTATAATATGTGAACTCGCTTTTAATATTTTGCTTGTTATTTCATCATACCCTGAGGAGTTTTTTGACTTTAGATTTTTAATAATTGCAATTATTTCTTGTTTGTTGGAAATATTTGAATATTTGGGAATTTTGTCGGAAAATATTGTGTTAAAGAATCTAAACTGTTAGTAACATTGTCTTGGGGGATGTTGAGGTTATCAGTTATTGTAAGAAAATATTTGTTAAATATATTTGCAATTTCACTTGAGTCTGACGTTTTTATATTGTTAGATATAAGGGTATAGTTTGTTACTTTACTTTTTGATCGTCCACTTTCTTTT
Organism: Periplaneta americana; assembly: GCF_040183065.1. NCBI lineage: Eukaryota > Metazoa > Arthropoda > Insecta > Blattodea > Blattidae > Periplaneta > Periplaneta americana. Next base: position 71,333,535 of record NC_091120.1, read on the forward strand.
TTAATTATGTTCCAAGTTGTTTTGATTTTATTATCAGAGTTTTGTATTGTTGTATTATAGTGCAATTCTTTAGCTTAGAATTACTTTGTGTAATATTTTTTAATAATTTTTATGGTGTTGTTTTAAGTTTGTATCATTACTATTTCTACTCTGTATGTATAATGATCACTTCGTTTTGCATGAGATTTTAATACCTTGTGTAATCCATCTATTGTTACATATTGTTTCATTTTTATACTTTACAGGAAAACTGGGTTCAAAAATATTTAGAAATGTTTTATGAAACTCGTTGAATTTACTGTTCATATCACTTTGACTGTACGTATACTGATTCCCATGTTTCATTTTTAAGATTTATTTCAAAATTATTTAATGATTCCCTGTTTATATTTCTGAATCTCACTTTAGTTGTATTTTTTTATGATGTGTTAATATGTATACTTAGGAGTTGAGCATCGTGATCCGAAAGACCATTAATTATTGGGGTTGTTTGAGATATACCTATTTTTTCTTTTCCGATGAATATGTTGTCTATTGCAGTATCTGAATCCCCTTATATTCTGGTCGGAAAGTTTACTGTGTAAATTAAATTGAAAAGTGCTAGCAATGAATTTAGTTGATCTTTCCTATTGCTTTCTGTTAGATAATCGACATTGATGTCTCCGCAAATAACGCATTCACGTTTCAGTTTCTGTAAGTATTCTAGTGCCTTATCCAATAAATGAATAAAATTTTCGTAGTCTCCAGATGGTGCTCTATATAGACATATTATAATGAAATTATATGTTTCATTTTCTAATTCAACAGCACAAATTTCTAAATCCCTGTCTTTGCAAAAATGTGAAAGATCAATATTTTTTAAATTAAGGTCAGATTTGAGAAATACACTCACGCCTCCATCCTCAAGAGTTTGTCTGCAGTAACTAGCACCTAATTTATATCCTTCCGGTGAGAGAGACAATATTTCCTGTTGTTTCACATGGTGTTCGGTAATACATAGCACATTCGGATTTAAATGTTCGGAAACTAATGATGCAAGGAGCTCATCAGTCTTATTTCTTATACTTCTTATATTCTGATGGAATACACTGAATGTTGATTGTATTACGATTCGTTGCTTCTGTTTATTATTATTATTTCGTAATATAATAGTTGATGTAAGTTATTGTCAAATGTGAACAAAAATATTTTGATCTATTTTTTTCTTTATAGTATTACAGTAAAGGATTAATTACTATTATTGTTATTATTGTGTGTAATTAGTTACCACTACCAGTGTGAATAAATACATACAAGTATAAAAAAAGTTCTATATAGCACTGTGAATATTACATAATATTATGTGCAGGCTTGGCTTAGTTTACGAGAACAGAACCCGGACGAATCCATGCACTTAAGCTTACAGCGACCCGTTGTATACCTAAATTGTCTAATTTTCTTCTAGTTGGACTGGGTGACATTCTTGCATCTGATGCTCACAAGAGAATCATCCCAGTACGAAGCTAAGATATTCTTCAAGTTCCTCTGAAAGCAATTTCGAGCTGTTTCAAAATGACACAGCATGGATTATAGGCTATCTCGAACTGAATGAAGAAGTTTTGAATAATACGATGCAGTTATTAGCCAGGCACCCAACAATACTAACTTATCTACTGTATTAAAATACAGTCTAGTTTTCTCTACATATTTCAAAAAACACTTACAGTTGCCTTAATCTTTTACTAGTGAGCATATTAATTTCCTCTGTTTTAAATTAAGGATGATTTTCAATTTTATTTTTCTAATTTTAGATCTGGAGCTTTGCTATATATTTTCTTTATAAATTGTAACGCATTTTGTATATTACACAGTAGTTGAGAAATGGCATTCTACATCAGCGGTGACCAAAGCGGTTGTCGTACAATCACAGACATTCAAACGGGTACGAGGAGTGTTCTGTACATTGGTGTGTTTTTCATTCACGTACTGAAGGCAAGCAGTGAGACGTGGTTTCGTGAAGAATGACAAGGAGAACTTCTTTGTTGTTCTGTCGGAATCTAACATGTTTACTTTGCTCAACGGTTCAATTAGGAGTAGGTACGTATATAGAAACATTAATTGCCACGCTGAATAATGTATTATTATTATTATTATTATTATTATTATTATTATTATTATCATTATTACTGACCACTAAGTATGTGTTTCTATAATTCTTCTGTACGTGCATGAATATTGATATTTTTAGATCTTCTCCCTAGAAGGATAAAATTATTAGGTTTTATCTCAATTTTATTCTTGTTAATCTTTAATGATGGTAACTATTTATTAGTTATTCATTTAACAATAATATTGTTGAGAAACTGATTCAATGTCATATGGCAACGAACTGTTAAACGCCAGGAATTGACAGGTCTTAAATCATAGCCAGGAACAGAAATATGACATAAATAAATGTTGAGGAAGTCAGCTGCCTAATGAGGTTTGAAATATCTCGTGCTCTAAAGTATTTTAATGGAACAGAATTTCCCAAAAGAACAATGATTAAAATAGCTTAAATAACTTGTCCATAAGAAGTTTTTAATTTTGAAAAACTATGAATTTCTCGACCAAGTATCGAGAGAAGAATTTAGAAAATTCCTGATTATATTCAAGAGGAAGGTTAAAAAAAGCAAGAAAAATCGTATATTATTCACTGGCTCTCGATGACAGCAATGACATTACTGATAAAGCTAAGCTTGAGATTTTTATCCGCGGGATTGATCAAGACTACTGGTTGTAGTTTTCATGCCAAGTACGTTTCTTCCGTCTCCTTACTTCATAGGCTGTCTGTCGTATGTAATCACTGCAGTTCGAGTTTTGGTCAATGCTGTTCTACATAATAGTACCCAGTTAACCATTTTTGACTTACTATGATTCCTCAAAATGCATTTAAAAATATTCAAATTGTATTACGCTACGAAGTTTAGCTCGTAGTTTCTCTAGCCCCTTGATGCAAATGCTGGAATGGTACAAATTATAGAAGAGCCAAAACCAGCTTCCTACCCAATCATATGAACCTTAATCACCACGCTTCGACATAGGACTAACTATTCGTCCGAGAATATCACATTAAAATGACTCATGACCAAAGCTCGGAAGTTGGGGACTTGTGTCTTTGAACGTGGCTAAGCGACCGGACTTCAATGTCAACAAACTCCCGCTTCCAGCACGGAGGTACTGTCAGGTCTGCTATAAAAGTGGTTCCTGGCTGGAACAACATAATGATAATATTATGATAGGTTGAAACATCTAATTTTATAGCATATATATAAATAAACATGCAAAATACATCAAATTTACAGTTCTGCGCTGTACATTTCATTACAGTGTATGACTACATGCATTCGAAGATTTTCGAACCCATAAATTCTTTGTCTGTTAGTTAAACATGATTTGAAACGAAGGAAACTTATTTCCACGTCACATGAAGTGACGGGAGCAAACTTTAATTTTTTTTATTTTATTTATTTTAACTAGCTACCTAGTGAGTACAAATTGCATTTATAAAATAAAAATGTTTCTAGCCACTACCGTAAGAGTCAGGCTCGTGTACGGTGTGGTCTTAGTGAATAATATAACATAACATTTACAAGGACAGTTTACTAAATACAGTAATTAACTTAATTCAAACCAATAAATACAACACAAGAGCAAGAATAAAGAAGAAAGGGAAAACGAGAGAAAAATACACATTTAATATAAATTGACAATCCGACAGAAGCCAGTGATATTCAATAATAACATGAATATAGTCGATAGAAATAAAAGGTAAAAAAAGTACATTTGTTACTATTATATATCATGGATAATTTTACAAAATTCTTTTTTAAAAGTTTCAATTTTAAAAAAATTTCAAATTTGGAAAATGGTTTGAAATTTTATTATAAAGTCTTGGGCCTAAATAAAATACTGAATATTTCACTGTCACTGTTTCCTGTTCGATTTTCAGAAGATCTCGTATCTGAGAAAGATAAGTATATCCTAAATTTTTCTCGCAAATTGTTTTCAGTTAGTGTATCACTACTAGGGAAGGTCCCTCTACGACTTGATCCATGGCTATGGACAAATTCTCCATCAATTTAAAGGACTGCAATGTCTTTCAATGAATGCCCGTTTCCAGCTCTAGTTTATGTGTGGTACAACTTACAAGATATAAACTCTGCATTAGAAGAAAATAATGTATCTCCTCAGAATTCCTCCACGAAATTCTGTACCTAAAATTTAAGAAATGCATTTTCAAACTTCCATAACACCCATTCGAATAACACGTATTTTCTAATTCCTCAAACAGACCGTTTACCTGTAATTCTCTTAATGTCATTGGCTTCGATGTGACACAGTTTATTCGTTCGTCTTCTTGCCACTCGATGTGACCACTTTCTTAGTACAAACGACTGTCCCTGAGCACTTGCAGCGTGAGCTTTGTGTACGTTATGCCTGTAACCTTACTCAAGCACACGACACACAAGTCCCCAAGATCCGAGCTTTGCTCATGACATGCCTTCCGTCGGAAGACAAGAGAGCCACTATAGTTGTAAGGTCAAACCGCGGAATACGACAAAAATACCAACGAAAAAAAAATAATTTAAAAATTAATCCTTCTCTACAAACCCGAAGTGGTTGCTGTTCCAATTATCACGATATGATAACCATATCTATGTTGGCTACATAATTCTAGAAAAGGCAATACGCTGCTGCTGATTATGATAATGGATCCACACTTTCAGTAAACAGCCACAATAATTATAAAGCTTAGCCTCAACTACGCTGTGAATTCATCCAATTATTTAGAACATTTCCCCTCATCTTACATAGGTTTCATAACAAATCTTTCACTTCCATTATATTACGCGATGAGTCAGTTCTATCGCTAAACGTATCAAGAAAACTATGTAATCAACATATCTAGTTGAATCTCTTCCTATTCATCTCACACTTCTGCGCTTTCTATATCACTCAAGCATACTCCCGACATAGTATATATACTAACGAGCAACTCTGTAAATTATCAGTCGCCATCACGCAGCAACATGAGCATCTTCTTGGTGAGTTCACTGTATCGATTGTTTAAACGTACATAATCTCCATTCAAAAAATGTTAGACATAAAGTTACAAATAAAAAGCAGAAATGTGTCCACCTGTAGTACGTAAATCCTATTAAACTTACTTTGTATATATCTACAAAATTTATACATCCCGAATTTCCAACACATCGTTAACAATTGCAAATGTAAACATTGCTGCAAGAGTTTAAAAACGCGCAGTTAATTCAAGATTCAACTCACTTTAATTCCATTAACTTCTATTCTAGATCTGTCTCCTAGCACTAGTCTTCGCAGCGGAAGCTGTCAATGTCGCCGACAAGAACATACAGAAGCGCGGCATTGACCACGGCCATGGAGGAACTAGTTACAGCTCCGTCACCCTGGGTTCAGGTGCCAGTGGTCACGGAGGGATTATTAGCTCCGCGGGTTACGGACACGGAGGAATCTCATCTGGCCTTGGACACGCTGGTCTTATTAGCTCCGTGGGTTACGGCCACGGAGGAATATCCAGCGGCATTGGGCACGGAGGATTTAGCTCCGGAGGTTATGGACACGGAGGATTTGGTCTGGGATATGGAGGAATCGGTGGAGGTATCGGAGGTTTCGGAGGAGGAGCTGGAGGTTTTGGAGGAGCCGTTGGAGGTGGTGATGTACAGGTCAACACCATCACTCAAACAGTTCCAGTCCCTGTTCCTCAGCCCTACGCTGTTCCAATCCCCAGGCCAGTCCCTGTACCTGTCCAAGTACCTTACACAGTCGAGAGGCCCGTCGCTGTTCCTGTAGCCGTCCCCCACCCCTACCCTGTTACCATAGCCAAACCAGTTGCTGTTCCTGTAGAACGACCTGTCCCTGTGCCTGTACCACACGCCGTCCCTTTTCCTGTACCCCAAGCCGTACCTGTGCCTGTGCCTCAGGCCGTACCAGTTCCTGTGCCTCAACCTGTGCCTGTACGTGTGCCTCAGGAGGTAACTGTGGATGTTCCTGTACCAGTAGTGGTTCCATCAGGTAATGCTGGAGGCGCTGGTATCGGCGGTGGAGCCGGTTTCGGTGCTGGTTTGGGCCAGGGATTTGGAGGTTATGGAGGAGCTGGCCACTTTTCTTCTGGAGGATACGGCAAGCACTGATTAGTTACATGCTGAACACACTTCCTTCCATCAAAGCTCATGTTTGAAAGAGTGACTTCAATTCATATTTAAAACTTGTTTTTATAATATGTAGTATATTGAAAATTTGTATGTAAATTGTAAATAAATTGTGATTCTTTTGTGCAAACTAAGTATCCTACTTTTTATATTTCCTTATTCCAGGACTTCATTTCAAAGCTTCCCAGTGAAAGTAATTATTTACTCGTACTGCAATTAAATTTAATTCAAACAAAAAAAAAACACGTCAATTTTGATACTGCTGAGGAAGTTTAAAATCAGCATTAATTGCATTTTAGATTTCACCCTTTCACCTCCTTCCACTCTCCTTTGAAATTTCAAATGGCACCCCTATATTTTGATACTTAAATGTGAAGGAGATTTCAATTTTTTATACATCTCATTTGTTTCACATCTTTTGTTTTCTACCGTCTGACAACCTAGATTATTGTTACTGTTCATTAGAGCTGAAGAGAATAAAGCTGCAATGACTGTTCTTGATTACTGGTTATTTCAGTTAGTAATACAAACTAATATTAAAGAATATTATGGTCGTGTATTATAAACCTATTCTTTAAAAGTTGAAACAGGGTAGAGGATAACAAAGGCCGAAGTATTTATTTACGTATTTTATGTATGGTTTTGATACTATGACAATGCTATGTGCAGGAGTTCCGAAATAGGCTATATTACTGTCTAGCCAACAATGAAGCATATTTTGCACATTTAATTTAGCAAAATCAATTAATTAAATTTAGGAAATTACCCAAAATAAACCGTATTTCATCCTACAACCGACAACAACAAAAATCAAGGTTGCCAAGCGACGATAGAAAACAAAAGATGTGAAACAAATTAATGAGATTTATAACAACTGAATACTCTTCCAAGTATCAAAATAGGGGTTCTATTTGAAATTTCAAAGATGGATGCAGGGACTGGGAAATGAAACCTAAAATGCAATTAACATTGGTTTTATACTTCTTCCCTCAGTATCTAAATATTGATGTATATTTACATCAATTTAATTTTATTGAAATAATTATTTATATAGACTGGAAAGTACGGAAATGAAAACCCTGTGTATTGATTATAGGCCTAGAGTTTTTGAAAACTATTTCAAATACATATTATCAATCAACTTCATTAAATTGTCACAAAGCACATGTTAAAGAATTCAGTAGGGCTATATAATCAAAAATAATTATGAAGCATGAGCAATACAAAAAGTAATATATAAAAAGTGAGAGCAACATTATAAATTAATTTAGCGAAGAAAATCGTGAATTACAATTATGAATATCGAATGAAATCTGTAAATTATATGGGTGAGATATTAAAGAAAATATATTTCATTTTAGAAAATGAATCCTCGTCAAGCATTCGATATCCACAGACTCTCAGTTATTTAAATATTCAGATCATGTCCACTGAAGACTGAAGCAGCAAAGTTAAGGAACGAGATGCTGAAATGGTGTTATTTTATTTATACGATCACTGTTACTATTTAGAATGGGACGTAATCTCATTATCTCGGCACCCTCCAATATGATATAATCGTTATATAGGTCTACGAGTAATGTTTCATAGATACAACAAGAATGTGTATAAAATAATTTTTACTCTCCTGAATCACATTGATCTCCGAATATAGAATTATTTAACCGTGTTCCTGAGTAGAGTTTTTAGAATTGGAATATTTTGAGATTGCAAACAAAGATTTGAGACTATCAATTCCGTCTTCCAGGGTTACCATCTTCAATGTTTCGTAAATACTTATTGTAAAATTCTGGACATAGGGGAAGTAACGTTAAAACATTAAGTCATTTAATCTTCTGGATCCGCCAAAAAAATTGAGTCAAGGACCCTCGATCTACCTGGTTTATACTGTACGGCAGTGGCAAAAAAACCCTTACCGATCCTTGTAGCTGATATCAGAGTCTTGTTCACCCAGAGCACGATAGACTGGTAACTAAGACTTTCGTGGTTCGAATCCTGCCTGGGAAGGGAACTTTTTTTTTTTTGTTCCTTATTCAAATTTATTCCCAATACTTTTCGATTGCTGGTAAAATCCATGTTCTGGGAATAATACGTTAATTAAGTAGTAAAATATCGCTGCAATCGAAAAGTACTGGGAATAAATTTAAATAAGGAACAAAAAAAAGTTTCCTTCCCAGGCAGGGTTCTAACCAAGAAAGTCTTAGTTACCAGTCTATCGTGCTCTGGTGTGAACAAGGCTCTGAAATCAGCTACAAGGGTGGGTCCGGTTTTTTTGCCACTACTGTACATACACACTCGATCTACCTGGTTTATACTGTGCATACACAGAGCGTTGAGTTCTATTCCAGATCTGAAATTCGCTAAGCAAACATGCTTGCAAGGCCTGCGTAGATGCGCCATCATCGGTCCAAAATCTCTCTTATGTTTTACTCACATAAGTCCTATTAATAACTTTTATTTCCCTAAGGCTAGAAAGTTATCTTCTTATATCGAATGTTAAGTTCTTACATAAAAATATGTGTTCTAATGTCAACTTGTGGGTTCATATACGTGTACATGAACTATCGTACTGAACTACAGTAAAATTTCATGAACACTTACTAGAAGTTTAAGGATTATCAACTCATCAGACTGCAAGCTGGAAATAACTGACCTGTAAGTTATCTGAACATGTGTTTTTTCTGGCCTTGAGTGTAGTTTGAAGTGACATAGGTCTCGGTTACTGAACGACGTACGAAAACATTTATGGTGCGCGTGTTCTGACTGGGAGCCAAGCTGAAAGCACTGTAGTCAGTAGGGGCTACAATTCAAGATAATGAACGTCTAAATATTGGTAATATGAAATTGAAATAGGACTGTATATAAGTCCATACCTTTACTTTATCATAGTTTAAAACACTGTGTAATAAATCTTAATACAACTATTATGTCTATATGAAAATTACAAAATTGTAACAAATCGTACACCAACTGAACAAGATAGTAGTTCGTGCCCTGAAGCCAGTACGCACACACAGTATGTAACTGTGATTATCCTTCAGCCTTGGATAATGCGACTCTGATCCTGATAGTGGAACCTTAAGTCAGGGCCGCCCAAACAGAAATGTATTGAATAAATTGGAATTTTTTACGTTTGAAAGCAAATATTTTAAAATAAAACGACGTGAAAAAAGAGTATTGTAACTTTAAACTCATATCCTTTTGGAAATGCAGTTCTCTTATTTTTATGAAAACATTCGAACTACCATGTGTATTGTGGCGTTACGCCACTCCCTTTTCATCTTTCTCTTCGCTTCCTTTTTGCTTCTTTACCTTTTTTTGTGTTTTCACTATTTTTACCTTTATTGTTTATTATTCATACTTCCGCTGTTGCCTTCAACATCCCATCATTATACATACACACGGAGCAGAAATAGTAGTGATACAAACTTAAAACAACACTATAAAAATTATTCAAAAATATTACACAAAGTAATTCAAAAAGCTAAAGAATTACACTGTAATACAACAATACAAAACTCTGATAATAAAATCAAAACAACTTGGAACATAATTAAAAAGGAAAGTGTACGATCAAAAAGTAAAGTAACAAACTATACCCTTATATCTGCAGTGCTTGGGAAAAGTGACATAAGTCAGTTTTCACAAACCTTTTTTGATAATTTATTGACAACTTACACTGGTTTATGTCGATTTGATTTTATTCTGTATGAATTATTGTAATGGGAGGAATACCTATATATTTTTTTCCAAGCGAACAGATGTTCCATTAAGTTTTCAATAAATTATCAAAAAAGGTTTGTGGAAACTGACTCGTGTCACTTTTCCCGAGCACTACAGATATCTAACAATACAAAAACGTTAGACCCAAATGAAATTTCAAATTTCACTCATATCTCATAGATAGGAAACAGAAAGTTGAAATCAATACAACTATGAAATCTGCATCGACATGGGGAATTATTAATAATGGAATTCCTCAAAGATCAATATTAGGTCCCCTACTTTTTCTAGTATTTATAAATGATTTTACCCCCCTAATAAAAGATGTAGGTCGTCCCATATTATTTGCAGATGACAAGTATAGTAATTACAGCCAATAACACCAATACATTCCAATCTTCAACATAGGAAATTCTCTTCAAAATATGTGACTGGTTCTCAATCAATAAATTGATATTAAATTGTAACAAAACTAACACAGTTCAATTTAAATCCTGTCCAAATTCAACGTCGCAAATTTATAGCGCAATAATTAACAATAGATCCCTATTAGAAACAACAACAACCAAATTTCTTGGCTTAAAAATCGATAATGTGTTAAATTGGAAAAATCGTATTAAAGAAATTACCCCCAAATTAAATTCAGCTTATTTTGCTATTAGATCTGTGCAAAAGATAATAAATATCAATACCTTAAAAACAATATACGTTGCATACTTCCACTCGGTAATGAGTTTTGGAATAATATTCTGGGGAAATTCTAAAGATAATAACAGTATATTTCTATTACAAAAAAAGAGTAATTAGAATAATAGTAGGTGCCAAATCTAGGGAATCGTGTAGGACTATTTTCAAAAAACTACAAATAATGCCCATGGCTTGTCAGTATATCTTTTCATTAATAATCTTCCTCGTATGTAATCGTGAAAACTTTGTAACTAATTCAACAGTTCATAGCATAAATACACGTCAAAAAATGACTTTCATACTCCATCGGCAAGTCTATCGTGCTATCAAAAGTAAAAATTTTTAATAGCCTCCCTATCGATATAAAAAATGAAACTCAAAACATAAGATTATTTAGGGCCAAATTAAAGAAGTACCTAATTTCTCACGCCTTCTATTCTGTAGGTGAATTCATGACATTAAATAACACTTCATGAAATTGATACTAAAACTATGTGTTGTACTAGTAGACTATATTGTAAATCTCGTCTGTATATATTTGATCTAGACTATGACTATAAATTAAGACTTTATGGGTGCTATTCATAGTCATTTCGCAGAACGCGCTACGAGCGTACTAAGCTAGCCCCGGCTATCCACTGGTTACTTGTACAAAATTCAAATCATATCCTATCGCTAACACTGTTTATGAATACGAAAAACGCTGATCATCCACCAGAAACCTGCGCTAAAAATGTCTATGAATACGGCCCTATAATAGTATAAAGTTTTTTGACTTGTTCCATATTCTAGCTGTAAAGCAATTTATGAATATCATGGAATATTAATAAATACAATACAATACAATCTAACGGGTTGGGTATTTTACCCGCTAGACAGAGTTCTGATTCTGTTGGTTCAGTAGTTTAAACTCTAGAGAGCGTTATTGTATGTTGTTATTTTTACGCTAGGGAGAGTCCTTGTTAACTTGGTTCAGTACTTTAGCCTAGAGGGCGTGATTGTATTATCTTGTTTGCATGAGATTTATTTTCCTTGATCTTTGACGTCGAGGCTTACGTTCTAATTGGTTTATTCAAATGTTAACCGCGATCACCCCTTCCATCAATCTCCATTGGAATCCAGTTCTTTTTCCAAAGTTTATTTTTATCATAACCAGATCCATTACTGTCATAAAAATGGTGGGAGATAAAATACATCTTTGCTTAACTTCCAAATGAAATTTAATCGGGTCACTTAATACCCCCCATTATGACGAGAGCTATAGGTATATCTTATTTATAACGAAATTTAAGCTTACCACAACAATTAGAAAATTTTAAAAAGTAAAACATCGATATATTTCAATACCAAACAAGAGATGTAGTAAGACTACAGTTGAACTGTGAAGTCGATGTAAGTGATGTGGCTATTTCATAAAAACCGGAAGACGAAGGCGAAAAAAAAAAAGAGACGTTCGAGATACCACGTTCCTAGACACAGTTTAAATACATCAAAATTTTCTGGTAACACATCAGAGCCTAAAACTTAATTCGTTATAGATTTCGGAGACAAAGAGCCACACGAAAACAAGTTTGTAGCAATAACAGGTAGACTATCAAAATTCTACAAAAAAAAATGTTCGCAAAAGTCATCGAACTGATATTGAAGAAACTTTTTCAATACTATATTGAGATACTTGAAGTCCGTAGTTCTAGATGGTGAAACTGGACCTAATTTACGTAATTTATTAATCCAATTATCTAGAACGTTCTTTTTTCCTTAGATTATATTAAAATATCTTTCAGTTTCACTCTCTTACAGAATGGCTTGGGTCACTAGCAGAAAACACCAAAAGAAAAATGTTATCAGTATATCAGCATCAATCCCTTCCGGTCGACCTGGTTGGCGAGTTGGTATAGCGCTGGCCTTCTATGCCCAAGGTTGCGGGTTCGATCCCGGGCCAGGTCGATGGCATTTAAATGTGCTTAAATGCGACAGGCTCATGTCAGTAGATTTACTGGCATGTAAAAGAACTCCTGCGGGACAAAATTCCGGCACATCCGGCGACGCTAATATAACCTCTGCAGTTACGAGCGTCGTTAAATAAAACATAACATTAACATCAATCCCTTCCTATCCATCTCAAAATGCTCACCTGGTTGGGTTTTTCCGAGATTTTCCCCAAAAATAATGTGAATACAAGGTAATCTATGACGAATCCTCGGCCTCATCTCGCCAAATATCATCTCGCTATCACCAATCTCATCGACGTTAAATAACCTAGTAGTTGATACAGCATCGTTAAATAACCAACTAAAATACGTCACTCATGCAAACTCCAGGTATGTTTTTTTCCATAATGAAGTGAATAACAATTAGCTATTTTCAAGCCAGAAAGATTATCACTGTTGTCCAGTGATCAGCTTTTTTCAATTCAAACGTCATTTACAGATGTAAAGCCACATTTTCAGTAGTTTGAGCAAAATTTTCTAAAGAGTGCTGTTTGGCATTTGCAAGCGTTTACTTAACACATAGCCTGAGCACTGATGATTCATGACAGGTTTTCTATACCGTGGTTTTGGCTTACATTAAGAATCTCTGCAACATGAATATCACTAATATGTTCTATATTTACTATTACAGCCTAATTCAGAGGATTTCCGGTCTTAGTCAAATACGATCATTTGTTAGAATGCAATTTCTGGTCAAAATGAATTCACGAATGCAGAAATTATTTGCAAGGCTCACAGTTATACAGGAATGCATAAACACTCAAGGATGGCAGCATTAACAATGCTCAGCTCCTTTCAAATGGAAGTGATAGTCTTACAGATCACGCTGGGAAGCTGGAATGTCACAGAGATAAAAATCCCTTTCAGAACTATATCGTTATTTTAATTCAACTTACAACAATCACTCCACCGCCCATGCGTACCTCAAATGAGCATATAAGCGCATATCACTGCAGATTGCAACATCATTCTCTCTGACACAACACATCTAGCAGACATGAGAATCATCGTGGTAAGTTGAATAGCTATAGAAATTAATATGCAGCCTTACAAGTAATTTACTTAATATCAACTGTATAAACACAATTTTTGTAACAAAATTATCTTATGACAAGATACGATAATGAGTACAGTGAAGATGATACATACTTTCTCATATGTATTTCATGCGTTTTGTAAAAAAATTCAGTACATTTATCATGTTGCGAATATTACTCCTTACAGTTTATTTTCTTTTACCATTATTCGAAGGACATACTTCAATCATATCCTTCAATTAGCATAGAGGTAAAAATTTAGAATTTCATTTCCTGGATTACACACAACGCTATTCTTTATACTGATAATTCAGAAAATAAATTATTAATTTTATTTTGTTTATAAATTATATAATTTAAACAGTAACCTATTTTATTGTAAACCAAAGGGTAAAAGAAATGTGGTACGACATAAAAAATTGCCATTTATAAGTCTCGGAATAGGCTCTGGTGACCTAAAGCTTGATGTACAATGGAAAGAAAGAAAAGTACATAAATGTAATTAATTTTTTACAAAATGGAATATATGTACGCATACTATAATAATTGCTAATAATTTTTCTATTTATGTGACTGCATTTAAAGCGATGTAAATATTTAAATACATTAGTAGTATATCGATACAGTACTTTCCTATCAATTCTAAAAATACCTTGCTTCAGTGGCTCACCAACATTATAACAAAATGATTTATAACTCTGATAATTCTTCAACAACGAGTGACCCTCCATTACTTGCTCCTGTCGGAAAATTATAGAACTTAAAAATTAAATTCGGAACTAAAATATATATAAATTTGTAATAATTTTTATCACAACAATTTACTGTTCATAAACACAAACTTCAATGTAATATTTAAATAAAAATTATTTTATTACAAGCAGACAATGACTTACGGATACTGAATATGAATAAAACTCATATGAAAGTTATGCTAAATTGCTGTTCTCAGACAAACGGCATATCCAAAATATATTTTTTTTCAATATTTTAGAAATTCTAAAAACGTGTATTTCCATGAAAAACTCGAAATCAATGATAAAAATTTAATTAAACATATAGTTAAATAATATGTGATATCGCGATATAAAATTATTCCTGAAAGATTAAAAACATTTTACATTGTGATGCGTAGATTTACTAAATCATCATCTGTTTAGTAACACTTTTTTACATCTTCCGAATAAATAAATAAACAGTAAGTAAATAAAAAAACAGGCTATCCATTCATCAAGCAGGCCTATGTCTGTTTTGTCACTGTTCCATTTCAAAAATCCAATTCCCTGTTAGGAAGTAACTGTAGGCCTACCAGAGAATTTAATATTTTTTGCATGTCCCGAAGACTGAACTTAGAATCTCTGAAAGTCTATGTACTTTGATGATGTCCTCTTTCTTTAATTTTGTAATTTTATTCATATGTATTCAGTCAATCTTTTTCTTAAGTTAATACTTCTATGTATTTTCCGGTATGTTCTTTCATCCTGGTAGAATGGAAGAGAAGGACTGATGACCTTAACTCTGCCAGGGAAAATAAAAAATTAATATTATTATTATTATTATTATTATTATTATTATTCTTGTTGTTGTGCTTCATATTTAAAATGAATGAGCCATAGGTTAAATCCAGCGAACATTGGTTGTTATTCAAGAATTCTTATAAATTAGAAATATGCGCACGAAATATTCTGAATCAATATGTAACATTTTAAGCAAAAATTTAATTTTTCCTTTGAATAAAAAAACTGGATGTTGTTATCGTCATCTTCCTTCCTGTACTGTCTTGATATTTTGATAATAATGTATTGTTAGGAATAACTCAGCTGCAATTTGAATTACTAAAAGCATAGCCTTAATAGTAATCCGGAGTTTATTCATTTTATAATGATTATTCCTTTAACAATCGTGAACGAACTCCAGATTTGAAAAAAAAAAAAACAAACAAACAAAAAAACGGTGGGAATACCGATGTTGTGATGAATTTTGATGCTTATAAATGTCATGATTCTTGAAAACCAATCATCTATAAATTAGGCCTACTATTTATAATTGCTATGTTTCTTGCAGGTGTCTCTCTTAATCCTGGCGATTGATGCCGCAGAAGACAAACAGAAACGTGGCATCCATCTAGGGACTGTCTATAGTTCTGCTGGTGGCCACGGATTCATCAGCACTCCTTACTACTCGTATAATCATGGAGGTCTTAGTAGTTCTGCAGCACTTGGTCAGATCGGGATAAGTACTTCTCTGGCACAGCGTCACGGAGGACTAAGTACTTCTCTGGCACAGGGTCATGGAGGGATAAGTACTTCTGCGGCACATGGTAACGGAGGACTAAGTATTCCTGCAATATATAGTCACGGAGGACTAAATACTCCTGCAGTATTTGGACATGGAGATCTGAGTACTTCTGTAACACTTGGCCACAGAGCAACAAACACTCCTGCAGCTCTTGACCATGCGAGTCTGAGTCCGTCTGCGACACTGGGACACGGAGGACTAATCAGTTCTGCTGCACTTGGTCACGGAGGTATCAATCCATCTGGAGCATTCGGACACGGAGGACTAGGTACTTCTGCAGTACTTGTTCACAGAGGTCTCAGTACTTCTACAGCCCTTGGTCAACCTGGACTCGCCTCAGGATTGGGGTTCGGACAGAACAGCGGCGTCGGAAACGGTGGTGTGCGGGTCAACTTCATCACTCAAACAGTGCCAGTTCCTGTACCTCAGCCTTACACTGTACCTGTCACCAGAGCCGTTTCTGTACCTGTCGGCGTCCCTGTGGCTGTCGCTAGACCTGTTCCTGTCCCCGTACCTGTTTTTCAACCCGTTCCCATCACCGTCACCAGACGAGTTCCAGTTACTGTAAACAGACTTGTCCCTGTGCCTGTATTCCAACCTGTCGCTGTCCCTGTGGCTCGACCATATGCCGTGCCTGTTCCTCAGCCTGTACCAGTACCAGTATCTCAACCCGTCCCTGTGGTTCAGCCAGTCACTTTAAATGTCCCTGTTCCTAATGTGGTGGCATCTGGTAACTCTGAAGGAGCTGGTACTAACGGCGACAGTGGGAGTCAAAGGGGAGCTAGTTACCTCTCCTCTGGAGGATACAACAAGCACTGATAAGTGTACATTTTTAACAATTGTTTGTTTCTCTGTTTTGTTGAATTATTAAACGAGATGATTGATTGTTAATTTTATGTTTTTCTGTAATAACTATCTAAGGTCAAATAAATGAAATGTATACATATTTGTTTATTTCATCCTATGCACCTCACATTCAACGAACGTAAACGACTCTCTGTGAACTATTGAGTATACTTAAGAGATGTAAATAACACACTAAAGCTCTATTCACAAAGATATCAAGCCTAAATATGTATATAAGATAAGATGTTACGGTATGGCGAGTTCTGAATCACCGTCTGCACATGAAGCCGTACAAACTGCAGTTATTGCAAGCATTGCATACTGACGACTACAACCAAAGGTACGAATTTTGCATTAGCATGCTATAGTCCCGTCGCTCTAATTTCCGGCAGCCAATCGCGTTGCAGGTCGGCTACATTTAAACGTGTACGTCTTGTGATTCGCTTATTCATTTCTTAAGTCTCGATAAATACTTAATATAATCGCCCGCCATTTTAGCTCTTTAGTTGGCGTTCGCAGAAAGCACACGAAGATGTTATTTGCCGCTCAATTATTTGCTTAATTACATTGCGTTTGATTTATTATCATAGGAGTTACGACATGATAATGTTTAATGGTGTTGCAAATAGATTCCTCGTATGTTAGCTCGGCAACGTAAGAACAAAAATGGCGAATGATACTACCTAGACTTTATAGAGCCTTCACTTTCTAAGACGTAAGCAAAGAGGCGGAGTCACGCCGGAAATAACAGCGTCGGGACTATAGATGATATGGAAGAAGACAATTTTTCTGAACGATTAATCTTTTCCGATGAATCCACTTTTCGTCTTTCCAGGTAAAGTTAATAGCCATAACGTTAGAATTTTGGCAAGTGAAAATCCTATGTCAGTTATTGAACATGAAAGAGATTCACCGAAGATTAACGTCTTCTGTGCCATATCTATAAACAAAGTTTATGGACCTTTCTTCTTCATGGAGAAAACTGTGAGAGGAACAACCTACTTAGACATACTTCAAAACAGGTTATTTCCTCAACCTGAAGATGATTCAGATGACTCCATGTTCATGCATGATGGTGCCCCGTCTCATTTCTCTAACCACGTCCGACGTTACCTGAATGACACCATTCCAGGACGTTGGATTGAAAAAGGAGGAGAAGATGAACTTCACCGCCGGTGACCTCCCAGGTCTTCACACCTCACTCCTTGTGATTTTTATCTGTGGGATTACGTAAAAGACCGTGTTTTTATCCCCCTATGCCTGATACTCTTGAAAGTCTGCAACATCGAATTGTTGAAGCTGTGAATTCGATAACTAAAGACGAGCTGATTCGTGTGTGGCAAGGAATGAGCCACAGTTTTTATATTTGTCGTGTAGCACATGGTGCTCATATTGAATTCATACAACACTGAATCTTTCTCTGTCCAGGAACGTTGGAATTGTGTTTCTATCTTTTGTAGTTTGGAAGAAATAAATGTTTGAAATATGCTCCTTCTTTTTGAATAGCCCTATATATAAGGCTACAAGTTTTAATAAAGTATCTAACTAACATAGTACAAATTAATATAACTGCCAAACAAGCTGAGCAATCAAGGTCAACTAAGCGGCTAAAGAATGTGATAAACTGATAAGAATAGCATTTAGTCTATGAACATGGATTATCTGTTGTCCATATTCGACAATTGACTCCAACACTGGGAATAAAATGGGCTTCACACGTCCACAGTTTTCTAGATATCCATTCTGGGTAAATTTCTATCTAAGCTATTTCACGTAATAAAAATTGTACCTTTCTTTATAACAATGGTCAACAAAACTTCACTTTGAAATTCTTTTCTTTCTCAATATTGCTAAATGAACTTGTTTTGGGGCGAGAAAAATGAATGTGACATTAGATTTTGTTTAATAGGCCTAACTTTAGTTTTATAGATACACTAACCTCAAATAAAAGTGCTTAATCACGGCTTCTCTTTGCTAATTGCTTGTACTCCTGTTTTGAGGCGTCTCTCATCATTGTCTAACAGTAGTGCGCAAGCATAGAAGCGTTTCATTTTCCCTGATACCTTCGTTCCATTTTCGAAATGTCCTGATGGATTCGCTCTCCACGCTCATCACTCGCTACGCCACAGTTGTCAGAGAAGAAGTCCAGATGAGAATGTAAGAAATGAATTTTGAGTGACACGTTGCAGCCTAATGATAGTACTCTTCTAGACGATTATTCACAATCTCAACGTAGTTGTCAACTCTTCGATTTTCCAGACATCCATGCACATCTTTAAACGCCTCCCATGCTATACAGAAACAATGTTACAAAACATTACCAACAATGACTCATCATTCCTGTATTCAGTTGTGCCAACATAATCTCTAGACACCAAAATTTCCCTAGTATTCATCAAAATTACCCATGACTCATCACCAGGGAAAGGATTTATATGTAAATACATATTTACTTATAAAGCTAATATAATTTATATTTTGCATTATCTTTATGTTTCACAATGTGTAGGGTTGAAAAATCCTACTTTTATTTTCCATATTTTTCCATATTTTAGAGTTTAGTACATATTTTCGTTAATTTCCATATATTTTCCATATTTCATATAAAACAGTCCATATTATATTAGGTTTAACAATAAAACAAAACAAAATTCCATTAACTTTTAAAAATACATTTCAACAATAGAGATTTAAACACATGTTCAGTAATCCCTTTAACATCAGAGTTATTTGAAAATTAGCAGTCCTATCAACAATGGGAAAGTAAGTTACAAAACTGTATTAATTTAATTTAAAATTTTTAACAGACTTCAGTTGTGCAGCTCAACAGTTAAATGCCAGTCAGAGTACACATAGGTTCAGTTTTGTAAATCATACTATAAAGACGGTAAATATGCCAAAAGTACGTCATTCAGTCAATTTAAAATCAAAACTAACAAGTTACATTTCAGAATTTAAAGAAGATGGTTTATCAACTGACAATAAAATATTATTTTGTAATTTGTGTCAGTGTGCAGTATCATCTACACAAAAGTTCCTGGTGCAACAACACATTACAACTAGTAAACATCAGGCCAACAAACAACTAAATTCCAAGCAGAGACAATTGTTTTTAACACAACCAACAACATCGAATGTAAGATCTGAGTTTAACATCGACCTGTGCCGTTCTCTCATCTCTGCTGATATTCCTCTCTACAAACTAAAGAATAAGGTCTTCAGGGAATTCCTTGAAAAATATACTCAACATACAATCCCGGATGAGTCAACACTTAGGAAGACGTATGCTCCATCCATCTACGATGAGACAATACAGAAGATAAGAGATGAAATTAAAGATAGTTCAATTTGGGTTTCCATTGATGAGACTCCCGACAAAGAAGGTAGACTTGTTGGTAATGTAGTTATCGGTTTGTTAAGTGAACAATATTCTGAACGAATTCTTTTACATTGTGATGTTCTAGAAAAGTGCAATAACAAAACTATAGTTAAACTGTTCAACGAAGCTATGGGTATCCTGTGGCCAAAGGGTATTATGTACGATAATGTGTTATTCTTTATTAGCGATGCTGCCCCTTATATGGTCAAAGCTGGACAAGCATTATCTGTTGTATATCCTAAATTGACTCATTTTACTTGTGTGGCGCATGCATTTCATCGTGTGGCAGAAGTGGTCAGAGACAATTTCCCTAAAGTAGATTTGTTGATTTCATCAGTGAAAAAAGTATTTCTCAAAGCTCCCAGTAGAGTTAACGTGTTGAAAGAAATGTACCCTGAAATTCCATTGCCACCAAAGCCAATTTTAACTAGATGGGGTACATGGCTAGAAGCAGTTGAATATTATGCCGAACATATAGACTCTATTAACAATGTTCTCCTTGCATTGGACTCTGAAGATGCAGTCTCAATTGATACTGCGAAAACAGTTACCTGTGACATAAGTGTGAAGAATGACTTAGCTCACATTCAGCATACATTTTCATGCATCATAAAAACGCTCAAAAGTCTCCAAAATAGGCACCTTTCACTATCTGAAAGTTTTGAAATTATAAATAGTACTGTGGAACAACTGAATCGTGGTAGAGGTAAAGTTGCAGATGCAGTAAGAGCTAAGGTGGACACTGTACTTTCAAAAAACCCTGGATATGAAGAACTACAAAAGGTTGTTGCTGTGATGAGTGGTGAATCAACAGTGAAGATTAACTTGGACTTATCCCCAGCAGACATTGTGAAATTGAATTATGTACCAGTTACTTCTTGTGACGTCGAACGCTCTTTTAGTCAGTATAAATCTATCCTCAGAGACAATAGAAGAAGATTCACTTTTCAGCACTTGAAAGAAATGTTTGTAACCTATTGTTATGGTAACAGACAATAAAAATTGTGTTTTGTTGAAACTACATTGGAAGATAAGGTACGTCCATTATATTTTTTGTTTAGTTTGATTAAAATGTACCAATATTTAACGTACATAGTCATTTTTTTATAATTTTAAGTCCATATTTAATTCCATATTTTGGTAAAAATCCATATTTAATTCCATATTTTGGTAAAAATAACTACATATATATTTACATATTTCATATATTTTTAGTCCATATAAATCCGTTCCCTGCTCATCACTGTTGTACTTAGATGTGTCAACACAATCTCCAGACGTTAAGTTTCTTAATATATATATCTTGAGAACCAAGCGCTAACTCAAAGTTTTAAACGTCATTTTCGTTTTTTCCATGATGAAATGAATAGCAATTAGCTATTTTGAAGCCGGAAAGATTTTCACTGTGGTCAAGTGAATCAGCTCCTTTCAATTCAAACGTCATTTACAGTACAGATGTAAGGACACATTTTCAGTAGTTTGAGCAAAATTTTCCAGTGTTGTATAGCATTTGCAAGAGTTTGCTTAACACATAAGCACTGATGACTCGTGACGAGTTTCCTCTATCTTGGTTTTGGCTTACATTAAGAATCTCTGCAACATGAATATCACTAATATGTTCTATATTTACTATTACAGCCTAATTCAGAGGATTTCCGGTCTTAGTCAAATAAGATCATTTATTAACATGCAATTTCTGGTCAAAATCGATTCACGAATGCAGAAATTGTTTGTAAGGCTCACAGTTATTCACGAATGCATAAACACTCAAGGATGGCAGCATTAACAATGCTCAGCTCCTTTCATATGGAAGTGATAGGCTAGTCTTACAGATCACGCCGGTAAGCTGGAATGTCACAGAGATAAAAATCCCATTCAAATGTGTATCGTTATTTTAATTCAACTTACAACAATCACTCCACCGCCCATGCGTACCTCAAATGAGCATATAAGCGCATATCACTGCAGATTGCAACATCATTCTCTCTAACACAACACATCTAGCAGACATGAGAATCATCCTGGTAAGTTGAATAGCCATAGAAATTAATATGCAGCTTTACAAGTCATTTAATTAATATGAACTGTATAAATACAATTTTTGTAACAAAATTATCTTATGACAGGGTACAATAATGAGTACCGCGAAGATGGCATATCGTCGTTGTTCCTGCAATAACTCCTATGTAACATATTTATCGTTTTTCAGATTTTCGCTCTATTAAATAACTTAAAATAGCGACAAAACAAATAATGAAATATCCTATATGTAATTATATTTCTTTGTTTCGAAAATGTAAGAATTCACAGTCTCTTATGTACGGCTACCATACGATGAATAAATGTGTTTTTTTTCTTCCTACGGAAAAATTTTATATTCTGTACATAGGAGTTATTGCAGGAACAACGACGATATACTTTCTTATATGTATTCATTTCACGCGTTTTTCAAAAATTCAGTACATTTATCATGTTGCGAATGTTACTCTTTACAGTTTATATTCTTTTATCATTATTCAAAGGTAATGTTGTATGTATGCAATAAACCTAGGACTATAAATAAAAATTATTCTATAATAACGCCTAAGATAAGCAAAAGTAAATCCAACTTATTATAAGTTCTTCTATTTCACCCAACTATTACCAATTTAAGTAATTACATATCACCTTAATTAATTACATACCAACTTAATTACATATCATCTTAATTAATTGCACATCACCTTAATTTATTTACATATCAACTAAATTACATATCATCTTAATTAATTACATATCAACTTAATTAATTATTTATCAGCTCAATTAATTACATAACACAACTTAAATAATTACACTGCACTTCCAATTAAATTTTTAGTCTAATCTTCTCAACCTTTCCTTAAATGTATTGATTTTCAGAGGACCACCCTGAAAGATTGCCGGAGATAAGCCGTTCCAGTCTACTATTGTGCGGTTAACAAAGGAAAATTTTGCCACGTCCGTTCTTTGTTTTCTACATTTAAACTTCCTAATATGATCAGTCCTTCCTAAGTATGATGGTTGTTGCTAACCTAGCATTGATATCGGTCCATGCTTTGTGTCCCATTTGTGTCTTAAACAATGCGGTGAGTCTGGTTTTTCGTCGCCTTGACTTGAGAAGTTCCTACCCTAAGTCTTTTACTATCTCCTCACCATGTCCCTTCCCCATTTTGACATATTTTGCTGCCTTGCGTTGGACCTTTTCTATTGAATTGATTTGGTTTTGTCTGTACGGATCCCAACTTACTGCTCCATATTCCATAATTAGGCGAACAAGGGTTTTGTACGCTAATTCTTTTGACTTTCGGTTAGATTTCTTCAGAATACGCATAGAGAAATGTAGTGCTTTCCAGGCTTTCCTTGTGGTATTAGTGACTTGTTCCTCCCAACCCAGTTTGTTACTTAAATATATACCTAGGTATTTACAAGTGTTCACTTGTAGCACCGATGTACCATTCAGCTGATATCCGAGACAAATTTCTTTATGCGTTCTACAGAAGGATATTGACTTACTTTTATTGACATTGATTTTCATTTTATTTTCTGTCGTCCATGTTTCAATAACGTTAAGATCGTTTTGTAAGGCGGCGATATCGGATTCATCATTAATTTGTCTATATATTATACAGTCGTCCGCAAATAACCTTATCTGAGACGTAGTATTTCTATTTATATCGTTTATATAATATACAAGAAACAATGGAGGTGCAAGTACCGCCCCTTGAGGCACGCCTGATGTTACATTTCCTAGTTCCGATATTTCTTTTCCTAGTCTGACCTTTTGGGTTCTGTTCTCTAAGAATTTATTTATCCATCTTACTACTCGATTATCTATTGGAAAGCTGCTTAGTTTCTCTAAAAGTTTTTCGTGAGGCACTACGTCGAAAGCTTTAGCGAAATCGACCACAACTCCGTCTATTCTTCCCCCCCCCCCTCCCAACAACTTCATCGGATAAATCTTGTATTAAGGATGTGGTTTTACTTTTGCAAGAGTATCCTGGTCTGAAGCCGTGTTGATTTTTGTTCAGCCATTCGTTATTTTCTAAAATGTTGCGAATATATTGTGTTATTAGATGTTCCATTATTTTGCAGATAACTGATGTGAGACTGACAGGTCTGTAATTGTTCGCATCGCATTTGTCTCCTGCTTTAAATATGGGGATTATGATAGCCGATTTCCAGTCGTCTGGGATACTACAATTATTTATTGATATACTAGCCGTACCCATGCGCTCCGCTGCACCCGTTAGAAATAAATATAAAGTAATTACATAATTAAAATAGGACATTTGATCCAGAGAACATTCGTGTTTGATATAAGGATAAATCGTTTATTATGTTACTTAATTTAAATTGTATTTGCATAATTAAAATACGAACATTTTGATCCAGAGACCACTCATTTGGTCATAAAAATTATTTTAGGAAATACAGGAAACGAATTTACAGAATAGCCTATCAAGTTTTCTGTGCATAAGAAGCTATTTTAATCTTACCTGTCCTCGATTCACTCAGAAGTTACTGTAATAACATTATAGCATTATGTCCATCTAGAGAAACTACACTTTCCAATGGTGAATTAATAATTAATTATACAAATCGGTTAATTTAGCTTCTGATATTACTTCATACAAACACAGAAACATTATCTGTAGGCTATGTTTCATAGCTTTCGATTGTTGCTGTCCAAGGCCCCTTATAGATGAAGTCATTTGTTTTTTAATTCATTACACGGCCTTAGATGGCATTTTAATTTTAAAACTCATTTATCTCATTAAATATCAGTCCTATCAAAATTTTTCAAGGAATAAAACTTATCGGAAATTATTTTTAAAGAAACGTTTGTTATGTAACATTTTTCACAAAAAACAATAAGCGAGATATTTCGATTTATTTAGTTCAGGCCCCCTTATAACCCCCCTTTTAAATAATGTATTTTGAATGCCATATAGCCTAAAATTTAAGTTACAACGAACTTAATTTATATTCCAATTTTCATCGAAATCCGTTCAGCCATTATCGCGTGAAAAGGTAACAAACATACAGACAGACAGACATACAGACATACAAACAAAAATTTCAAAAAAGCGATTTTCGGTTTCAGGATGGTTAATTGTATATGTTAGGACCAATTATTTTTGGAAAATCGAAAATTACCAGAAAAATTTCGGCTACAGATTTATTATTAGTATAGATTAAAAATTCGCATTAAGTACGGGATCATGGCTTCACCTCCTAACTTTATAATTTCTGTGGGAATATAGTCTGGACCGCGCGATTTTCGGCTTTGTAGTCTCTTTATTCTGTTCCGAACATCTTTAGCCGTTATTTCGAACATCTCTGTGCATTCACTTTCATCGATTGTAATCTGTATTTCCCTTTTATTGAAAATAGAAATAAATTTTGAGTTTAGAAAGTCTGCTTTTCGTTAGTCCCCTATAATTATTTGGTCATTAGCGTCTCTCAGAACTGGTATTGATTCCCGATTTCCCCTTCTTCAGCGCATGTAATTTATTATAAAACCTACTCCAGTTATTTTCACCTTCTTTCAATAAATTTTGCAGGTAGTTCGCTACTTCAATCAAATCTTTCAATTCGCATAGAGGTAAAAAGCTAGAATTTCATATCCTGGATTGCACACAACGCTGTTTTTTATAATTAAAATAATAAACCATTTGTGGAGTGTCGTTTCAAAACGTATTAAATACATCCTCGGTCGAAATTTAGTTTGAAGTGATTTCGCATAGCTGAAACGGTATTCTTTAAGACCGTGATCTCATATCGGAGCAATTCGTATTCTTTCCCGCCTTTTTTCTATGATGAAAATTATGTGTTGAATCAAATCGTATTATGTACAACTCCGATGATGTGTCGGATCAAATCGTATTATGTACAAGTTCCATTAGTTAAAATCTTAAATGGACAGCGTTTGCCAGCGTGTTCTATCTTCCCGCCATTATTGAGTTTCCCGCTGTTTTACATCATTGTGATTATCAGGCTATGTGCAATAGCAAAATCTATTAAGAATGGCAAGGGAATCAGAGAGAGGAGAGGTGATGGCCGAAAGAGAGCACATTATGTAGCTAAGAAGAGGACAGTAGTGCAATTTATCTCTAAATTAAGAGAAAGGGAATCACATTACAACAGAAATAAAAGTCAGAGACTTTATTTGGCTTCCGACTTAAATATTGCAAAGCTGTTCACCATGTACAATGAAAGTGTAATACCAGACTTAAGAGTAAAACGATGGTTTTTTCAAAACATCTTTCGGACAGAATTCAATATAGGATTTGGTACACCAGCCAATGATGAATGCAGTTATTGCGCACGCATACTGTTCCAAATAAGAAACTGCGATGATACAGTGAAAAAGACTAGGCTCCTGGCCGATTTAGGCGCACATAGGCTTCGTGCCAAAAGTTCCATAAAATTATGAGAACAGAACCTAATGACACGCAGTCATTGTGTTTCGACTTACAGCAAATGCAACCGCTCCCGAAACTCAGCATAAGTGAAGCATTTTATTCAAGACAATTAGCTTTCTATGCTCTCTGTGTAACTGATAAAGCTTTACAGAAGCCAAATTTCTTTACAAGGAATGAAGCACAGGCTCGGTGGGGCGCTTTGAAGTGGCATCTTGTGTCACTACATTTCTCAGTGAATTTAATTTCGACAGTTCCACCAAATGCATTAGGCTGTTCGCCGATGGATGTGGTGGACAAAATAAGAACATGCATGTTGTATATGCTCTTGGTCTATGGCTTCAAAGAAAAGCACCTCCTCAGGTTTCTGAAATTCTGATAGTTTTTCCGGTAAGAGGCCATTCTTTTCTACCAGCTGACAGAGCCTTTAGGGTAGTAGAAAAGTTCTGCGTAAGAAGAATGAAATTCTTAATCCTGAGGAGTATAAGGCGATATATGAAACAATAGGGACAGTAAAATCTTTAGGCACAGATTGGCATGTCAGGGATTTCAAGCTCTTGGCTAATCAATTTCATAAGCTCTGTGGCATAAAAGAAATGAAAAGAATAATGCTAAAGAAATGAGAGAAGAATGGGAAAGTGTGTATCACTTTCAAAATGGAACCTACATACCGATGTCACGATCCATCTAAATCATGTGCCCCTCTGATGAAATGTGGTATGTTTATGGACCATGTCAAAGTACCTCCGAATGTCACTACCTTGAGATCAATAAGTGATGCCAAAAAATCTGATCTGAGAAACCTACTCAGTAGTAGATTCGGAGACAATTGGAAAGAGGTTGATTCACTGAAATTATATGATTTTGTTATTAATAAAAATTGTATTACTAAAAATGAAAACAATGAGAATGAAGAATGTGATTGTATGCATGAAGAACCAGGTATGGGTAAAATTTAAAATGTTAATGAAATTATGTGTGTAATCTAAAGCAATGATTAATACATTTTTTCAGTGTTCACGCCACATTTCATAAATTTGTTACAAAGCTTACTTAAATATTGTAATACTGTATTTTAATACAAATCTTTACGACACATTTTTCATAATTTTGTTATAAAACTTACAAAAATATTGTAATACAAGTGTTCACACATTTCTTAATTTTGTTATTAAAACTTACTTAGATATTGTAATAATTAATACAAGTGTTCACACCATATTTAATAATTTTGTTATAGAGCATAATAAAATATTGATATACAAGGATTGAAGAATAAAGTATACAGGGTGGGCACAAAGTCTCATTACTCCCTATTATTGTGTGTTATGAGAATAATGGGGAACATACTGATTCTTTAGACACTTAGGTATGCACAGTTAGTGAACAGTGGTTATTTTATTTGTAGGTTTGAATTATGATCGGAATTACATCAATAGTGTGCATATTTGAGGTATTTAAGATATTTAAGGGAGCAACGGGACTTTGTACCCACCCTGTAGATGCCATAATTATTTAAAATGTATATTCAATGTGAGTCAGAGATCGACCCGAGTGGCCGCACGATCTAAAGTATACCTCTTTAGGCAGCACGGTCCGAAGGGTTGCAGGTACGAAACTCGCCGTTCTTTATCATTATTTTCCAGCAGAAAACAATAAAAACTATTGATGTATCATCCTATCTAGTATGCTGCTGTAAAAACCACAGAAAAACTGTCTAATGAAACGGCACAATTCAACATGGTTTATAGATGCAAATCGTATTATGTGACAAAATCGCTTCAAAACTTATTAATTACAGTGTGTCGGTGCAAAACGTATTAAGTGCAAACTTCAATTGACAATATCTCGCATCATATTAAACTTCAGTGTCAGTGTTTATTACATTTGGTGTCATTTCACAATGCCTAAAAGGTGACATTGAGATATTTAAAATTTTTCCATTATCTTAGCCGTGAGACGTTTTTCACGTTTCCTGTAAAATTTGTTTTTCTGCATTTAATACGATTTGAAACGACACTTCACATTTGATCTCGTTTTTAAATTATATAATTTAAGTAGTAGCCAATTTTATTATATTATATTGTAAACCAAAGGGTAAAATAAATGTGGTACGACCTAAAGAATAATACTAGTTATGAGTCTCGCAATAGACTCTAGTGAGAACCTTGATTGACAATGGAAAGAAAGAAAAGTACATAAATGTAATTAATTTTTTACAAACTGGAATATTATAATAACTGCTAATAATTTTTCTATTTATGTGACTGCATTTAAAGCGATGTAAATATTTAAATACATCAGTAGAATATCGATACAGTACTTTCCTTTCGATTCTAAACATAAGACCTTGCTTCATTGGTTCACCAACATTATAACAAAATTATTTATAACTCTGATAATTCTTTAACAATGAGTGACCCTCCATTATGTGCTCATGTCGGGAGGTTATAGAACTTAAAAATTAAATTCGGAACTAAGATATAAATAAATTTGTAATCATTTTTATCACAATTTATTGTTCATCAAAACTAACTTCACTGTAATAATTAAATAAAAATTATTTTATTACAAGCGGATAATGACGCACCGATACTGAATATGAATAAAATCCATATGAAAGTTATGCTAAATTGCTGTTCTCAGACAAACGGCATCTACTCAAAATAATTCTTTTCAGTATTTTAGGAATTCTAAAAACGTGTATTTCCTTGAAAAACTCGAAATCTATGACAACACTTTAATTAAACATATAGTTAAATAACATGCGATATCGCGATATAAAATTATTCCTGATAAATTGAAAACATTTTACATTGTGATGCCTATATTTACTAAATCATCATATGTTTAGTAACAATTTTTTACACCTTCCGAATAAATAAATAAACAGTAAGTAAATAAATAAATAAATAAAACAGACTATCCACTCATCAAGCAAGCCTATGTCTGTTTTATCACTGCTCCATTTCCAAAACCCAATTCCCTGTTGGCAAATAATTGTAGGCCTACCACAGAATTTAATATTTTTGCAAGTCCCAAAGACTGAACTTACTTGTTAGAATCTCTGAAAGTGTCTATGTACTTTGATGATATACTTTTCCTTTAATTTTGTGATTGTATTCATATGTATTCAATTCAATCTTTTTCTTAAGTTAACACTTCTATAGCCAATGTATTTTCCGGTATGTTCTTTCATCGTGGTCGAGTGGAAGAGAAAGCCTGATGGCCTTTACTTCTGCCAGAGGAAATAAAATTATTATTATTATTATTATTATTATTATTATTATTATTATCATTAAGTGGTTCATATTTAAAATGAATGAATCCTGCCTAGGTTCAATCCGCCGAACATTGGTTGTTATTCAAGAGTTGTTATAAATTGGAAATTTGTGCACGAAATATTCTGAATCAATATGTGCAAAAATTTAATTTTTCCTTTGAATAAAAAACCTAGATGTTATCATCTTTCTTCCTGGACTGTCTTTTGATATTTTGATAATAATGTATTGCTACGAATAACCCAGCTGCAATTTGAATTACAGTAGAGCATCGATTATCCGAAACAATTTGGGATAGGGGATGTTCGGATAACTGATTTTTCGGATAACCGAACGTTTACGAAAACAAATTGTACCGGTGTCATAGGAGCAGTATGAAACAAAGAAACACTGATATTAAACACAAAACTGTACATATATAATATTTTGTATCACACGTCTTACAAATAACACAGAGAAGTGACTAGCCTAGTTTGACAAGTTCAAAATGGCCATTAAAGTAAAATTTGCTGACTGGAACGCTTTCGGTTAACCGATGTTTTGGCTGATCGATATTAATCGATGCTCTACGGTACTAAGAGCATAGCCTTAATAGTAATCCGGAGTTCAATCATATTCTAATGTATATTCTTTTAACACTTGTGAACCAACTTCAGATTTAAAAAACACGGTGGGAACACCGATGACATTTTTTTTATTTGGTTATTTAACGACGATGTTATTTAGCGTTGATGAGATTGGTGATAGTGAGATATTTGGCGAGATGAGGCCGAGGATTCGCCATAGATTACCTGACATTTGCGTTACGGTTGGGGTAAACCTCGAAAAAAAAAACCAACCAGGTAATCAGCCCAAGCGGGAATCGAACCCGCGCCCGAGAGCAACTCCGGATCGTAGGCAAGCGCCTTAACCGACAGAGCTACGCACACCGATGTTGTGATGAATGTCGAAGCTTGCAAATGTCATAATTCTTCAAAATCAATAATCTTTAAATTAGACCTACTATTTGTAATTGTTTTGTTTCTTGCAGGTGTCTCTCTTAATCCTGGCGATTGATGCCGCAGAAGACAAACAGAAACGTGGCATCCATCTAGGGACTGTCTACAGTTCCGCTGGTGGTCACGGATTCATCAGCACTCCTTACTACTCGTACGATCATGGAGGTCTTAGTAGTTCTGCAGCACTTGGTCAGAGCGGGATAAGTACTTCTACGGCACATGGTCACGGAGGACTAACTACTTCTGCGGCATATGGTCACGGAGGACTAAGTACTTCTGCGGCACATGGTCACGGAGGACTAAGTACTTTTGCGGCATATGGTCAAGGAGGACTAAGTACTTCTACGGCACATGGTCACGGAAGACTAAGTACTTCTGCAGCATATGTTCACGGAGGACAAAGCACTCCTGCAATACATGGTCACGGAGGACTAAGTACTTCTACGGCACATGGTCACGGAGGACTAAGTACTTCTGCGGCATATGGTCACGGAGGACAAAGCACTCCTGGAATATATGGTCACGGAGGACTAAGTACTTCTGCGGCACATGGTAACGGAGGACTAAGTATTCCTGCAATATATAGTCACGGAGGACTAAATACTCCTGCAGTATTTGGACATGGAGATCTGAGTACTTCTGTAACACTTGGCCACGGAGCTACAAACACTCCTACAGCTCTTGACCATGCAAGTCTGAGTCCGTCTGCGACACTGGGACACGGAGGACTAATTACTTCTGCTGCACTTGGTCACGGAGGTATCAATCCCTCTGGAGCATTTGGAAGCGGACTAGGTACTTCTGCAGTACTTTTTCACAGAGGTCTCAGTACTTCGACAGCCCTTGGTCAACCTGGACTCGCCTCAGGATTGGGGGTCGGACAGAACAGCGGCGTCGGAAACGGTGGTGTGCCGGTCAACTTTATCACTCAAACAGTGCCAGTTCCTGTACCTCAGCCGTACACTGTACCAGTCACCAGAGCCGTTTCTGTACCTGTCGGCGTCCCTGTGGCTGTCGCTAGACCTGTTCCTGTCCCCGTACCTGTTTTTCAACCCGTTCCCATCACCGTCACCAGACGAGTTCCAGTTACTGTACACAGACTTGTCCCTGTGCCTGTATTCCAACCTGTCGCTGTCCCTGTGGCTCGACCATATGCCGTGCCTGTTCCTCAGCCTGTACCAGTACCAGTATCTCAACCCGTCCCTGTGGTTCAGCCAGTCACTATAAATGTCCCTGTTCCTAATGTGGTGGCATCTGGTAACTCTGAAGGAGCTGGTACTAACGGTGACAGTGGGAGTCAAAGGGGAGCTAGTTACCTCTCCTCTGGAGGATACAGCAAGCACTGATAAGTGTATATTTTTAATTGTTTGTTTCTCTGTCTTGTTGAATTATTAAACGAGATGATTGATTGTTAATTTTATGTTTTTATGTAATAACTATCTAATGTCAAATAAATGAAATGTATACATATTTGTGTATTTCATCCTATGCACCTCACATTCAACGAACGTAAACGACTCTCTTTGAACTATTGAGTATACTTAAGACAAAAATAAGACAATAAAGCTCCATTCACAAAGATATCAAGCCTAAATATGTATAAGTATATATATGAGAAATATTCTTTGAGTTTTGCACAGTGTCTCTGAAAGATGTTTTAGTCTAGAATTCTCAAGGGAATAGGGAAAAAGGAAAGGCAAAACAAACATGGCACTCGAATATTTGGGGTATTACGAAGAAAGAGAAACGTTGAATAAGTTGATGAACCTGACGCAGAACACAATCCGATGGAGAGACATTTCGAGGATGTTCAATGCTACTGCTACGACATAAATAAGATGATGGTGATGATAATTATGATAGGCAGTGTATTGGACACCATATTTCCAACTCATTCGAATTACGAGTTCTTACAGGTTTCATCAGAGTAATATAGCAACGAAATTGAAAAATACCCTACTCTCTTGAGCCCGTTTTACTTGGCTAATACTAACAAATAGACCCTAATAATGAAACCTGTAAATAGTCCAAAATCTTTCAGAAACTTAAATGCAAATACACTGTGAAAACCCAAACATTTTCTTCTAAACACAATTACTATAAGACAGTGGTTCTCAAACTTCTTAGCACTGCGGACACCCTTTCCATAGATTAATATTTTCTCGGACCCCTTTCAAGTTGTCAGTGGAATGAAGGATAGATTATATTTTGGGGTTAATATTAAGTAGAAATGATCAGTGATATTTCCGTTATATTTTGCAAAATTGAATCAATATTAACTATTGAAACATAAAGAATATAATACTCTCCCGAAAAAAGTGTATGGCCTTCAGTAATATATCTGCAGTGCTCGGGAAAAGTGACATAAGTCAGTTTCTACAAACCATTTTTGATAATTTATTGACAACTTACGGAACATCTGCTCGCTTGGAAAAAAATATATAAGTATTTCTCCCATTACAATAATTCATAACAAATCGACATAAACCAGTGTAAGTTGTCAATAAATTATCAAAAAAGATTAGTGGAAAATGACTTATGTCACTTTTTCCAAGCACTACAGATATTACAACACCACTGATATTAAAATAGTAGAACAAATAATACTCTAATATCAATATAGTCTTTGTATAATATTCTTGTTCTGAAAAAGAAATCAACAATTGAACGAATGTATAAGTTGTACCGACAAGAATAAATGGCAATGAGTTTGTGACGTTGTTGTTGTTTAGTCAAATGTCCGAAGACAGGTTTGAACATCATAAGTAACACCAATAAGGCATCACTCATGAGGCAACTAGGCCAGGAGATAATGTGGTATAGTGGCCAGTTCCTTTCCTCCTCCAATGCATACATCGCCGATTAGCTACTATTCCACTAATCAGTCTTCAGATGCGTATAAACAATTGTTCTTCCTCTGGCGCATATCGTCAAGTGAGATGTACTGCCTGATAATAGATGTACCGGGTAAATATTCTCATCCTGTGAATTGAGAAGTTATGCATTACCGGCTTTTGCAGACTATATCGTAAACACAGTCCCCTGCGGCGTCGTATAACTTTCGGCCGTCGTATAACTGAGCACGAGCAGCTGGAACCACCTATTTATAGGCAAATTCAATGTCTAGAATGTTCTACGCATTCAGAAGAAAACGTGCTTTTATAGAACGTTTCAAAACATAAGTAGATTAGGAAGAAAAAAATATGTATCCAGAGCCGTGATTTGAACCTGGACAATCCAGCGTGTTAACCGTTGCGCAATCACAACACATTAACGCAGGTCAACATTGTACCCTTATCGGACGAGCTGGTAAATGCGATGTGAACACCTGCATTTCGCATCGTCTGTAAAATGCAGGTTTGCCTAATTACCAATCCGCAGGATGAGAAGATTCACCCTGCATATCAACCAGAACCTCAATCATAGGTATTTTTGACATTGCCACATAAAAAAATAAAAATCCTTCTGAAGGAAGAAAAAATGTTCATATCCAGAATATCTGCGGAACACCAGAATGAGCCGGGTGTAAGGGGACCCATTGCTTCATGTTGCTGTGAAAAATGCAACTAACACACTCTAATTTGAAACTTACAGCATATACAAAACAGCTTTAATAGAATTTGGAGTAATTTCAATTATCCTTTGATTTTTCACAGCAACATAAACCTTCAAAACTCAGGTTTAATAATAATAATAATAATAATAATAATAATAATAATAATAATAATAATAATAATGTTTTATTTTCGCTGGCAGAGTTAAGTCCATAAGGCTTTCTCTTCCACTCAACCAGCCTTAATGAATACAATACATATTTAAATTACGAGTATTTACACTACACTTAAAAGGTTCTCCAGCAATATTCTTCACTTAAGTTAACGACTAGTAGACTACATATTTATATTTATATAAACCTATAAGGTAAAGTAGTAACTTAATTTATGAGCTAATTTAATTCAATCAATTATAATTAATTTGAGATAGCTAGTAAAATGATGAAAATTAATTTAATATAAGCTTACTAGAACTATGTTACATGGAGAAAAAAAATATATATAACTAAAATACATTTCTATAATGAGAATATTAATGTAATTGCAATTAGAGGTTTTGGAAATCTATTTAGAGAAATTAATGATATTAATAAGAATGGACAGATATTAGTTTCATTATATGTAATAAATATTAATCAGCAGTTAATTTCTTAAGTAAGAATTTATGTAATTTTGACCTAAATGAAGTTATTGTCCAACAACCCCTTACATCACTCGGTAGCGAGTTCCAATTTCTAGCAACTGAAACTGTATAAGATGAAGAATATAACGATGTCTTGTGGTAGGGTATAATGAGTAAATTGTTATGATGAGATCTTGAACTTAGCTGATGATATGCGGATAAAGTTTGAAAACGAGAAGCCAAATAGTTTGGGGTAGCGGTGCGCAGAATTTGAAATAAGTGAACAAGAGAATGCAGGGCTCGTCAATCGCTTAGCCTTAGCCAAGACAGAGTTTGGAAAGACGGGGAAACATGATCATACTTACGAATATTACATTGTGTGCATTATGCACACGTTATAGCCTGCTGCTCAAATTTGCATTTAGGTTACTTAATATAATATCGCAGTAGTCAAAGTGTGGCATCACGAGTGTTTGTACAAGGATTAATTTTATCCATTTTGAATCTTGATTAATTTTAATTTATCAGGAAGAAAGTGCTTCAGTCGCTTTAATGAGTGAATAATAGAAAATATTTTTTGGAAGTGTGATTCACTTGTTCATTCCATTCCAGGTGACAATCCATATAAATGCCAAGATTCTTCACAGTCGAGCTGTATGGAATAGTAGTATTATTTACAACTATCGGTGGCAAATTTTGTTTGTCACACTTCGATCTTTGATATTCTATTAAGATAGCCTGCGATTTACTTGCATTTAGATTAAGTCCGTGCGTTTTCGACCATATGGATATTGAATTCAAATCGTCATTAATTTTAGTTATAGCGTAATTTATGTTATTAGGTCGAGTATGCAGATAGATTTTTATGTCGTCAGCATAAATATGGTGTCGACAGTATGTTAGATTAGAAGAAATATCATTAATATAAGTAGAAAATAGTCTTCGTGGTACGCCAAGTGGAATAACGATTATTAATGGACAGGCACTGTTGGCGTTCACGAAGATAGGAGTCCATCCACGCTAAGGCATTATCAGAAAAAAGCAGTGCTCATAATTTTGCAATTAGTAACTCAACATCTACAGTGTCGAAGACTTTGGAGTAGTCTAAAAGTGTTAATATTGTGATCTGTCCTTTGTCTAAAGCTTCACGTGTATCCTCAGTCACTTTAAGCAGTGCAGTCGATGTGCTGTGTCCCGTTCTGAAGCCTGATTGATAAGGGTCAAGAATATTGTGAGTATTGAGGTAATCTGTCAGTTGTTTGTGCACAATTCGTTCCAAAGATTTTGAGAGAACAGGAAGAATACTAATTGGTATATAGTCATTAGGTGTTACAGGTAGCTTAATTTTAGGAAGGGGACGAACAATAGCCTTTTTCGATATGTCTGGATAATGTGAAGTCATTATGGATGCATTGAATATATGGGTTAGTGTCGGAAGAATTATGTCCATAATTTTGTTCAGAAGTTCTATATTTATATTGTCTACTCCTTGTGATTTTGACTTGATGCGCTTTAGTGCTGATTTTACGTCAGAAGGTGTGTAGGAAAAGAAGAACTTGTCTCGTCTCGTGCTGGGACGGGTGTAGAGATTAATTCATTAATAGTCTGTTGTTTCGTTGCGGCGTCAGGTGCGTGGGTAGCGGTGGATGTGAAGTAATTGTTTAGATCATCTAGACAAATAGTATTGTCAATTTCTGACTTAGATTGTCCCAGTCCCATTGACCTAACATTTCTCCACATATCGGATGCTCTAATAGCAGGTTCAATGATTCTGTAAGCATGTCTAAGCTTAGCATTTCTAATCGTCTGTATGGTCATATTTCTTAGTCGCTTGTACCGCAAGAAATTTGTGTCACTTTTTAGGCTCTTGAATTTCCGAAAAGCTTCGTCTCTGTGTCTCATCAGTGATCGGATTTCTGTAGTCATCCAGGGAGTTGGAGGTCTCGTAATACGTCTAGTTTTTATTGGGGCATGTTTGTCATATAATGTAATACCAAAGTTGTTAAAAGCTTGTACTTTTTTCGTCTACTGTACGGAGAGTCCAAATATCACGCCATGGCAGTAATAACGCATCAGAAATTAAAGAGGCGTCGTTGATATGTCGCAGTTCTCTATACTGAATGCGTTTTGGTGTTGCCTTAGGACACTACAATGCATAATCTACAAATATAATAATAATAATAATAATAATAATAATAATAATAATAATAATAATAATTTATTTAATCTGGCAGAGCTAAGGCCAGTAGGCCTTCTCTTCCGCCCAGCCAGACTCTAATTATAATTAAATACATTTGGTTACATAGTTATTACATTAATATCTAGATCATAAAACGACATGAAAGTAAATAATGAAAATTGGATAACTAATGTTAGTGTGACAATAATAAACACTGGTAAGAAATAGTTATAATAATAATGATAATAATAATGGTAATAATAATAATAATAATAATAATAATAGTAATAATAATAATAGTAATAATAATAATGAGATAATTTAGATATTTATCTGTGATATATATAACCATTAAACATTGAGAAACCTGAAACAGCTATTATTGTTGACAATAATTGTTAGAAAAATATCTCGTTAGCCTATTCTTAAATTGATTTGATGTCTGACAGTCCCTGACATTACTCGGTAGGGAATTCCAAAGTCGAGGAACAGCACAGTGAAAGAAGATGAATATGAGGATGTTCGGTGGGAGGGAATGGATAATATTGAGGAGTGTTGTGATCGTGTGTCTAGGTTATGATGGGTGGATAAATTTTGAAAACGAGACGCAAGATAGACAGGAGTGGAGAAATGCAATATGTGAAAGAGAAGGGAAAGACAGTGGATTTTCATACGATTTTCTAGACGGAGCCAGGACAACATTTCGAGGGATGGTGTTACGTGATCAGCCCGGCGAATATTGCAGACGAAACGGACGCACATATTATGAACACGTTGTAGTCTCTGCGCCGAAGTAAGGCTTAGGTCAGTAAGCAGAATATCACAGTAATCGAAGTGGGGCATCACGAGTGTTTGCACTAACACTTTTTTCATGGAAAAGGGTAGAAAATTCTTCAATCGTCTAATCGAGTGGATTAATGAAAATACCTTTCTGCAGGTTTCTGCAACTTGAATGTTCCAATTTAAACTTTTATCCATATAAATACCTAGATTTTTTACTGATTCACTGAACGGAATTTCGGTGCCGTGTATTTTAATCGGGGACAAATTTGGTATGGTAATAGTGCTTAACAAACGTGAATGGCCCACAATGATTGACTGTGATTTTTCTGGATTTAGTTTAAGTCGGAATTTCCGTGTTCATGTCCAGATTGAGTCCAGATCGTCATTAATTTTAGTTATTGCATCATTTATTTCGTCAGTGTGGAATTTTATGTATATATGAAGGTCGTCTGCATAGAGATGGTGTCGGCAGTACTTTAGAGATTCTGATATGTCGTTGATATAAATTGTAAATAGTAAAGGGCCAAGAACTGATCCCTGTGGGATCCCTGACCTTACGGCCTGCCAAGGAGAAGAACGATTTCCAGCTATCACACTTTGTTGGCGGCCATTAAGGTAAGAGTCAAACCACAGGACAACGTTCTCTTCTATGTGTAGTCTTCTGAGTTTACATATTAACAAGTCAATGTCTACAGAATCGAAGGCTTTGCTGAAGTCAAGTAAAGTCATTATTGTCAATTTACGTTCGTCCCGGGCCTCGCGTAGGTCTTCTGTGATTTTAAGTAATGCTGTACTTGTGTTATGTCCGGCCCTGAAACCTGATTGATAGGAGTCGAGAAGTTTGTATTTGTTTAAGTATTCTGTCAGTTGCTTGTGTACAATGCGCTCCAATGCTTTGGATAGGGCAGGTAGGATGCTGATAGGTCTGTAGTCGTTATAAGATGTCGGTGTTTTGGTCTTGGGAACTGGGTGGACAAAAGCGAGTTTCCATTGCTGTGGGTAAGTCGAAGTCATAATTGAGGCATTGAAAATGTGGGTGACAGTCGGTAGTATTACGTCTATGATTTTGTTTAATAACGAAATATTGACGTGGTCTGGTCCTGCTGCTTTAGTTGTGATTCGTTTCAGGGCTTTCTTTACGTCAGATTGCGTAATATACCAAAAGAGAAATTTTTCCCTTGAGGGGTTGGTCCGTAGGTTTAAGAGTTCTTCGATTGTCTGTTGTTTCACAATGGGGCTAAGGGTTGTAGTGTGAGTTTTCGTAAAGTGGTCATTGAGCCGTTCCAGTGAGATTGAGTTGCCGTCTACCTGGGCCTTTGTCTTAATCCCATTGTCTGCACATGTTTCCAAAGGGTGGAGGGGCTAGTTCCTAGTTCAATAAGGCTGTATGCATGTCGGATTTTAGCATTCCTAACAGTCTGGCTGGTTGTTTCTCAGTTGCTTGTACCTGTTAAAATTAGTTTCGTTTTTGTCTCGTCTATATTTTCGATATGCCGAATCTCGTTCAGCCATCATGTTGCGTATGTCAGCAGTCATCCACGGCGCAGGCAGTCTTCTCACACGTCTAGTTTTTAGAGGAGCATGTCGGTCATACAAGTCTATAATAAAGTTATTTAGCTGTTCTATCTTCTCGTCCACAGTTCGCAACTTCCATATTGCGTCCCAGGGTGTACGTAATGCGTCGTCTATTAAAGCAGAATTGCCAATACGTTTTAGGTCTCTATAAGTAGCTATTTTGGTTGTCAATTTGGGACACTGCAATGCGTATATTACATATAATATATCGTGGGAAGATATTACAGACGCAGGTAGCTGTCCATGTGAGAGAACTTTGGCAGGATTATTGGTGATGATTAAGTCAAGGAGCGTTTCTGAGTAGGCGGTATGATGAGTGGTTCAAGTGGAAGGATAGTCATATCACAAGCATGGAA
Source organism: Periplaneta americana (assembly GCF_040183065.1). Classification (NCBI taxonomy): domain Eukaryota; kingdom Metazoa; phylum Arthropoda; class Insecta; order Blattodea; family Blattidae; genus Periplaneta; species Periplaneta americana. The sequence goes on from NC_091120.1 coordinate 71,373,496, forward strand.
CATTGTCTTTAGTTGTGTCGTCTGTATTGAGTCAGCGGCAAGTAGATTTGTATTAAAATCACCCATAACGATTACATGTTCATAATATGGCAATAGGATCTGTAGGGATGTCTCCAGGTCAGCTAAAAAATTAACCTTCGGAGGCTTATAAACAATACACAGCAAACATTTCTGAAAAGTAACTCGTATTTCTACGAAGAGAAATTCAGGGCGAGAGGAATATTCGCCGGAGGATTGGTGAATAACTTTGGGCTCGAGATCCGATCTAAAGGTGTAATTCCTATGATGCGGCTGACGTAGTGCGTCTGACGTTCACGGCTGACGCATTAGTAGGCGATTCCTATGAAACGTCAGACGCGTGCGGTCTTTTGGTAGTGAGAGGATACTTGCACAATGAGTGAAAGCGATTTATTGTTATATTTGAAGACCTGACATTCTAAATATGCAAAGTTCCAATTTTTCGAATTTCATTTTATTCAACCTAAGGAAGGAACATCCATATGAGAATATGATATTAAATTGTCTTTGTTGTAGCTCAACTGTAAGTGACTCATTCGTGCGCCGAAAGAAGATGTTGTAGGTATCTCAACATGCATTGCGCAGTGTGTTTTTCATCAATATCTCAGAAAGTTGTTTTTTTTTTTTTTTTTGCACTTAACACGTTTAGAATGCTAGGTCCTCAATTGCTATTGGAAGAAAATGAAGGGGAAGAAATTCTGCTCCAACAAATAAATGAGGGAAACGCTGAAGTATATCCCATATTTAGAACAAGGCGGGAGGAAAGTTTTTTACAATATTAATTAATCGGCACATGTTACAAGATGACAAGATATTTCGGGAGTTTTTAGAATAAACATTGCTCAGTTCAACTGTGTTCTCGATCTGATCAAAGACGATCTCAAGAAAGATTCTTCAAGTAGATATCTGTACCCTATAACTCATGAATAAAAGTTAGCCATAACACTGAGGTATGTAAAGTATAAATGCTTTATAGTAGTATTGTAGTGATATATTTAATCAATTTTTTCTTGCAACATTGAAATGTAACAATGAAAAAACTGTAAAGTAAAAATACTTTATTGGTATAAACTGTAGTAATTTAATCAATTTTTATATTTTAACACTGAAAAACAATCACAGTGATTGGAAAGTTCCCTGGTTTCAAATCCCGTGTAGTCATAAGAGTTACGGACGATTGAATGATTACTGATATTCAAAGTTGATCATGTCATCCAACTACTAGTGCTTGTTGATGCTGAAGGTTCCGGTGGCAAAATGAAAGGGCTTGTGTAGCGACTTTCCAAGTCAAAAACCATCTGCATTGATCTCATTTTCACCTCATGAATCAAATTTGATCTCAGTTTTTTTACGGGTATCGCAATACTTTAATCAATGTCATCATCGTGATTCTGACTCAAACTGTCAATGATATTTTTTCTATCGATACGCCTATCCTCCAGCAAGCCTATAGTTTTTTCGTGGTGTCTTTGGCGTTTACTCGGTGGTCGTAGTGAATTCACAGTTCTGTCCACATTCTATGTTGAAGTATTATTTGTGATTTGAGAAGTTTATGGTGCACTAGCGTCCTCCGTTGCAGTGTCTTCCATCATTAGTATGTCGTCTTCTTGAGTGCTTGTATCGTCACACTGAATATTGGATATGCTTCTGTGACATTAAAAATAACAATTTAATTATTAATTAAGTTACTACACTTCACAGTTTATCGTAGTTTAGACTTTATTATGAAGTAGACCCTAATTAACCATCACCATCTAAAAATCTTATACCACTTGCTAAGGGTGTTAGGTTTGCGAATATTGATGGATTTTATGTGCGAGATTCATTTACGAAATATTTCAGTAGTTACGCAGGGACAGTATACGGGCAAAATAATCGTATTATTAGAACTCACTAAGCTAGTTATTTACACATTGTACAACATGTTTACAACAATACAAATGTGTCACATAATGCTAATAAACTATATAAATTTAGGATAGATGATATTTTTCTTACCTGCTCTCTCGACAAATTCTCCCATTTGTTTCCAAAGGTAACCATGAGTGAATTTTGAAGAAATTCTCTCAAAAATCACAATTTTATTTTTAAGTCCATACTCCAATTTTAAAAGTCCCGTGGTGCTTTAAATTCCAGCTGCGACACGCTCAGTTTTGCGTTGTTTTCTCACATTTTCAATTTTCAGCATTTCATTCCTATAAAATGCTCCTTGCGACGAAGATTTTGTGATAGACAGTTGAAAGTTCAGTTCAGTATTTTTTTTTTCAGTTTCTTAATTTTTTTATTTAAAAAAATATTATACGATATTTAAAAAAATTATTGAAACTTATCTAATCAATCTACACGGAAACCCAGGGCAATTTAAATAAATATACGTGTGGTGAGGCTTTGCACAAATTATGAGAACGAAAAAAAGCTTTCGACCAGTTTTTCATCTTCCAGAACGGTAAATAAATCTACCGTATCAGACATTATACAGCACGGAAAATAGAGGCTCTTTTCTCCCAGACGCACTGCGGCTGCGTCTGTACTGCTCTCGAAGGGGTACAGCCGTGCGGCTCAACTTGCACTGCGGTCGACGCAAGCAGCTGACGCAGCATAGGAATCATTTCCCTAACATTCCATTGTAGCAGTGTAGTGCGTCAGACGCAATCCGTCAGCCGCGTGCGTCAGCCGCATCATAGGAATTGCACCTTAATGAAGGCGTCAACACCACCTCCCCGCTTATTTAAGCGATCGTTGCGAAGTAGATTGTATCCGTCGAGGTGAATTAGGGAAGAGGATAAAGATGGTTGAAGCCAGGTCTCAGAAATTAAGATGGCGTGCAAGTTTAGTGGGGAAAATATAGCGTAAAAGTCGTCAATGTGTGCTAAAATACTTTGAGCGTTTATGTGTGCGACTCGAAGGGCATTGGGGTGGAAAGAGAAAGCGGCCTGTAAAGGTGCGTACACACTTAGCGAACGAACAACGAACGAACGACAAACGATTGCATTCGTTGATTGAAATCGGTACGTGTGTACGTCGCAGCAAAGGCAAACCGATCGTTTGGTTTGCCTTCGGAAGTGATCCGTCGCTTGTCGGTACATCAAAGGAAGTTGGTATTCGTTGTGGACGGGATTTGCCACTGTAGCTTGCAGTTCGTAGCAGAACGCAGCGCTTAGTTCAATTTCACTAACAGGATGTCGAAACTGGAGTGGACGGAAGACGCTGTTATAAATCTTATTAATGCATATAGGGAGCAGGAAACTTCATGGAATCCCAAGTATCCTACTTACCACAATAAAATAAGAAAACATGATGTTTGGGAACCTATTGGAAAGATGTTTAGCTGCAAGATAGGCGAGTAAAACACGTGCAAAATTTGAAAATTATTTTTGTTTATTTATTTTCAGTAGATATATGTTTTTTGTTTATTGTAGGGAGCAGAAGTCAAAAAGAAAATTGAATCCCTACTGACATCATTCTGGAGTGAAAGACAGAATTCCATAAAACGTTCTGGAATGGGGAGTGATGAAGTGTACGAGTCAACTTGGTTCGCGTATAAACATATGTCGTTCCTTTTGGACAAATTCACGCCCAGAAAAAACAAAGTTCCAACCTTGTGCACACAAAATAAATTATTGGCATTGAAAAGTGTCTTTTCGTAAGCATGATACGCATACGACAAACACAGACAAATCTCTCTTTTTAATATTTTAAGATAATTATTGTCAGTGAGGTATCCGTGTACTGAAACTTTCCCCTGGGGCCTATTTCATAACAGTAATATTACTAAAAAGGTAATAACATTAAGTAATATTATTACTGTTCTGTTTCGTAAAAGTAATATTTAATAATATTATTTATTACTGTAAACGCTCATATTATTACTAAAATAAATAATAATATTACTAAAGTGTTTCATAAAGCAGCAAAGATAATTAAATTTATTAATAATATTAACGTTAGTTCCATGACTGTATTTTAAGTAATAGTTTAATAATTTGTAAAAAGTAAATGCCAATGTAGGGTTAGATTTTGAAGATAAAACCATGAAACCATTTGAAATGGATAATTCTGACTCAAATAGTGATGAAGAGGGAGTGTTTGTCCGACGTCCAAGAAATTTTAGACAACGAATATCCTACAACCATATGCAAGAAAGTTACGAATATAATGAAATAGTTGACCTTTCAATTCGAGAACTTTTCGCAAAAAACTCTGTTCCTTCAAGTTATTTTCACGTCTTTTCCCCATTTTAAAAAGCATAAGAGACAAAATGAATGACTAACAAAGTCCCTCTCCATACTTACAAATACTTACAAACTGTCATAGACGCCAATGTAGGTGGACCAGGCTGAAATTGAAAACTATCTCATCTAATTGTAAAAGAAGAACAATTGGAAAGGATGAAACCTAAATTAAATTCAATTACAGTATAGAACTGTTAGAAAGTAATTACTGTATATTTTACATTATTTTATGTTATTTGAATGATTGAACTTAACGTTTTTCCCTCCTTTCTCGTCATTTTTTAAATTATAATAATTGTTCAGAAATATATGCCTATGTGACATCTACATAACAAAATACAGTAATATTAATATTTTCTGTACCTATTGAAATGTTTTTTCAGTGTATACTTGTGACAACCTGAATCTATATACTCTTCACTAATTAACATTGTGAAGATCTTGGTGAGCCAAAATCTTTTGCAGACATATATCAACAAGTAGATCTATTACAAAATATGTGGACTACTTTAAACCACCCCTATTGAGGGCATAAACTAAAATTAACTTACGAGATTTATAGGTACCGTATCCACAATTCCACATCACAATCTCTAATTAGAACATATGTATTTGCATTTTGTATAGTCAGGTAACTTCTTGAAAATACTACTTACAACATAATCAGCAATAAAAACCCATTAAGACAATTTCAGTATTTTTATTAATTTCGTCATAACATTAATCTTCTGCAACATCCACACCTTCAAACTCAAACACTATATTTTCTAGGAACGACTTCACCGCGTAAGTACTTATGTCGTTATTGCATTACTTATTTATTTTTGGTAAAAGAGTAATTTTTATGTGTATTTATTTACGCTTGCACCAATAATTTTAAGCCTTTTTATATAAGTACTTGCGCAGTATTCCGAATTATAACGGAACTTGAAATATCTTACATAAGACGCTTTGCAGGGTCCACTAACCCTGTCGTTAAACACTGTCCTTAAGGCTGGTACAATATTGTCATCAAAAGTTTTCACTGCTTAACATTTTCATATGGTACTTCTTTAGATAACGAGGTCCAATTTTTACACACGCGCGCGCACACACACGCTTCTGTCACTGATACACTGTTTTTGGAATTGCAAACTTTACAACAGCAGAGACGTGAACAATTAGGAATGATAAATATCTGTTCACAATATTTTAGATTTATCATATTGTTTCTTTTACTCGTAAATCAACTGAATCAAATAACAGAAACAATAACTTCGAGTCGCAGTGATTTACAATCTTATCTGAAATAAATTGTCTCCCAAACCTTCATACATATTACGATTTACTCTGTTGTTGCTATTAAAGATAGTACTTCAAAACTTATTTCATTCAACAACTGTTAACAGAGAGAATAATATAAATAGCTGTAGAGTGCAGACCAACTTGGTTATGTTTGTCAGCCTTAACCTCAAATCATCTGGCTACTGTACGTATTTTATGACTCGTGCAAAACGTTTATGAAACAGAATTTAGTCGGTTAATAAAATTGTTTTCATGACTGCAATACTATTACTTAATATTATTACTGTGTTTATGAAACAGGCCTGCACTTGCTATAATTATATTTTCGTCTGCCTTTATAGCGGATAATCAGCGAATGTGAATGTTTTCTGACAATTTGCTGATGATTTGTACGTCGCTTCAAACAGCGAACGAACAACGAAGTTTTGCTTCATCATTCGTTCGTTGTTCGTTCGCTAAGTGTGTACGCACCTTAAGATATCTGCCGTCTGCTGGGGCAGGTTGTTACTGGTAAGGGGAGGGGAATTATGAAGGTCAGTGTCATTGTCAGAGACTGTCAGAATTTCCGTTTGACAAGGGTCCACTTCTACCAACTCTAAGAATATTACACTACTAGTCTAAACTACACTACTTCTACCTTTTTGTTAAAAGTTTCAATCAAGACTATCACTACTTTCACAACACTTTTCCTGTCAATAAAAACTAACAGCTAGTAAGTTAATATTAAATAAGAAAGCAAAAAAAAAGTAGATAGGCTTAAGTACTATGTAATTATAACTAGATTTAACAGAATTAAACCTTGTGTCGTGATACAAAACTCTCGACTTCTAAATGTTGCGAAGATCGCTCCAGCATGTCACACGTCGCTTCGAGTCACCTCTGTTCACTATGATAACACCGTCCTGAGTCCACACACTATTCACTCCAAACTTAGTAATGGCTTCTTTCAGGATGGTATGCGGATTCTGGTCAGGTCTTCTCGAATCGTTACACCAGTTTTTTTTAAGTAGGCGCTTATTTTTGAACACTTCACTCCTCTTCCGATAACTCACGAACTTGACAATGATAGGTATAGGCCTATCATTGCCAACGTCGCGCCTGCCAATCCTATGGCTCCTATCAATATCCATCACATTCACATCTACTCCGATCCGTTTTCCTACCTCCATAACCAACTTGTCGGTGTCTTCTGCCTCCTGTTCTTCCACTGCCTACGTTGATATTGTTCTAGTTCGTCCACTTTAGCTTCCAGGGCTTCGATTTTTTCGCCCCTTTTTACCAAAGCACTTTTCAACTCACTTATTACTTCGCTATTGAATTCAATTGTCTTCTGTAGTTCAGTCACAACTGAATTCGTTACAGTTTCTTTTATCAAGTTGGCAAGAATTTGCAGCATACCGGTGTCTTGTAGAGCTTAATTTACAACACGCTTAACAGTTTCCTCAATTTCCTCACTTTTGTCACACTTTTTAGGGCCCATTGTAAATTAATCAATGCCGAACAACTTAACAGATTAACTATATGTCGCCACTTCCTTAACCACTTTTTATACACCTCCTATGAAGCTTCAAGTCGAGAGCGTTGTTTCAGCGTCTACTCACTATCCGCCATGACACTATGACATCAATATAATATCATGTGCAGAAATCCCAGGCGCCGGTAGTCGTCCGTGCGTTATTATTTTGTGGGGATTTGTAGTTCCTATGATGTCTAGTAATGTTTCTGCAGTTTCTGTGTGATGAGTGGCTTGCGGCGGTAGAATTGTCATATTGCAGCCCGCAAACATGGTTGAGAGCCGTACACTGGAAGAGGTCGTTACTGGAAGATTGTTGTTTCTCAAAACTTTTAATTTTGAGTTGTTTCCTTTTCGAATTGGGCCGTCGGATATGGCTTTTAGTTTTCACGTCAAGCGTTATGATTACATTTAATTCTGCATCGTAAAATTATGGCTTGCTTAGAGACAGGCTGAATTAGCTCTCAGTATTTATAACTGTAATAGTCCACCTATAAAAACAGAAATATATACAACTTTCAGTCATTTGTTTTTTATTCTTCCGGAGAACTAGCTCGGGACCTCGAACAGTGAGGATGATTGTTGATTAATGTTGGCAAGTTGATGATAACGGTGAGGAGAAACGGGAGAACCCAGAGAAAACCCTCGCGCCTGCTTTGTTCACAGGAATTTCCTCCATAACCCAGACGGGGATTGAATCCTGGTCGCTGCGGTAGAAGGAAGCTCTCAGTATTTCTGCTCTACTATACCGGATTTTTCAATAACTGCTGTAGTACGTATATTACAAAATTTTGAAAACATAATAAAAGGTATTCGGCTTGCTCATAGGTGCTCGAGGGACTATACCAGTTTTTTTCGAAGAATTTCGACAGCAGTTGGCTCTGCCAACATCTCTGATGGATGACATTGTGTTAATTGTGTTAAAAAAATCCTGCCAAATTCTAATTAATCACATGGTACCACGTTAATAGCAATTCTACTCTTTCATGCCCTTTTCTTTGTTTCCCTTCTTTAAAATTTAGTATATATGTTTACTTACTGTATGTTGATAATGTTTTTTGAGGTTATACTGAGTCCGTAAGGGCTACCCTCAATGGGAGGCAGCTTAATATATATAAGATTTAAGCACTGATTATTCATGACGGGTTTTTGTCTACCTTGGTTTTGGCTTACATTAAGAATCTCTGCAACCTGAATATCACTAATATATTCTATATTTACTGTTACAGCCTAATTCAGAGGATTCCCGGTCTTAGTCAAATACGATCATTTGTTAGAATGCAATTTCTGGTCAAAATGGATTCACGAATGCAGAAATTATTTGCAAGGTTAACAGTTATACACGAATGCATAAACACTCAAGGATGGCAGCATTAACAATGTTCAGCTCCTTTCAAATGGAAGTGATAGTCTTACAGATCACGCCGGGAAGCTGGAATGTCACAGAGATAAAAATCCCTTTCAGATGTATATCGTTATTTTAATTCAACTTACAACAATCACTCCACCGCCCATGCGTAGCTCAAATGAGCATATAAGCTCATATTACTGCAGATTGCAACATCATTCTCTCTGACACAACACATCTAGCAGACATGAGAATAATCATCCTGGTAAGTTGAACAGCTTTAGAAGATAACATGCAGCTTTACATGTCATTTATTTAATATGAACTGTATAAATACAATTTCTGTAATAAAATTATCTTATGACAGGGTATGATAATGAGTACCGAGAAGATGGCATATACTTTATCATATGTATTCATTTCATGCGTTTTGCAAAAATTCGGTACATTTATCACGTTGCAAATGTTACTCTTTACAGTTTATTTTCTTTTACCATTATTCAAAGGACACACTTCAATCAAATCTTTCAATTCCCATAGAGGTAAAAACCTAGAATTTCATTTCCTGGATTGCACACAACGCTATTCTTTATAATTCAGAAAAAAATATTTGATCTCGTTTATAAATTATATAATTTAAGCAGAAGCCTATTTTATTGTAAACCAAACTGCAAAAGAAATGTGGGATGACCTAAAAAAATATATATTGCCAGTTATGAGTCTCGGAATAGGCTCTAGCGACCTTAACCTTGATGGGCAATGGAAAGAAAGAAAAGTACCGTATATAAATGTAATTAATTTTTTTTACAAAATGATATGAAATATCTGTACGCATACTCTAATAATGTCTAATAATTTTCTGCATTGAAAACGATGTAAATATTGAAATACATTAGTGGTATATCGATAATTTCCTTTCAATTCTAAAAATAAGACCTTGTTTCAGTGGTTCATCAACATATTATATAACAAAGTGGTTTATAGCTCTGTGGTAATTTTTTAACAATAAGTGACCCTCCATTACTTGCTCCTGTCGGGAGGATATGTAACTTGAAACTTCAATTCGAAACCAAAATATAAATAAATTTTAATAATTTTTATCACGACAATTTACTGTTCATAAAAAGTAACTTCAATGTAATATTTAAATAAAAATTATTTTATTACAAGCGGATCATGACTTACGGATACTGAATATGAATAACATCCATATGAAAGTTAAGGTAAATTGCTCTTCGCAGAGAAACGCATACTCAAAGTAATTTTTTCAGTATATCAGAAATTCTATAAACGTGTATTCCCATGAAAAACTCGAAATATATGATAAAACTTAATTAAATATATAGTTAAATAACATGCAATATCGTGATATAAAATTATTGCTGATAAATTGAAAACATTTTACATTGTGATGCGTAGATTTACTAAATCATCATCTGTTAGTAACAATTTTTACACCTTCCGAATGAATAAATAATTAAATAAAAGTAAGTAAATAAATAAATAAATAAATAAAATAGGCTATCCATTCATCAAGATGATCGGGACGAAATTGAAATACAAACTGCTGAGCCATTTATAATCGTACCCACACTTTCTGAAGTCGAAATTGTGATAGAAAATCTGAAAAATTATAAATCTCCGGGTATCGATCAAATTTCAGCAGAATTAATACAAGAGGATGGAAGCGCATTATCTAACGAAATTTATAAGCTTGTACTTGCTATTTGGTAAAAGGAAATTGTACCAGAACAATGGAAGGAGTCCATAATCGTACCTATATTTAAGGGGGAGGGCAAGACTAACTGTAGTAACTTTCGAGGAATATCACTTTCGTTGACGTCGTACAAAATTTTGTCCAATATTCTTTCGAGAAGATTAACTCCATATGTAGATGAAATTATTTGGGATCATCAGTGTGGTTTTAGGCGTAATAGAACAAGTACTGATCAGATATTTTGTATTCGACAGATAATGGAGAAAAAAATGGCAGTTAAAGGGTTCAGTGCATCAGTTATTCATAGATTTCAAAAAGGTATATGACTCGGTTAACAGAGACGTATTATATGATATTCTTATTGAATTTGGTATTCCCAAGAAACTAGTTCGATTAATTAAAATATGGCTCAGTGAAACATACGGCAGAGTCCGTATAGGTCAATTACTGTCAGCTGCGTTTCCAATTCACTGTGGACTAAAGCAAGGAGATGCACTATAACCTTTACTTTTTAACTTTGCCCTAGAGTATGCCATTAGAAAAGTCCAGGATAACAGAGAGGGTTTGGAATTGAACGGGTTACATCAGCTGCTTGTCTATGCGGATGGCATGAATATGTAGGAGAAAATCTACAAACTCTTAGGGAAAACACGGGAATTTTATTTGAAGCAAGTAAAGAGATAGGTTTGGAAGTAAATCCCGAAAACACAAAGTATATGATTATGTCTCGTAACGAGAATATTGTACGAAATGGAAATATACAAATTGGAAATTTATCTTTTGAAGAAGTGGAAAAATTCAAATACCTGGGAGCAACAGTAACAAATATAAATGACACTCGGGAGGAAATTAAACACAGAATAAATGCCTGTTATTATTCAGTTTAGAAGCTTTTATCATCCAGTCCGCTGTCAAAAAATCTGAAAGTTAGAATTTATGAAACAGTTATATTACCGTTTGTTCTTTATGGTTGTGAAACTTGGACTCTCACTTTGAGAGAGGAATATAGGTTATGGATGTTTGAGAATAAGGTTCTTAGGAAAATATTTGGGGCTAAGAGGGATGAAGTTACAGGAGAATGGAGAAAGTTACACAACACAGAACTGCACGCATTGTATTCTTCACCTGACATAATTAGGAACATTAAATCCAGACGTTTGAGATGGGCAGGGCATGCAGCATGTATGGGCGAATCCAGAAATACATATAGAGTGTTAGTTGGGAGACCGGAGGGAGAAAGACTTTTGGGGAGGCCGAGACGTAGATGCGAAGATAATATTAAAATGGATTTGAGGGAGGTGGGATAAGATAATAGAGACTGGATTAATCTAGCTTAGGATAGGGACCAATGGCGGGCTTATGTGAGGGTGGCAATGAACATCCTTAAAAGCCAGTAAGTAAGGAAGTATCCATTCATCAAGCAGGCCTATGTGTGTTTTGTCACTGCTCCATTTCCAACATCCAATTCCCTGTTGGGAAGTAACTGTAGGCCTGCCAGAGAATTAAATATTTTTTGCATGTCACGAAGACTGAACTTAGAATCTTTGAAAGCCAAATGTACTTTGATGATGTACTCTTCCTTTAATTTTGTGATTTTATTCATATGCATTCATTCAATATTTTTCTTAAGTTAATACATTTAAGTTATATGTTTTTTCCGATATGTTCTTTATATTGGCCTGATGACCTCAACTCTGCCAGGGAAAATACAAGCATTATTAATATTGTTATTATTATTATTATTATTATTATTATTATTATTATTATTATTATTATTATTATTATTATTATTATTATTGTGCTTCACATTTAAAATGAATGAGCCATGGGCTGAATCTGGCGAACATTGGTTGTTATTCAAGAGTTTTTATAAATTAGAAATTTGTCCACGAAATATTCTGAATCAATATGTAACATTTTATGCCAAAATGTAACTTTCCCTTTGAATAGAGAACTAGATGTTGTTATCGTCATCTTCCTTCTTGGACTGTCTTTTGATATTTTGATAATGATGTATTGCTATGAATAACCCAGCTGCAATTTGAATTACTAAAAGTAGTGTCTTAATTAGTAATCCGGAGTTTAATTATATTTTAATGTTTATTCCTTTAACAATCGTGAACGAACTACAGATCTGAAAAAATAAAATGTGATGAATGTTGAGGCTTGCAAATGTCATGATTCATCAAAATCAATCATCTTTAAATTAGACCTATTATTTGTAATTGTTCCGTTTCTTGTAGGTGTCTCTCTTAATCCTGGCGATTGATGCCGCAGAAGACAAACAGAAACGTGGTACCCATCTAGGGTCTGTCTATAGTTCTGCTGGTGGCCACGGATTCATCAGCACTCCTTACTATTCGTACGATCATGGAGGTCTTAGTAGTTCTGCAGCACTTGGTCAAGGCGCTATAAGTACTTCTGCGGCACATGGTCATGGAGGACTAAGTACTTCTGCGGCACATGGTTACGGAGGACTAAGTACTTCCGTGGCACATGGTCATGGAGGACTAAGTACTTCTGCGGCACATGGTCATGGAGGACTAAGTACTTCTGCAGCACATGGTCATGGAGGACTAAGTACTCCTGCAATATATGGTCACGGAGGACTAAATACTCCTGTAGCATTTGGATATGGAGGTCTGAGTACTTCTGCAACACTTGGTCACGAAGTTATAAATACTCCTGTTGCTCTTGGCCACGGAAGTCTGAGTCCGTCTGCAACAATGGGACACGGCGGACTAATTAGTTCTGCTGCACTTGGTCACGGAGGTATCAATCCATCTAGAGCATCTGGACACGGACTAGGTACTCCTGCGGTACTTGTTCACAGAGGTCTCAGTACTTCTACAGCGCTTGGTCAATCTGGACTCGCCTCAGGATTGGGGGTCGGACAGAACAGCGGCGTCGGAAACGGTGGTGTGCGGGTCAACTTCATCACTCAAACAGTGCCAGTTCCTGTACCTCAGCCTTACACTGTACCAGTCACCAGAGCCGTTTCTGTACCTGTCGGCGTCCCTGTGGCTGTTCCTAGACCTGTTCCTGTCCCCGTACCTGTCTTTCAACCCGTTCCCATCACCGTCACCAGACGAGTTCCTGTTACTGTAAACAGACTTGTCCCTGTGCCTGTATTCCAACCTGTCGCTGTCCCTGTGGCTCGACCATATGCCGTGCCTATTACTCAGCCTGTACCAGTACCAGTATCTCAACCCGTCCCTGTGGTTCAGCCAGTCACTTTGAATGTCCCTGTTCCTAATGTGGTGGCATCTGGTAACTCTGAAGCAGCTGATGCTAGCGGTGGCAGTGAGAGTCAAAGAGGACCTAGTTACCTCTCCTCTGGAGGATACAGCAAGCACTGATAAGTGTATATTTTTAATTGTTTGTTTCTTTGTTTTGTTGAATTATTAAACAAGATGATTGACTGTTAATTTTATGTTTTATGTAATAACTGTCTGAAGTCAAATAAATGAAATGTATACATATTGGTGTATTTCATCCTATGCACTTCAAATTCAACGAACGTAAACGACTCTCTTTGAACTATTGCGTATACTTAAGAGATTAATAACACACTAAAGCTCTATTCACAAAAATATCAAGCCTAAATATGTATATAAGAAATATTGAGTTTTGCACAGTGTATCTGGAAGTTGATTTTAGTCTAGAATTCTCAAGGGAATAGAGAAAAAGGAAGGCCAAAACAAACATGACACTCGAATATTTGGGAAATTATGAAGAAAGAGAAACGTTGAAGAAGTTGAAGAACCTGAAGCAGAATAGAATCCGATGGAGACACACTACGTAGATGTTTAATGCTACTGCTACGACATAAATAAGATGGTGATGATAATTATGATGGGCAGTGTATTGGACATCATATTTCCAACTAATATGAATTACGAGTACTTACAGGTTTCATCAGAGTAATATAGCAACGAAATTGAAACATACCCTACTCTCGAGTCAGTTTTACTTGGCTAATACTAACAAATAGACCCTAATAATGAAACCTACAAATAGTACAAAAGCTTTCAGAAACTTAAATGCAAATACACTGTGAAAACCCAAACATTTTCTTCTAAATGTAATTACTATAACACAGTGGTACTCAAACTCCTTAGCACTGCGTACACCCTTTCCATAGATTAATATTTTCTCGGACCTCTTTCAAGTTGTCAGTGGAATGAAGGATAGATTATATTTTGGAGTTAATATTAAGTAGAAATGATCAGTGATATTTCCGTTATATTTTCCAAAATTGAATCAATATTAACTATTAAAACATAAATAATATAATACTCTCCTGAAAAAAGTTTATGGCCTTCAGTAATATATCTGTAGTGCACGGGAAAAGTGACATAAGTCAGTTTCCACAAACCTTCTTTGATAATTTATTGACAACTAACGGAACATCTGCTCGCTTGGAAAAAAATATATAAGTATTTCTCCCATTACAATAATTCATACAGAAAAAAATCAAATCGACATAAACCAGTGTAAGTTGTCAATAAATTATCAAAAAAGGTTAGTGGAAACTGACTTATGTCACTTTTCCCAAGCACTGCAGATACTACAACACCACTGATATTAAAACAGTAGAGCAAATAATACTGTAATATCAATATAGTCTTTGTATAATATTCTTGTTCTGAAAAAGAAATCAACAATTGAACGAATGTATAAGTTGTACCGACAAGAATAAATGGCAATGCGTTTGTGACGTTGTTGTTGTTTAGTCAACTGTCCGAAGACAGGTTTGAACCTCATAAGTAACACTAATAAGACATCACTCATAAGGCAACTAGGCCAGGAGATAATGGAGTAGAGTGGCCAGTTCCTTTCTCCCTCCAATGCATACATCGCCGATTAGCTACTATTCCACTAATCAGACTTCAGATGCAAATAAACAATTGTTCTTCCCCTGACACATATCGTCGAGTGAGATGTACTGCCTGATAATAGATGTACCGGGTGAATATTCTCATCCTGCGGATTGAGAAGTTATGCAGTACCGGCGTTTTACAGACTATCAGTCTTACTAATAAAAACTCTATATACAGATGTTTAACTGTCTTATACAATGAGTAGCTCGTTTATACGTCGTGTGTAAATTCCTTACTAATAATCTCTACATACGTCGTGTATAACGGTATAACTGTTACACAGCTACGTCATAGTTTCGTCATTAATTCGTTACGAAATATAATAAAATATCTTAAGTTCTCTATTGCATCCGGTAGTGCGCTCTAGTGTGACGTGTTAAGTATCGATAGTACAACTAGCTCTAATCTATAATCACACTATATTTTGGTCAAAGAGTACAAGCTAAAGCAATATTATTCTAATTATTTTCTGCTCTTTGGTTTGTTCTTCTGTGGTTACAAGGCAACCATCATCGTAAAATGGCAGTCGATACGAACAGCTGTTAAAGGGGCGGCCATTTTTTCTCTATATATAACGCTTAAACAAGGGGTTTCGTGTGTATAACTACTGCAAAGCAATTTCCATTGTATAGTTACAGCCTGTTTATACATCCATCGCTTATGCAGGGTATATTAGTAAAGTTTTATGTCTCAACTCTGCATAAGTCTCGTATAAAAACTATGCACGGTTTATTAGTAAGACTGAAAATCGTAAACACAGTCCCCTGCGTCGTATAACTTTCGGCCGAATTGACTGCTATATACCGCAATGAGCACGAGCGGCTGGAACCACCTATTTATAGGCAGATTCAATGTCTAGAATGTTCTACGCATTCGGAAGAAAACATGCTTTTCTAGAACGTTTCAAAACATAAGTAGATTATGGAGAAAAAAATATGTATCCAGAGCCGTGGTTTGAACCCGGACTAGCACCGGAACAATCCAGCGTGTTAACCGTTGCGCAATCACAACACATTAACGCAGGTCAACATCGTACCCTTATCGGACGGGCTGGTAAATGCGATGTGAACACCTGCATTCCGCATCGTCTGTAAAATGCAGGTTTGCCTAGTTACCAATCCGCAGGATGAGAATATTCACCCTGTATATCAACCAGAACCTCAATCAGAGGTATCTTTGACATTGCCACATAAAAAAATGAAAATTCTTCTGAAGGAAGGAAAAAAATGTCCATATCCAGAATATCTGCGGAACCCCAGAATGAGCCTGGGTTAAGCGGACCCATTTTGACAACCACTGCTGTAAGATGTTGAAATATCGAATGCAAACATAACTTTATTTATAACAATTTTAGGAAGAAAGATCAACATTTAGATGAAGAAACCTATACGTAAGAACAATCAATTTCAATGGTTCTGGAATGGTATTTTGGAATATTTTGCATTAAATTATAGTCAAGACATTTTTTTCCTACATATGAAGTCATGGTATCGGATAGTGGCACAAATTGTTACTGCAAGCAAGTTTTACAGTACTGTCCAATGACTTACATTTTCAAGAGTGTGAAATTAATTATCATGGCACTTGTCTTGTAAATGGCTAAATTCTTTGTTCGGACATAAACTTCATTGAATAAAAGTTGAGCTACAAAGTTAGTATTTTTTCAGTTAGTACCGTTACGTTTGCGTGAACATATTGTGAAAGACATTTCAAAAGGGAAACAAAAAAATTTAAAGTTTTGAGAAAATTGAATTTAAAAGCTTCATGTTGCTGTGAAAAGTCCAGCTAACACACTCTAATTTGAAACTTACAGCATATACAAAACAGCTTTAATAGAATTTGGAGTAATTTCAACGATCCTTTGATTTTTCACAGCAACATAAACCTTCAAAACTCAGGTTTCTCAATACTTTTAATTTTGAGTTGTTTCCTTTTCGAACTGGGCCGTCGGATATGGCTTTTAGTTTTCACGTCAAGAGTTATGTTTACATTTAACTCTGCATCGTAAAATTATGGCTTGCTTAGAGACAGGCTGAATTAGCTCTCAGTATTTATAACTGTAATAGTCCACCTACAAAAACAGAAATGTATACAACTTTCAGTCATTTGTTCTTTATTCTTCTGGAGAACTAGCTCGGGACCTCGCACAGTGAGGATGGTTTTTTATTAATGTTGGCAAGTTGATGATAACGGTGAGGAGAAACGGGAGAACACGGAGAAAGCTCTCGCGCCTGTTTTGTTCACCAGAAATTCCTCCAGAACCCAGACGGGGATTGAACCCTGGTCGCTGCGGTAGAAGAAAGCTCTCAGTATTTCTGCTGTACCATACCTGCTTTTTCGATAACTACTGTAGTAGCCTAAGTATATTACAAAATTTTGAAAACATAATAAAAGTCTTCAGAAATTCCCGGCAATGCTATAAACACATTCTTCTCTTTTCCTTAATCGAATGATGTAGTTGGTCAACTGTCCGAAGACAGATTTGAACCTCACAAGTGACACCAATAAGGCATCACTCATGAGGCAACTAAGCCAGGAGATAATGGGTAGGTTACCCAGTTCCTTTCTTCCTCCATTACATAAATCGCTGACTAGTAACGTATTACACAAATCAGACTCCAGAATGATATTATCCGTTTTAATTTCAAGATAATTTTGGCTGGAACACCCTCATTCAGAGAATAGGTTCTTTTCATACCGTAATTTTACCACAAGGATAGGCATAGTTTTGCTTCTCTTCAAAAGAAAACCATACTAAGAATATTCATCCCCAGTGTCTTCGACCCAGTCTCTACCCATGCAGAATGTAAAAGCTAATATGGTAATCAATAGACCATCGAGATACATACAGTCTAACATAAGAGGTTGCGATTTATAATGGAAAATGTGGGATCACGTGTGATTTAAGGACGCAGTTGTAACTTATAACTTATCTCAGGGTTCTCCTGTTTTTCCATATTTGACATCTACAACATTCCGTCAACATTTCTCCATTTCGTTATCATTCCATAGCATTCTCCCAAAGCCGGCTGGCGATGGAGGGGAATGACTTAGTGACGAGTGAGTTTGCGTGCTCAAAACCTGGTTACGCAGCGAACCTTAGTATAGTCAGCTGGTGTGGGTTTTGGAATGCGTCTAGCTTGAAGGTTAGCGCAATAGATTGTGAAAGGTCGCTGTGCTCGTCTATAAAATCCATTCAATACTACTGTAAAGAAATTAATACTAAGCACTACTGAGATAGTTTCTATAATCTATATTCTGAGTGATACATCTAATTCAATTTCATACAAACAGTATACATTACTTCACTCTCCTATATTCCTTAGTTAACTGTCCGAAGACAGGTTTGAACCTCATTATTATTATAATCCTTCCAAATAAGCTTCATACAAAGATTCATTCATTCATTCTTTAATAGTGTTCTGCCCAAGGGCAGGTTTTCACTGCAAACCCAGCATTACTCAGACTTGCCTATTTTCTGCCTTTCTCTTGTTAGTCTACGCATATGATCGATATATATATATATATATATATATATATATATATATATATATATATTAATGTCGTCTATCATCTGATATCTTCTTCTGCCCCAAACTCTTACTCTAAAATATTACGGTTTCAGAACTAACTTAATTTTCCCTGTTTCTTTAGAAACTTTAGACGTTCAGTTATCCTCTGACGTCATCTTACTACCCCAACTCCCGTCTTTTCTTTCTTGTTATAATACCGGGAAATCATTCACTCCCAATTTCACCTAAACCGATTGAAAATACACCTTTCTCCACTCCCACCGCTTCCACTAAATCCCATCCCTACCAATAGGACTCAAGTAGGAATAGATCTGTCAGACCTAAAAGAATATTATATTTTATTTTTTATTTTATTGGGTTATTTTACGACGCTTTATCAACAGCTAGGTTATTTAGCGTCTGAATAAAATGAAAATGCCGGTGAAATGAGTCCGGGGTCCAGCACCGAAAGTTACCCAGCATTTGCTCGTATTGGGTTGAGGGAAAACCCCGGAAAAAACCTCAACCAGGTAACTTGCCCCGACCGGGATTCGAACCCGGGCCACCTGGTTTCGTGGCCAGACGCGCCGACCGTTACTCCACAGGTGTGGACAATATTATATTATATTATATTATATTATATTATATTATATTATATTATATTATATTATATTATATATCACTAGCTAAAAGCACCCCGCGTTGCCCGGGTTTTCCTTTTTGCTTCTGATTCAAGGAGATCTCGGCAACTGAACTATAGAAAACCAAAACGAATTACTGTCTTTACTAAGCTTTCCTTGTCCCTAAAGATGAATCTTTACATAGCGTCACTTACATGAATTAATGACCTTCTTAGCCAAAACGCCTACTAACATTAACACAATTTAAAACAGATGAATATCAGGCACCAAAAAGAAGAAATGTCATGTGCCTTATTGTTTTTGTTTCTAATTAGCTATGTCTTATAGTTTACTTACTTACTTACTGGCTTTTAAGGAACCCGGAGGTTCATTGCCGCCCTCACATAAGCCCGTCATTGCTCCCTATCATAAGCTAGATTAATCCAGTCTCTATTATCTTATCGCACCTCCCTCAAATCCATTTTAATATTATCTTCGCATCTACGTCTCGCCCCCCCCCAAAAGTCTTTCTTCCTCCGGTCTCCCAACTAACACTCTATATGTATTTCTGGATTCGCTCATACATGCTGCATGCCCTGCCCATCTCAAACGTCTGGATTTAATGTTCCTAATTATGTCAGGTGAAGAATACAATGCGTGCAGTTCTGTGTTGTGTAACTTTCTCCATTCTCCTGTAACTTCATCCCTCTTAGCCCAAATATTTTCCTAAGAACCTTATTCTCAAACATCCTTAACCTATATTCCTCTCTCAAAGTGAGAGTCCAAGTTTCACAACCATAAAGAACAAACGGTTATATAACTGTTTCATAAATTCTAACTTTCAGATTTTTTGACAGCAGACTGGATGATAAAAGCTTTTCAACCGAATAATAACAGGCATTTCCCATATTTATTCTGTGTTTAATTTCCTCCCGAGTGTCATTTATATTTGTTACTGTTGCTCCCAGGTATTTGAATTTTTCCACCTCTTCAAGAGATACATTTCCAATTTTTATATTTCCATTTCGTACAATATTCTGGTCACGAGACATAATCATATACTTTGTCTTTTCGGGGTCTTATAGTTTAGCTAAACAAAAAATCCCGTTGGTCCCTCTATATCCGTTGAGCATAGACGCAATGTTCTACATTGATCTAAAGCTGTGCTGACAGAAATTTAATATAATTTCCTGTCTGTGTGTGCTTTCGCTTGACTTTTAAAGACAGCTGGTGATAATAGGGAATTCTCTTGTTCCCAGTCTGAATCCCTTTTGGTAACTTTTTTTTCACTTGGTTATTTAACGACGCTCTATCAACTACGAGGTTATTTAGCGTCGAAGAGATTGGTGATAACGAGATAGTATTTGGCGAGATGAGGCCGAGGATTCGCCATTGATTGCCTGGCATTCACATTAAGGTTGGGGAAAACCTCGGAAAAACCCAACCAGGTAATCAGTCCAAGCGGGAATCGAATCTGCGCCCGAGCGAAACTTCAGACCGGCAGGAAAGTGCCTTAATCGACTGAGCCACGCCGGTAGATTTTTTTTATGTAACCGTTGGAAATATCTCATAATAGAACCAAAACATTTTGATAAATATGATACTGTTTTGTTTTGCCTTTTTTTATCCATCAAACATCTCTAATGTTATTTATTTCAATGGTGTATGTTATTCAAAGTTACGAAATCTTTCCACGCCGACTAAATGCTATTTCGAGAATGATGAGCAAGACCCGTAGCGCACGAGAGTTCCGAGACGAGACTCGAAAGACAAGTGCAACGAACATAGCGAAAGAGAGCGGCATTATATCATGTTATATTATATTATATTATATCATTATCATCATCATCATCATCATCATCATCATCATCATCATCATCATCACCAATGAGGTGCCAGAAGAAAATGTTCAGAATATGATTCAGTCTGGACTTCAAGAACACAAAAATCTATCGAGTGCTTTACTGTGAAATCAGGTGAAATACATCAAGTGTTTCCAAATGTGCAAAAGGGGGATACACCGGTGAAAACAAGTTCATTTCGATGTCATTTCTTTCTTTTTTCAGATGTGCTCAAACAAGTTTAAAATATTCACTACTAAAACACCAAAATAAATTGAACAAAAAATTGAATTGTGTAATTCATGGCGCAAATCATTGCACATTTAATCTCAAATGCAAATATTTACCAACGTGAGAGTGCGAGATGCAGAAGCAGTGAAAGCAAATAACTATCACTGAAGCGTGCTTGAAACAAAGTATATAAACTGGGGACCGCGGCAACAGCATCAGCATTCTCTCTGCAGACATGAAGGTCCTCCTGGTGAGTACTCAGCATCGCTTTCTGAACATTCTATGTATACAGTTAACTCTTGCTATTACCAGCTAACTGCGTCTGTAGCTCAAGCGCTAGCCCACTAGTCTTCCATCCAGGCGGCTCGGGTTCGATCTCCGGCCAGGTCATGATGGAATTTGTGGTGGACAAGGCAGAAGTTTCATAGGGTTTTTCTCGTGGTACTCTCCTTTCCCTCCATCAGGGGTTCCTGGGGCTTATCAGGCTGCTCGTCCGCGAAACGGACTGAGGCAGGATGGCTAACCAGTCAGCATCGGATTCACAAATGCCACCTGTTATACTTCGAAACCATCGCACATATAGGGCACACAATGGGTCAAAACATGAAGTCCGGGGTCCAGTCCTCGTAAGGCGAGCCAACTATTCATAATTAGAGCTACTAATATTGCCGATTACAACTACCATACGTATTTCGGTGTAGTATGCAAATCATTTACCTATATATTCTCACGATTCTCAACAACTCAGCTCTTTATCATATCAGCAATGTTTTTTTTATTCCTTGTTTATTTTCTTGAACTATCATTCAAAATCAGTGGCGGATAATGAAACCCAGTCTTTTTATATACATTTTTTCCTGGTAAGTCGGTTTACCCAGTTTTTTACTGTTCAAAATTGCTTGAACAGAGTACATTATTTACGTTTGTTAAAAATTAATACATACCACAATGCCATTATTTACAAAAGCGTGTGTTCAGTAATATATTTTGATTCACAACACACTGATACACTATAGCATATACCAGTATTGTAATCCCATTCGCATAGATTGATTACTATAAATACATGGCAGTAAATATTATTCTTAAATCTTATACACTAACATACAGATATTTCAATTCATACCACCACCACATTCAGCCAGCACGTGTTTGAAAGCCAAACTGTGCCATTATGCTGACACTGAAGTATACTAATTCACAAACTATACTCTCGTAGCAGCACTGTGCACACATCCACACAAAGTAAACGTTCCGACAGTGAGATGCTGACACCTACAGGCAAGAATACAGACTATTAAATTTCATACTCGAGATATAGCACGTGAACGATAGCATCGATGCACCTGACATTTGTAGGACAGATTCACTGTTCACTTAACGCTTTGTGCTCTTGACGAGTCATAAGCGGCCAGCGAAAGAGAATTTTCTCCCGCGCATGCGTGAAATTCCTGTAACCTTCTTGATAAGAGCACGGCTTGTACGTGAACGGATGTTGCCAAGTTTACATAAGAAGTTTATGCAAGATGCGGGAAGTTTAAAATACTCGATTCTGATATTATACATCCCCACCACGTCAATACGGTATTAAATAATAAAACTGGTCGTGCATTAATGGAAACAAGGTGTTCACGTGCTTTTGTGCTCTTATTGACGCACCGCCACTGTTCAAAATACAAGAATTAAATACATAGCCTACTGTACAACGACACAAAAAAATAAAACTTTCCATTTCTGGAAAAAGAATTTCTATAATCGCAAAAAGTAGCATATCTAATGTAAGATAAAAATTACTCTTTCCATATAGGCTATCAATCTATTAAACCGTATTCATTAGGGATTTCATCTCTTGAACTTCAGCATTTATTTTTTCTCAAAGAGTTCATTTCTAAAGTTTCTATTCTTTCCTTGTTCCTTTTTGTTAAAGTCCATGTTTCGAGTACATACATTGTCAATGGCGTGGTAATAGCTTTATAATACCTTTTTTTATCTTCTTTTGTATTTTTGAAGTTCTATTTATTGTGTCACACATAATTTGAGAATTATTATGATTGTATCTAAATATTATATTAGATCTATTAATAAACATGTACCCGTGCACTGAGTTATTATTTATGGAACTCCTGTTAATCTACTTGATTTCTTACGATAAAACACAGAACACCTTCTTGTCATTCGGTAATTTACAATAATGTACCTCTAATAACTTGACATTTGAGACATCTGAACTATATGTTTGGGCGATATACGAGTAATAACAGTAGAGTGGCACAGTTCAGATATAGTACAATTATTTGAAACAATTTTCTAAGACGTCGCTATAAGTAAAATCCCGTCACATGTATGCTGATAATGAGGACAATGAAAAGGCAGATAAGGTTGCCAAAATGCCTGTAGATCAAATGTTTGAGAACAAAACATTAAATTCTGATTTTGTGACAATAACTGACACTTATCTCACGGAAATAATGACTACCAAATGACAGTCATATTTTTTATCAACTGAAGCTGGCATTAATTGATACAAGTAGACGTATAACTCCCGACTTTCAGTCACTGTTTTTGAGAGACTAAACTACATTATATTAACACATATTAATGTTTTGTCGCGTATGATGGGCAGCATATTAATAGTATCGTAATCTGAGAAATACTAATAAAATATGTAAAATAAATTTATTGCGTCATTAGTTGAGTTGATTTAGAGAATAGCTGTGAACAGTTCTAGACACTGAATAATTTGTAACATATTGTAGGCTACATAACCTACAAGATCTACAATTTTAGAATCCGCCACCGATAGAGAACGTTATTGCTGTAGCTTTGTATCTACTTCGCTCCTTAACCATCCCATTCTGCTGCTTTATGGGTTACTTTCGAGTGAATCCGAAATCTGTTTCATTTTCACTACCATTGACATAGATGATTCTTATATATCGATGGCTAAGAAGTGATACCTCGTATCTGTAAATTTTGCTGGTGATTCAAGCAACTGTTTTAAAAATTATTTTTTTCTCAAACTAAACAAAATTGAAGGGTTCAGAGCCATAGTGGGCCAAGCGCCATTTATTAAAAATGGAGAAAGCAAGGGTTAAAGTTAAGTGAATACCATAGTTTAATGAAGATTGACATATCATTTAGTTTTAATGTCTATACTTTATATTTAATTTTAACCCTGTTTTCTACGTCTTCAGTAAATGGCGCTTGGCCCACTGTGATTCTGAACCCTTCAATTGTTATACATGTTTCTGCTTTGCAAGATCTTCTAATCGAGGATAAAATGTTAGATAACTATCCACTTTTGTGAACATAATAATGATATAGTTAATCTAAATACGAGGTATCACTTCATAACCATCGATATGAAACTTTTCCATCATGACCCATATATCTAACGACCTTAAAATTCTGATACCTAACCTATTCCAGATCTGTGTCCTGGCTCTCGCCGTAGATGCCAAATCAGCGCAGAAGAGAGGGATAGAAGGACTAGGCTACGGCTCCGGTAGCGTTCATCACAGCCACGGAGGAGTCAGCTACAGCTCCATTACCCGTGGGTCAGGTGGCCTTGTTGGTTCTGGAGGATATGGTTACGGAGGAGTTTCAGGAGGTTACGGAGGAATTTCAGGAGGTTTCGGTCAAGGAGGATTCGGTGGTACCGGTTTCGGCGGTAGCGGTGGACTAGGTGGCGGCGTCGGAGGTTTTGGGGGAGGCGCTGGAGGCGGTGATGTACAAGTCAACACCATCACTCAAACAGTTCCAGTCCCTGTGCCTCAGCCCTATGCAGTCCCAGTCACCAGAACCTTTCCAATTCAAGTCCCTGTTCCTGTAACCATCTCGGTCCCTCGCCCTGTACCTGTGCCAGTTCCCCAACCCGTCCCTGTGACCGTCACTAGACCCGTAGCTGTTCCCGTTGAACGCCCTGTCCCTGTTCCTCAGCCTGTTGCCGTCCCAGTGCCACAGCCCGTCCCTGTCCCTGTCTCAGTGCCTCAGCCTGTACCTGTGCCCGTTTCTCAGCCGGTACCTGTACCTGTAGCCCAGCCTGTGGAAGTGCCTGTACCTGTGATTGTTTCATCAGGAGGTGGTGGTTTCGGAGCTGGAGGTGCTGGTTTCGGAAGCGGTGGTTTCGGAGCTGGAAGTGGTTTCGGAAGCGGTGGTTTAGGAGCTGGCGGTGCTGGAATCGGAGGTGGTTTCGGCTCAGGTGGCCTAGGACATGGATTCGGAGGATCTGGAGGACATGGTCTTCATGGAGGCTACAGTAAACACTGATTGCACTGAAGCTAGGACATCTCTCCATCTTTGATACTAATATTATTTATAAACTTAAGCGTAGTATAAAAATTTTCCATTTTTGAAAACTGTAAAAAAAAAAAGCTAATGATTAAGAAAAATGTTTTATACACAATAAATTAATTTCATTCTATTCTGTGCTTTGTCCTTCAATTACTTCCTGTTCAAGATTTTCACGACTATAAATCTATAGGCAGTGTTAATCTGAGATCTATATCGAGCAAATAATAATTATAAATATTTGGAAGAGAGATAACTGTTATGTACATACAGTGTGGATAGTGATGGAGGAAATAAATTAAATACCGATATATTGATATCGCAATATATTGCAAACCTAATTTCGATAAACGATATATACCGCAGAAAATTTATCGATATATCGAACGATTATCGATTTATCGCTATTCCGTAAGCAAATTACATTTTCGGGCGTACATTTACTGTATTACAATAAAATTACTTACATTTTAATATTCCTTTTTACCATTGAAATTAACTTTATAACAGTCAAAAGCATAAATGTAAAATTGTAACAATAAACAATACATTTTCAATACCATAGATGTAGGTCCTGACCTAAATCATAATTATGGTGGAGGCAAGGGAGATTAAATGATTTAGTGGGAGTGAACTCTACATGGTTGAGTATTTCATATTGCAACACGATTCAATTATTCTAATGTTATATAGGATTCAATCCACGACATAGATATAATGCTCTTTTCTACCAGACAACGAAATCATTTTTAAATGTAAGTAAACAGAACTTGTAATTATTTTTAAATGTAAGTAAACCGTACTAGAATGTTACAAGTGTTAACAAACATCACAGTTGATTTGATACAATCCTCCTATAGTAAATTCCCATTGCAAGTTACTGTTACACTATAACATTCAAACAACAATGATGATGATTATAGGGATACAATTTTTATGCACTAAAATATATAAGAAAACAGAATGTCAGCACTAGGTTGTGCATAGAAAACATAGCCGTAAACAAATGTCACATCGGTATTAAATCCTTGTTTCTCTTTGCATTTCAGAATATAGAAATAAAAGTTTTGATACTGGTTTTGAGGTCAGACGGTTCCCTTTCAGGGTGGGAGTTGCTCCTACCTTAGAGAACATTAATAACAATGTTACAACAGTAGTAGATAAACCTTCCGTCTGTCTCACGTTTGCACACACTGGATTTTGAATTTGGTGCTGCATATTAAAACAGTTTGAATTCGAATTTCAGTCCAGCCAATTAGAACAAGGTACTCAGTGAGGTTGCACAATTATGTACTGTAACTGTCCACCTTCGTTAGCGCCATCTCTCGGGAATTATCGGATTTGTCTAGTGTGGATTTTGTTGTTGATAATGATAATAATTCCACAAAAAAAAAACGATAAATTTATGAGAAAAGCGATACGATATATTGAATCAAAATTTCGATATTGATATATCGTTATATCGAAACGAAAATATCGATATTTCGTAAAAACCGATATATCATTCCCACCTCTAAGTGTGGAAGTGAAATAACCTTGCAGATTGAAAGGGACGATAGGGTACACTAAACACTTAAATGAGTAGCAAACCTCATATTACGTTTTGTCATTAAATGCACGGTTAATTAGAAAATTAAGTTTGAAGTTTCAGCAATATGTCAACAACGCCGCTAACACATTCGTCTCGTAATACAGATGTAAGAGATCAACGAACTCGATCTGTCTCGCTAGGTGAGCTATTCTTTGGCTACGACATTGCAATCTGCTCGCATCGTGCAGTGGCTTGAAATTAGTGAGTTTTAAATTAAATTTAGCCTACGCGAAAACCATTCATACTATTGAAATACGCCAGAGGTATAAATGATTCTTTATTAGATTTCCTAACGATACGGAGAAAGATCATGATCCTGCTTGCAATAGTAACCGAATAAGAGGATGTTAAACATTTTTTTCTGAAAAACTATCAACTTTTCACCAATATTATAGGTTACAGTTTTTTTGTTACATACAACATGAGCTATTCGCTCTGAAAATCTGCAAGGTCATTTCACTTCCACTCTTTTATAACTGAAAGATATCCCATTACCGCTCCAGAAGTTCAGTACTACAGAACGTTCGCTAGAGATGAGGTTTCGCTCAAGTAAATAACGTCGCACTTTCACTGTTAAGGATCTAACGCGTCTGCCAAGAGAAATAGTGTGTACATTTCCCCTGGATCAAGTGTGGGAAGCTTTTGTATTGCGTAATATGAATAGATAACCCATGCTGAAGAGACGTAAAGATCGAAGCATTAGTATACGCAGACTTCCAGTCCATGCAGTTCAGTTTAGTTCGTGGCAATTCAGTACACATTGGAACAGCGGATCATATATCCTACATATTTTATGAGAAATCGTACAAAAAGTGTCATGCTATAACTAGGGCCGTGACATCGGTATATTTGTATTAGCCTGAGATGAACATACGACGCCCCGGACAGAATGTAGTCGACGTGTTTCAAGTACAGGCAGGGAAGCGAATTTGACACACCTAAGCAAGCTCGTTCCGTGTTTTGTATAAGATTATTGCGTGTTATAAAATCAAGACAATACAATCATTGTATAATAATCGGAAAGGTCTAAAATGCTGGTGAAGTTGAGAAATCATACTTAAATTGTCACAAATGTGGTAAAACATAAGCCTGAAAAGATGTTTTTTTTTTCTTATATATTTAGAGTTTTGCATTACAGGTTTAGAAAGCCGAAAACATAATATGGCGTACAATTTTGCTTTCTCTATATTTAACTGTTACATTAATTTATTTATCACAATTTCGTACCTTACTTTTCTTGCGTGTTATTTCCCTGGTTTCGGTTCCTGCTGCAATAAACAACTTTCATTTTCAAAGTTTCAAATGAAAATGACCGCCGAGTGCCGGATAGTATAACCGTGTATGCTGAAAAACTGCGTTGCAACATTGGCTGAAACCATATGTAAAATATTTAATATTATCAATTTCATTTCTACATCACACAGTAATACAAAAAAAACGTGGTTTCAATTCATTATGCAAAATTGCAAAAATTGTATCAGATGACAAGTACGATTGTTATAAACTTGATGTAGAAATGAAATTGATGATGTGAAATATTTTACATTTGCGCTCTTGACATCAGCCGATGTAGAACGCAGTTTTTCCGCATACAAGGTTATACTATCAGACTCTCAGCGGTCATTTTCATTTGAAACTTTGAAAATGAATGTTGTTTATTGCAGCAGCAACCGAAACTAAGCGAACAACATGCAAGAAAAGTAAGGTACAGAATAGATGTGATAAATAAATTAATGTAACAGTTAAAGCAAAATTGTACGCCATATACGTTTTCGGCAGTCTAAAATTGTAATGCAAAACTCTAAATATAAAAAAGAACATCTTTTCAGACTTACGCTTTACCACTTTGTGAGAATTTAAGTATGATTTCCAACAATTATTTTCAACCTCACCAGACCTTTCCGATATTATTCCTTGTTATACAATAATTATATTGTCTTGATTTTATAACACGCAATAATCGTATACAAAACACGGAACGGGCTTGCTTAGGCGTGTGTCAAATTCGCTTGAAACACGTCGACTACATTCTGACCGGCGTCTATGTTCACCTCAGACTAACACAATTAATGTACCGATGTAACGGCCCTAGTTATAACCAACTCTTATTATGAAGTAAACCAATAAACTGTTCCATACAAACAGATGGATCTGCACTTAACTGCTACATCCTTTGATAATACCAACAAACACAAAGAAATATAATCTCGCAAATAGCAGGGTTCTTTTCAAGTCAGAAGAAAGATAAAGCGAAATGAGCTTGAGTTCCAGTCAGTCACTCACCTGGAACATAAACAGATATCTTTGTTCTGAGATAGGAACACATTCTTCTCCATCAGCTCTCAAAGAAACAATAGCCCTTTTATCCCATTAAGTTCTCTTCGAGATATTCTCCAATACTGAGCATTCACTAGAATGTCATAAAACTTTACGTCAATATGACCATGGGTGGGAAAACTCGTGCTCTCAAAGCGTGAACACAACCTCAGTGCAGGTAGAACGGACTCTGTACTAGCTGTAGTGTCTGTATGAGGCTCTTGCAAGACGCAAGTTTGCTCGCGTCTGCAGTTAGTGGCGGTTCGTTTTAAGTGAAAAACAAATTAATCCCCAGATCATTTCCCTTTAGTGATGAGTCGAAAGAGAGAGATTCTTTTTATTAAGAAGGAATGTAAAGCTTGTATTATGTTCTATTACACTTCCTCGCGCATGACATTTTATGTTACAAATAAACACAGTGAAGGTTTTAGTAAAGAAATACTGTCTAGCTCTGCTTTAGAATAGCTAATGGTAAAAATGGGATCAACAAGGTGAGACTGATATCAAATATCGTTAGCACGTTGTGTGTGCAAGTTGCAGAATTGCACGACATATGATCGACTAGCTAAGAGCATTTATGGATAAATTTGAAATGTGGCAGTATCATGTAAAACAGTGATGTCAAAGCAAGCGCATTTTTCTGACCTTGACGTCATGCGTGGGCATCAAGCACTAAGTATGGAAAGAGGAAGGGTTGTGTATATGAATAAGCAACCTGTTGGATTAAGAAAACAGTGGTGCACAAACTTCAAACGGAACATGAAATTTTATGTCGTTATTTTTATATGACTTCTTTCTGTTTAATATTATGTATATTGTCTGAAAAACAAAAGTACTAACACTGATTTCTTAATATTGCACTTGCGTTTTAAATCTTAATAACATAATAGAGAGTCAAGAAGGAATATTCACTTAAATTCCATAGTAGTATAATATTATACTGTATTAAGTGGATGAAACACATCATGCATAAAGAAAGTGATATTCCAAAGAAAGAGATTGAGTATGACATGATAAGTTGGAATTTATATTGATGGTATCTTCAGCCTTACAAAAGTAATCAATAAACTAATCAAAACAATATTACAGTACAAAGCAAAGTTACCTAGGTACTGTATCTGTTTTAAGTGTAAATATTACATAACAAAACTCTTATCGCATTATGCTTTTAAGGTGATATTTGTGAGCAACTTCCTATCATCAGAATATTAAATTATTTTCTCGAAATCTGCTGAAGCTATAGAGATGACATTTTTACAACACATGGGCACGTATCTTTTGCTTATGATGTAACATTAGTTGCTTTGTTAATTAATTTCCTTACAAACAATTTCCATGCGAATATTTTCAAAATTTTCAATACACTATCTTCAGTAATACGTATATACGGTATATTAGATTTAAGAAACCATTCTGTAAGGCTACTAAATAAATAGGCCTATATATGAAAATTTCACTTTTCTATACGGAAAGTTGAGAAAATATTTCTTTTGAAAAAAAATTAAACTTGTGAAAAATGAGCATTAAAATTAAAACTTACATTCTTATAATGCACTTATACTTCTCGAGCAAATCTAAAAATTAACATGGATACAGTTTTAATAAGTTCTCTTCCCTTTATCTATTGAATCAGTGCTGGCCATCCCTGAATATAGCTCGACCAAGCGGCATAAACCACCTCTTTCGTCTGTCTCTGTCCTTTCCGCTGTAAAGCGCTCAGGCTCTCCTGGGCTCTAAAGCACGCGCTTGCTCCTATGGGCATCAATTGACATGTCTGATGTAAAATATAGACAACTTCACTTTCTTTAACTATAAACTATCTTGAAGAGTGATAATAAAATCTTATCAAATATAAAACATTACTTCAAGACCTACAGCAGAATTCACTGTTAAGTTTGGAAAAACAGTGACAATTGACAAGGAATCGAGATTTTTCTGAAATCCTTTTGGCTTGTAGCCGATAAAAGATCCTAAAAGTTCATAGCTTGAATTGATAAATCTACAGAACAGACCGCCACTCAGATTCCAGCGAAATCAGGATTCAAATTGTTCTTAATGCTGCCTAAGTCAGAACAGAACAGCACGCCACTCAGATTCCAGCGAAACCAGGATTCAAATTGTTCGTAATGCTGCCTAAGTCAGAACAGAACAGAACAGACTGCCATTCAGATTCCAGCGAAACCAGGATTCAAATTGTTCGTAATGCTGCCTAAGTCAGAACAGAACAGCACAGACTGCCACTCAGATTCCAGCGAAACCAGGATTCAAATTGTTCTTAATGCTGCCTAAGTCAGAACAGAACAGAACAGCACGCCACTCAGATTCCAGCGAAACCAGGATTCAAATTGTTCGTAATGCTGCCTAAGTCAGAATTTCCAAATATAGGCTACTCTTTGCTTCCATATATACTGTATGCGCTTAAGGCAGAGTTTAATACAAGAAACAAGTGTAAAAGCTTTCAATGTACAGAAAGAGCTTAGAAGTAAGTTTACTTCATCTGCCGTGACCCATTTCATTAATGCCGTCACATATTGAAGTTGCATTTAGTCAGTATTTCATCCCCTCCCGCTGTTATGGTACAAGACACAGAGACAGACATTCCTACGAGCAGTAGCGGCACGCTGCACCTGTGAAATGTTGGCATACATCACAAACGAGTTCTAATTTGTGATACCGGAGCAGCTGCTACTCTAGCATGAACACTATTGAAAACCAAAATACACAATATAGATCAGTCAAACTCACGTGCACGATAGAGGTGGGGGTAGAAGACGCAGTTTCGTTGTGAGTACCCCCACACGTTACCTGCACTTTGTTTACGTTTCCGCTCTACTCTATTCCTTTATTTAACTTTTATTTCCCACTTTAATATGCCATATTTAACTATTTATTTATACAGGATGTTTCCGGGCTAGTGTTATAAATTTTCAGGGATGATGGGGAAGGGCACATGTATCAATTCGAGATAAGGAACCCTGGTCCGGAAATGACTGAGTCGAAAGTTACAAGCAAAAATAGTTGTGTGTAAATTAAATAATTTTTATTCCTCTGTAAACCTCATTTATGTGTATTTATCTGTACATCTTACACACACTATATTCATCTGACGTTGTTTACGTTGTCTGCTTACAATATTCAGTTCAGTGCGCTGTCTGAGGGGTGGAGACAGGAAACTACACTAAAGCAATGCAGATAGCGTAATATGTAACGGACATGGTCGGTCCTGATATGCACGTCTGTGTACAAGTTGCAGTGTCCAGTCGATCAGTCCTAGCGAAATGGAGAAGTAAACGAGAGAGGAATATGCAGACCTAATTTTCGAATACGGATGAGGCAATGGGAACAGTAGACAAGCTCATAGATTGTACCCACGTAGGAAACATCCGGCCCATACCATCTTTCCACGACAGTTCCAAAGGTTAAGGGAAGGAGGGCACATGGTGCCAAATTACAATTCCATTTCAACACAACTAGGCTATTTTTGCTTATAACTTTCGACTCAGTCATTTCCGGATCCAGGTTCCTTATTTCAAATTGATAGCCTACATGTGCCCTTCCCCATCATCCCTGAAAGTTAGCAACACCAGCCCGGAAACAACCTGTATAACAAAATCTTTTGGTAAAATTCACTACAATTTCCATCACTGTTGAATTATACAAAAAGTTCATTTTTTAATAACATTTTCGGTATCCTATTTTTTTCATCCTTCCATTTTGTAGCCATTACTGAAAATAATCGCCGTAAGTGGAGAAAAGCTTAGCAGGAACTTTATTACAAATAGGCTATAATATTTCTCGTTTTTTTGCACCAGTTTAACCTATAAAATACACCTATTTTTCTGGTACTGTCAATAATAGTACTACGCCACCACCAACCACAATGCAAATGTGACTAGATACTGCGTGCGGGATTTGGAATTTGAAAACGGAACATTTAGCGTTCAAGACTCGCACCGTACTCTGAATAAAAAGACCTAAAACCGTATTGTTCCGGGTAAAACTGTACATCTGAGAACCCTAATCCAAGGGCCGTTCTGGACGTTTTGGCAAGGAGAAAACTGCCATCACCCCCCCGGAATTGAACCCGAAACTACCTATTCTATAGTGAATTGCTCTACCAGCTGAGCTAACCGGTAGCATCATCTTATCTGGGACTTGTCCCTAGTAATTAACAGCTAACGACTCAAACGCGTGAGAGAAACATTTACGTTTCAGAAACAAGAAATCTAAACTATGCTTAATTAAACAATTTTCTTAGCTGTCAGAAACGAACTCAACTGTTACATGAATAAATAGAACAAATAGCAAATATTCTCAGTAAATTACATGTAGGCTACAAATTTAATAATACTCTTTAGAATATATAAATACAGAAAATGCAATAAATTGCATCATGTTTCACGCAATCCAAGACGTGCGGGTCCACATCTGTGGAGTAACGGTTAGCACGTCTGCCGCGAAACCAGGTGGCCCGGGTTCGATTCCCGGTCGGGGCAAGTTACCTGGTTGAGGTTTTTTCCGGGGTTTTCCCTCAACCCAGTATGAGCAAATGCTGGGTAACGTTCGGTGTTGGACCCCGGACTCATTTCACCGGCATTAACACCTTCATCTCATTCAGACGCTAAATAACCTAAGCTGTTGATAAAGCGTCGTAAAATAACCTACTAAAATAAAAAAAAGACGTGCGGACAATCCTTGTACTACACAGGACATCAGATATGCCCCATTCACTGGTGGCTGCTTGATTCAGACGTGAGCCACTTAATTACAAATTCTTTACGCTTGAAGCAGTAAGTCAACCACTGAAAAGTGAAGTAAACATACTACATCTCTTTCTCCATAAACGTTCAACTGTGTAAGATATGAAAGAATTGCATCACTGGTCTCTATTCTACCATAACTGTTATATAGTACATTACATTACTAGATGCGATATAGTGGGTGATAGCACAGTTTACATAATCATTAAACTATGTCTCATATACGAAGACAATGGAAACACTACTGGCACTGTCATAACGCTTTCCTCAATAGATTCATCAAGCTTCGTCCCTTTACTCCTATGTATGATACCGTTACTAGAAAAAACAATTTAAATTTTAACATATGTAGAGTACAAAATATCATCTCTGTTAATTTTCGATGATCTCCACGCAACATGGCATTAGTCATTCCATTCGTTCGAAATGGGTAGAAGTTACTGAAAATTAGCATATACTAAAATTTCGTCTGTCTCTGTCACTGTCACATTTAAAACATGTATTTTCGTAATTTCTAAAGTTTAAGTTTTTGACTAGGAATTTAATTCTTATCACAGATTGTATGCAAAAAAAAGAATTAACTGTAGTCGCAAATTATTGAAAATCGATTAATTTATTCATTTTGTTCGATTTAATTATTTAATGT
The DNA here is from genome assembly GCF_040183065.1 of Periplaneta americana. Classification (NCBI taxonomy): domain Eukaryota; kingdom Metazoa; phylum Arthropoda; class Insecta; order Blattodea; family Blattidae; genus Periplaneta; species Periplaneta americana. The sequence continues at coordinate 71,408,298 of NC_091120.1, forward strand.
TGTAACTGTCACTCAATTTAGTTTATAATAGAATGTGAAGATAATAATAATAATTATTATTATTTTAAATTCTAAAAACAACATAATGTAATTTTTCTTCTCTGTAATAAATCTAGCAGATTAAAGTTAGTTTTTTTTAAGTATTATAAGATGTAAGTTGTATTGCATATTTGAGTAATAATGCGGCATTTCTTCTGTTTTTTGTTTTCCTGTATGCATTAATATCCTGTATGCCTTAATAATTTTTGTACTGATTTTGGTTGTGTATTTCGATTAATTGTTAACAGTTTCACGTTAATTGTAATAGGCATAATGTAGCTACATTAGGTCTATACAAAATCGTCTGTAAATGGATATGCACGTTGTTATAGCCTACAATCTACATCATTGGTCGTCAGCACTCGCTGAAATGGGTTACGGGTAAGCAGTGCATGGCAATGCACCCTCGTGCAGGAGGAAGCATACCCGCCAGCAGCCACGAATGCACGCTGGTGCTGTAAGAGACGCTAGCCCAAGAGTGCAGTGTTCTGAATGACCGCTGACTTTCATACTTCTTTATTCTACCACGATTAATGAGAGCATCTCGGCTTAGCAAAGTTCCAGTTACATGGCGAAAGAACAACAGCAGGAGCAGTCGTTCTCCCTCCATATTAGAAAAGAGGTAAAAATTGGAAAGAATTGACCAGTGTAGCTAATCCAAAAGTGGGAAGTGATTATTTAACACGTGAAATGTAGATGTAGAACACTTCAAAATGAACGCGAAACGCACATTTCACTTCCCTTCGTATATTTCAAGGTAGACCAAAAGCTTAAAATAACCTGTCACAGATTTCTATATGCAAGGCATACCAAAAGCCTAACCTAACCTGTCACAGATTCGTATATGCAAAGCATACGAAAAGCATACGTGTGGGATTCTGTGACAGGTTACATAGGTTGTTAGGTTGGGTTAGTTTTAACTCAACCTAACCTATGTAACCCTGTCGCAGATTCCCGCTCCGTAGAAGTTAGAAAAATGCAAGTAGGATGTTTCAGTTCGCGTGGTATAGAAAAGCCGAAATATGTATGGTGAATATTACCAGCAATGCAGTGTCGCTTCTCACTGGATGCTAACAGACTACTTTTTCGTATGGTGTAAGAAAACGAAGAATAACGATCCAGGACATAACAAAAGCCGGTAAAATCCAAGAATCAGTCGCTGTTTGCCAGACCAATAGGAAATGGATGACGCGATATGACATCACGCACGATGAAAATTCACATATTCGTGCACGCAAGGCATACCGTAAGTGTACACTAGCGTTAAAGTTTCGTAATATCACCAAAGTTATGTTAGAGCTTTAAACATTTGTGAAGTATCAAGGGAACTAACTCTGCGCTAGTTTAGCCGCGTTTCGTTATGGGTTAGATGGGTTAAATGAGGGGATAGCTAAGTGACATGAAGCCGAGGTATGTGACAAGGTTAATGGGTTAGTTGAGTGGATAGCTAAGTAGCATGAGGCCGAGGAATGTGAACAGGTTTCAATTATTTAAGTACGTCCTCTCTCCCGTGTGTAGTGTGGGGAGATATCCAAGTTTCACCTATAGAAGATAGGCCTCCGTGGTAATGTACCTCCGTTATATAGGCCTAAATATAGAAAGTCGCTACGTTTTAAATAAGACCAATCTAAGGAACCTGTCTATGAAACTTACTATGCTTACATAAAGTAAAATTTAAACGGCACCACTCAATATGACAACAGACCTAATATATCATCGACAACTTGTCATAACTTTTTCAATTCTTTAACAATAAATGGTGCGCATTCGCTACAACAAAATCTCAAACTTAATGGAAATTTAAGCGAAAAGCGTTCTCTACTCACCACCATCGGGACGTCCATTCACTGTTCACTGTTGCAAGCTTTATTTCTTTCAGACACTTCCTATTTCATACACGAAAAACACTCGTTCTATACACTTTTCGTCTTATATTCACTGCATTACACCAAACTAGAAGCAAAATGTATCCTCTGCACAAAAATTCACTGTTTCCAGCAGCCACAACACCACGTTAGATTTGTTATAAATTAAACGAGATCAAGAAACTAGCCACAGTCAAAAATCACGGTAAATGTCCGGAGTGGCATATTTTCGTAAGAAATTAACCAGATGTTTGTAATAAAACACAGAAGAAGCTTTTTTCGCATTGCCGAAACGATATTTGCAATAGACACGCATCACATCCTACCTACCTATAAGAAACGATTTACTTACATGCGTCGTTCTCAAGGACGCAGATGAAAAAACTACTTCGTAATTTCAAGCGATGTCGGCCAGATTCAGTACCGCCAACATGTATCTGATCTGCGGTCGAAACAATGTTCCCTCAGCAAAAAAAAGGTTAACTAATAAATCTTATTCTGTTGTTCTTTACTTTAGAGACGTCCTATCCAACAAATCTTATTCTAAATTCTAACCTCTCTACGCTGCTCCAATAAGTTTTCGGTTTATAGACTGCAGTGCCATGTTGTGGAAGACGTAACTATTTATAAATACAGGCTTTTCATAGTACTATGACCACGGTGTCTCACTGAATCCCTATTAACTGCCCTATGCGTGCTCTGACATATAAAGTAGGCCCGCCCCTACTGGAAATTCAAACTTTTCTACTTTTTAATATATTATGTACATTTTTATAATATGTTATGTTCACGATTATGTATATTTTCCACGTAGGCTACATTGATTTTGATTCAATATATCGGGGGAGAGATAATCAGCACAGAATATTATCTTAAAAATTAAAATCGTGAGTACCGAGGGAGTGTTTCATCCCTCTGATATGAAGACCTGCGGGCGCTCCTTACTGAAATTGACAAAACTTGTAATTCTATAAATTTATAGAACTACAAGTGTAGCATATGATGTAAAACACTAATCAAATTACCCATTCTATTACAGAACTGTGATACAATAGTTATTGTTTGTACATCAGCTTTATAAACATCTTCATCGTTAGTCAAAATCGTGCATAATATGCCACATTATTAAACTAATGCCAACTAAAACGGTTGGATGATAATCTTTCGTTCAAAATTCTTATATATATATAATTTATAGCCTGCATTTACTAGACTGACGCCTCTGTAGTTCTGACATTTTCCTATGTCTCTTTTTGAAAATTGAGATTATTCAAGCTTCAGACCACGACTTTGGTATTTCACACCTTTTCCATTATTCTATTGAAGAATAACGATTGAATGCATGAGAAAATGTAACCTACTGCAAGGCATTATATCACCGTATATAGGTAAAGGATCTAAGTTTGTTAGGAGAAATATCAAGTTCCGGAACAGTGCATGAAGCAAATTGCATAATGATAGAAAGCCAAGCTGAGAGGGTGTGCGCTATTTGTTTCCTTTCCGCATTGCAATCATATGAGCACCGGTGATAGTTATGTTGCACGCCTTCATCAGTTCCTTCATCCTCTTCACGCGTGACATGAGAGAACTTACAATCCTCAATGTTTATTGTTATTATTCTCGTCACCATTATTACCGTGTATACTAATATAAATTTGTAACTGATTTATACTGTACTGATACCTGCGGACATAAGCGCTGACTTCTTTTAAATACTGGGAGGGTAAGACTGCAGAGAAGTCTGAGAGTTCACCGCTGTGGAGTACCAGTTTGCAAGTCTCACAATGAAGCAACCGGGCTAGGGTTCAAATCCTGGTTGAGATTATTTTTTTTCTCGATTCACTAAGAGCATATGCTGGGTAACTTTCGGCGCCAGACCCTGGACTCGTTTTGCTGGTATTATCACCACCATTTCACAAGACGCTGGGTAACGATCACAGTTAAAACAGCGTCGTAAAACCAATTTTTAAAAAGTCTGAGAAAACTTTACTTGCTGTTTCTCAAAAATATCGTTACGTATTTTTTTTAGAAATTAACATCTTGTGATTTTTCATATATTGTTTCACCCAGGATGGTTGAAAACTATGGCCCTTTTACTGCTTTGCTCATCCTCCGTTGATTCCTGCAGCAATGATGAACATAAGCTATTAGTGTTATTGCCACTACTCCACATTGTCTAACTTTCCACTGTTACATTTGTGGAGGACAATGTTACAGTTCGGTGTTTTCTGGGTGTTTTACAGTTTTTCCACATTAGGCATCAACGTAATTCCGACAGAACTCTATTCCATTATTACGCTGTAGTATTCTCTGAAAGCCAACTGGCGATGCACAGTGGGGATTGGTCTTGTGACAAGTGGGGTTGCTGCTTGAAACTTGGGTACAAAGTGAACATTATTGTAGTTAGCCAGTGTGGATTGACAATATACCTAGCTGGGGTGTAAGCACAATAGATCTACAAGGTTGTAGAGCTGGGTCGTAGTGAAACCTCCAACAGTAAAGTACAATATTCTGAAAGAATGGTTTAACCCTCTCCCAGGCTGAGTCTTCCGAATCATCAGATACATTCTTTTCCCACACAAAGCCTAGTAATCGCTGATTGACTGCCACATGTCATTGCGAAGAAAGAGGAGTTTTTCACACCATCTCTTACAATGGCAGAAACAGACTTTAAAAATGTTTTTTCTGGCATTTAGAAGCTTCCTGATGAATAGTAGTAGACATACTGTTAATTTAATATACCTGGACAACTGAGATCAAATCTAGATGTGACAGTGTTTGGGAAGATTTGTTGCGGAGTATCTACATTTTCCACCTGCAAAAATTGAGTGAAATTAATTTTTTTAATATCTCAGCTACTATAAAAGCTAAATAAACAAAACTTTTCATGCTTAATACATACATTACACTTTATAAAACACTGTTCTGAATATTAAAGTAGCTAATAATTACCTGTAAAAATAATATGATAGATAGCTTTATTGATATTGTTCACAAAAGTACAAAAACTTAATAATTTAACAAAAGATCTATATACAAATGTAGTTCTACATAATAAATATACAATTTCCTAAACTAATTAATCTATCGCAAATGACAATAATTTATCGGTTCAAACTTGCACTGTAAAAATAATATGAAATTTGCATATTTTTTTTACAACCATAAAGCATTTACATAATTAAATATACCATTAATTAAATATCTGCCTGATTCTTACACTGGAATGTTTTAAAGTGTCAACACTTCAAAACATAGTCTAGGTAAAAGATCGTAGACTATGTTGTTGATGTAGGTCTTTAGAATATTTCTGTAAAAGAATCAGGCAGGTATTTAATTAATTGTAGATTTTATTATGTAAATACTTCATGGTTGTAAAAAAATTATGCAAATTTGATATTTTTACAGATAATTATTAGCTATTTTAATATCCTGAATAATGTTTTATAAAGTGTAATGTATGTGTAATAAGCATGAAAAGTTTAGTTCATTTAGCTTTTATAGTAGCTCAGATATAAAAAAGAAATGAATTTCAATAAATTTTTGCAGGCCAATGGTGTATCTCCCCACTGAATTCAACAATTTTCTCAGCATTATCCTTAGTGAAATACAGATGTACCTCATGTAGTGAACTGAGGGCAACATCTCAGGCAACGAAGTGACTAATTTAAACAGGAGCATAATTAGTTATTTGTAGAGACAGGATTTTCATGCATCATCAAATCATACTGCTGTATTTAGAGCCTGTCCTTCTTGCTGGAAGATTTGACAAAGAAGAAGTGGAAGCAGTACATATTCCAAATCCTTCTCGCAAAGAAGCCCTTGCCACAGTATCTGTAATTTGTTAAAGTTTCTATAGTCTCATTGCTCTTATTTCCGGCAGCCAATCACGTTGCAGGTCGTCTATATTTAAACGTGTGCATCCTGTGATTCGCTGCTGATGATGTTATGCATTTCCTAAGGCTCGATAAATACTTGATATATTCGCCCGCCATTTTGGCTCTTTCGTTGGCATTCGCAGAAAGCACATGAGGACGTTATTTGCCGCTCAATTATTTGCTCAATTACAATGCATTTGATTTATTATGATAATGTTTAATGGTGCGGCAAATAGATTCCTCGTCTGGTAGCTCAACAACGAAAGAACAAAAATGGCAAACGATACTACCTACCTAGACTTTATAGAGTCTTCACTTCCTAAGGTGTAAGCAAAGAGGAGGAGTCACGCAGGAAATAACAGCGACGCGACTTTAATAGTCAATTACTGATGTCACTTCCGATTTAAATCGTGTGGAGAATGCAATTTATTCATAGTACTGGATCAAGTGCAAGACAGAAAACAATTTTTTTACTTGTTTAATGGGACACTTTAATTGATAAGACAGTGTATTTGTTCTGACATTTCCTGAAAGGAAAGAAAATAAAATAACCTTTTATCCTGCATAATTACAGTATTTAATTCTTAAATTTCTTCAACAAATGTTTATACTGAATCTTACCTTTGTGTTAAAAGTTAAAACATCCAAAAATGACCCACTCTCACTAATACGCAGTCCCATTTAATATGCTATTTTTTTGCAGTCCTTTGAAGAACGTCTTACCGAAGTTTCAATGTATAACCATGGAAGTTAAGGACCAACAATTCCATCCTGAATATTTCCACACTCCAATTCCAAGGAGTGTTCTTGCTTTTAAATCTGTAAGTTTCAGCAAGTCTTAAATTTCAATTGTTTTACAGAAAAAAGTCACTAATGAACCAAGCAATATTACAAATTTAACCAGAAGTCAGAGAAAAATTACAAATAACATAAAAAATTAAGACAGAGTAAGAGTCACTAAGAAAGTAATCACATTTTTCTCAAACAAAATTTATTTAACAAAATTAAAGTTTAGCATAAAATGTAAACACTTGTAATGGTTATGTCTTACAATACAGTTTCTTTCTTTAAAGTTCATACTGCAAAGAGTTTTCTCCCTCTTGACAGTTTATATGTGATCTTTAAGATGTTATCACTAGTTCCTGATGTGCCACATCATCTTGTGATCAGCTTCTGATATCTTCACCCAATCTGCGACTTAGCCAATGATTCTGTCCACATTAGAGGAAATCTCCCTTCCTTTGACTTTTTGCTACACTGAACCGAACTTAATTTGCAAAGTTTCGCAAACTCATGAACTGTAAAATCAACACCATAATATTCACTACCTTTAAAGCAACAAATTCAATGCATTCACACTGCTTTAGAACACAGTTATGTTAAATTTTGGATCAGATTGAAAAATTTCATGATACATCAACATTTAAAGTAAGTTTCAGGAGTACAGAATTATGAGCTTCAACTTTGTATCTTATCCATTTTTAATTTTTCAGGGTCTGTTCATAATGCAGCCCCAGACATAATGTAGCCTCTTGCCTTATTGTACCCATCCTCATTTTTTTTTTTTGGTAAACAAAGACACGTGTTGTCACAAGATACCATCCTATAGCGACATTTCACGAAATAGGGAACTTGTGGGATGAGAAAGGGTTGCCAGCAGTGGCGGCTGGTGGTTTGAAAATATGGTGGTGCACAATGGATATCAAAGAGGAGTTATACTTTAAAGTTTAAAACCGTTTATATCTGAGGGCGTATATATATAAAGCTAATTTATATGCAATTAATAAGTAAAATGACTAAATACAATACCTATTTATACAGAAAGTCCAAAAATGGAAGGGGTCGTGGGCGGAGCTCTCTTTATTGCGATTTACCCTCATGAAAAACATTCGAGCACAGAATCGTCATCAGAATGCTACCAAGTACCAAGTGCAATGTTTTCATTCATAAAATTCAAATACTTTTTTCTAAGGCTGTCGGGAGATAGCAGCATTTATTGTCAGAACAACAACTCTTAGAATTTTAAAGCAAAAATACAAGCTCCTTTATGTATTGTGCCGTTTGTGTGCATGTAGATTGAAAAAGTGATATGCGAAATATGCGACTGTTTGTTGCACAAGCCGAATGAATACATTTTTCATGCTTATTACTTCGGACAAATGTCTAGTTGAAACAGATACTTTCCCAGTGAATTTAGTTTCTTCTGCACTGACGTTGGTGTCCATGTCAGGGAGTGCGACAAACCGTTCTCAATGAGGAAAGCAGTAGACCACGCCTCTAATCCCCCTGTCCCCGCATTAGCCAAACATCTCAATAAACTACCTTCCCTAGGTTTTTAACATCTTTGCAAACCAAGAGGCTCGGAGGCTCCTGCAGATGTACAAAACAAGACGCCAGCTGTAGATAGTCACGAATGAAAATTGTAAAATAAAATTATATTTTTAATAGTAACAAAGCCGGGAGATTAGGAACATTAATGGGGGCGTGTACAAACCTGCAACCCCCTTAACAAGCCGTCACTGGTTGCCAGATTTTCATACTGAAAATAAGGAAAATTTTGCAATTTACTGTTAGTTTCCAGAGTTTTCAAACTGAAAAGAAGGGAGATTTTGGAAGTTATTGCCTAACCTACCCAAGACAATATTACTGTATATAAGTCTTTTTTACCTTGTAGATGGTAATGTTATGTTTCAATTCATTTATATACAACTGCACTCAAATATATTTATTTAGAAACACTCAAATTACTATTTATATTTACAGTATGATTACCATTCATTCAATATCACCTTATGGTGGCCTTGAGAGCCACAGTTTTCAGTAGGTCATCTAGTGGAATCCACTAGAACTAATATGAAGGGTTCGAAAATCTTTTAGGATTCGAATTCAGATTTGAGAAAATTCAGGACTCGTCCAATCACTAAAACGAAATTCAATATTCAGAAAAGCTGGAAATATTATGTGACTAGAATGTCACTGAAAATAATTCCGTGGCAAGTAGGCCTGCTGAGAAATACAGACCACCAGGAAGACGGAACAAAAACTAGATGGAAAGACCAATTTTGACCTTGAGAGAAGATGAACAGGCAATTTACTCCTAAATCTGATGACAAATTATGTGACTGTCGCGATTTATTATTCAAAAAAACATCTATGAAATAATTGGTTTCTATTCAAAGAAAATAACTGTAGCATAATTTTAAAAATTATTCTAGGTCTAGTGTAGGGTGAGCAGATGTCCTGTTTTTAACAGAATTGTCTCTTTTTTCAGCCTCTTGTCCCATCCTGCAAAAAGTATGTTCAGGACACCAAATGTCCCATTTTTTTAAATGATGTCTTGTTTCCCTAAATTATTGTTAAAATATTTATTTTATTTTATTTTATTTTATTATGAAAGATAAATACATTAGTTTTACAAATATAATTCAGACTGTAAGTTCTGTGTTAGAAATATCTCGCATTAATGTATCATCAGAAAGAATGTTTTCATTGTTGAATTCAATTTGGTCTAACAAAAAGAATCAGTTTTCAGTTAAAACCATAAAGGCCATATTAATCACAAAATGTCATTTCAAAAATGTATCTTGCATGGATTTCTATAATTTCCTGAAGGAAAGACCAACACTTCTAGAGTAAATTCAATCATCAAAGAAAAATATTATGCAGATTGTACAGTTGATCTTCATGGAGAATGTTAAAATAGTTAAAAGATAATATGAGGCAAAAAATTTTGTTATGAAATAAGTTCAGAATACAGTGACATGAATATGTTGTAAGGTCCAATTAACCTGAAGTATTTTTAAACAGACAAATTAACTTATTTAATCCAGACTAGGTGCAATATAAAAAATTGTCAACAATGACTTAAGTCAAGTATCCATGCTTTTGTATGTACTTTTATAATTATTATAGACTAGTTATTATAAACAGTGCAGTATTTATTACTTGGCAGCACGAAAGGGCACATCATAGTGCTATTGCTCTACACGAGATCCATGTTTTGATCAATTTTGGCATCCAAAAATAAACATTCAACACTGACTGAGTTCGTGGTAGTGCCTCCAAAATATTTAGTGAAATGTTTTAATTTTGCAAGTTTGAATCAAGGTTTTAAGTAGTAATAATAATAATAATAATAATAATAATAATAATAATAATAATAATAGTAATAATTAGACCGAAACTTCATACAGTTGCACGTTTTATTCATTTGGCATATTGGAAAAGTAAAAGTGGATCTTTGTCGATCATGGATTTTACATTCAAATAAAGCAAACTTTATTTTACATAAATGCATATTTCGAGGGTTTTCCCTTTTAAATGCACATATATTTTAATTTGCATATTTAAATGCATTATATTAACATCTTTCCTTGTTTTGCCCGATTTATTCTCCAATTCCAAATTTCTCACTGATAAAAAATAAACATAATTTCCAAGAGATATAAAAATATGAGAAATACTCGTAAAACCAATAAGTTAATTACTGTTTATGAAATTGCTGCGACGACAATAAATACTTCTCCCTAGTTGTTTTCCACTTTAACATGAAGTCTAGCTGTGTACCTACATACTAGCTGTGTAAGTGTAATGATTCAGTTGTCAGGACGAAAATATGCGTCGCCTAGATACTTTTACTGTGATTTTACAGAAACAAATATGAGTGTATTTAGACACCTGTGGCAATAAAATTACGTATTGTTGAGGTCACGAACTGCTGCGACGACAATGCTGCAGGAGCACTATGATTTCATAGAAACAGAACTAAACGTACTTAAACACCTGCGACAATGAAGTCACATGTCACATCATGTGATATCGAGATCGTTCTCAGCATTTAAACTAATTCCAACAGCTAACAGAATTTTCACAGTAGAAAGCCTGGAGAAATCGTTGGTTGTTTACTCCTATAATAATTAAGCGAAAGGCAAGGAAATTAAAAAAAAAAAAAAAAGTTAGAAAGTTAAAAATGTACCAATAATTCAAATACTAAAATGAATAATTAACACATTTATAGAACAAAAATAGATTTAATAAAAATAATGGTTACTATAAATTATTTTCATTTATATCATATTATTAAACCAAATTAACCTATGACGTGTATTTTTTACTGCATATATTTCAATTTTTAGTGCATATATAAACAGTTCTTACTGCAGAGTTGCATGCATATTTTCAGGTCTTTTAGTGCATAATGCTTCGTTGTCTAGTAATAATAATACTAATAATAGTACTAATAATTATAACAACAATAATGATGAAGAAGATGATGATAAGCATATTTACAGATGATGATGATGATTATGATGATAAACATATTTACGGATGATGATAATGAGAGCACATTTACAAAATCAGGAAAGTGCTGTCGAGTTTTTAGCAACCTCTCCTCCATGCAGCAGTGCAAAAAGTATGATTAATGGATTTGAATATTATAATAAATAAAAAAGTGTTTTTATTACATGCATTATTCAAAATGTAAAATTATTTCTTTAAATTGTTTTTATTATATAGTATTTAGGCTCATTATAGTCACTTTAAATATGAAGCCATATCCCAACTGTCAACTGCCTGGGGTGATACACTAGAGTGCTGCCATTTACTGGCCAGTATATGCAAAATCTCATAGATATTGCCACCTATTACCCTTATCTACCAATATTTACACCACATGTAATACTTATGGATTCAGGTCTTGCAAAGCGGTATCTTATTCACACTCACAGAGTCAGTCGGTCGGTCAGTCATTTATTTACTAATTTATTAGAATGCAGACAACTTGACAAGTGAGACACACTTTGAGAACCAATGCTGCAGACTTCCTTCTTCTTTAAGAAATTCATATCAAAAAAGTTACTTATAATTCCTTCAACCATTGTCCTCATCTGGGTTTGAACTCAAGAAATTGAGATCAATTAGCAAGCATGGTAACCATTAGATTACCGAAAATTATACTCTTCCACAATGCATCCTCCATCCTCAACACACAAGTATATATTAATTCATTTCCAAAAGAAAGATGAATATGTAGTGATTGCAGTGATGTATGCAGGATTTTGTCAAGGGAGATTATTATTAAAATTATTTACAATTTACATTATCAGTTTTTTTCAATTTTATGTACCGGTATTCCAAATAACTATTATTATTATTATTATTATTATTATTATTATTATTATTATTATTATTATTATTATTATTATGTTACCAATTATTTTTTATTATATTCATGAAAAGCCTCATAAAATTTTTGAAACATAATATTTTCACAGTCATCCAATTTTTAACAAACTTTAACTTCTGTTTAATTTTGTATAATAAAAAAATGCTTGTGTCATTATTACACTTGCACAATAATCATTTATATATATTTAGTCAACAGTTATATGTATATGATAGGAAAGACGCTTTATTTTAGATAACAGGAAAATAAATGGAAACAATCAAATATATTGAATGAATGAACAAGCCAATGTGTCCCGTGAAGGGCAAAGGCCTCCTGGAAGCTTAATCGGTGGGTCACTCCGAGTAAGTGTTTATACCTAGCTAATGTTTGCATAGTCTAATTCCTTAGCTTAATCTAATTCCTTAATGGCATATAATATATATGTATATACATACATGCAATATACTGAAATAAATGTAATTGTATACACAATAATGGAATAATGAACTCACCAAGGATGAAAAACTGGCATGATGAATATACTGAAGGAGGGGTAGGAGGACTTATGTCGATGTAGATTTTGTTACTCTGATAGTGAAAAATTAGAGAAGGGAAAACGATTATGAATTAAAAAACTCAAATCTAAATGTATTTTTTTTAAGTTCAAGGGGGCAGGGTTCTGACCCTGTAACTCCCCCCTTGCATTCACTCCTGAGTGGATTGTATTTTTACCTAACATTTTCAATTGGTGATATTATTCAGCGTAACATCGAGATTCAACATGGACTAGAAATGGCCAACAAAATTTGCCTCGAGCCCTTATCAGAAATAGGATTCTTTAAAATGCCATATCCGCAACATGCACCCACAAGATTTTTCGCCCACAACTGTGTTCGAAACTGTGAACCTCGCATCCAAAAGTCAGACAACTAAGGATGATACGTGAATAGGTGACAGACTCTAATGAGGATGGGACAAGCTGCAATAACTTCAGATACTGTAAAAACACAATTTCAATGACAGAAGTTCCATAATCAGGGTTCGAATTTCTATGACCTAAAAGTTACTATTGCAACATGATAAAGTTAAAAATCAGTAAACATTTCCACTGTTTCAGATAGAATCCTCATTGTCACTGGGTACTTCATTTACATCTGGTAACAACGAAATCTAGTGAATAATATTCACTAATGCTTTGCAATGAACATAAAAGGAAGATATCAAAGTTTTATTGTTGAAGTCGTCAAACTTATCAAATTATATAGTGATAAACACAAATATACAATTATTTACATGTTGGATGAACCATCATCATATCTCTCGTAGACACTACAAACAACTTATGCTATAATGTAAACAAAGAGTGTGGCATAGATTTTAAATATGAAGTATAATTGAATCGGTCGGAGCTACAAGGAATTAAGTCAAAATATGCAGTTTTGGGTTATGCAACAATTTGAACAACGGATGTCATGTGCATCTAACGGTGGAAGAAGGAACTAAGACTTTTAAATATTCTTTTGTCTTCTATAACATAAAAATATAATATTTGTGTTATTAGTGGAATGTTTTTTGCTCCTTTTGAAAAGTTCTGAAAAGTGACTTAGTTCCTTTTAGCTCCGACTGATTCAATTGAACAATTTGATCACTTGTAACGATGCATATGAATAGATAAGAAATGATAAAATGGCAAACTTACTAGTGTTAATTATATAAGCACGTGTGGCTTACAGTTGTTTCGGTGTATACTGTACACAATCATCAGAGCCTACACATGCTTATATAATTAACACTAGTAAGTCTGCCATTTTATCAATCATTTGTATTTAAGTGTTAAAAGTAGTGTACGCAAGATTCAAGATGGAGATAAGAAATAGCAATAAAATCCATATATACAGAAATAAAATTGTTAAAATATGATTAATCCATCAAATATTTGAATTAAAACTATATAAGAAGTCACAATAAGACCAAATCCATATACAGTAGTTAAAATATGTATCACAGAAGCAATGTGAAGACTGCATGTACAGGATCTCAAGTCGATGTGCTGGTACAAACTGATGAAAGGAAGTAGATACATAGTTTCATATGTAGATAAAGGGATGTAATGTTCGAAACATGTGAGGTTTTGTATTCTGAAATAATACGTAGTAAGTTATTTTACTATGTTAGAAAAATTTATTTTGAGAGTTAATAAATTTTGAAAATCAAGTCATGTAAAGATAATAATAAGCACATCAACTTGACATCCTGTTCATATTGCTTCTGTTACATATTTCAACCATATGGATTTGGTCTTATCGTGACTTCTTATATAGTTGTAATACAAATATTTGATCGATGAATCATATTTTAACAATTTTATTTCTGCCTATACCCATTTTATTACTATTTCTTATCTTTTCATGTGCATCATTACAAGCAATCAAATTATTCATTTACACTTCATATTTAAAATCTATGTCACACTGTTTATTTACATTATAACATAAGTTGTTTGTAGTGTCTACGAGAGATATGATGATTCTTAGAACCAAAAACGTTCATCCAACATATTTGTGTTTATCACTATGTAATTCGATAAGTTTGACGGCTTTAACAATAAAATTTTGGTAACTTGTACGACTTATCGGACCCAATATGGTTTTTAAATAAAAGGAAGAGTTTAGTACACTATTCTCAAGTAACAAAGTCTGTGGTATTAGAATTGATTTGAAATACCATGTGTTAATCCTTTCTTTCTCTACAATATTATAGTACAGATGTTCCACCATGCAACCACCCCTTGAGGATACACAGAGGTGCCATCTGTGTTTAAAAGCATTTTAAATCAGGCGCTTACCTTGCATATTCTTACACATAATCAACAAGATATACTCAGCATCATTTTTAACTTTTAGATAGATCATAAAAAATCGGAATCTTGCACATAACAAATTAAAAGCAATGTGAATTCTTTAAGTAAAGAAGCAGGTTCCTTCCCGAAATTGTCAATATGAATATGTCCTAAATATCTAGTACAATTTGGAATGAAAAACTTGTCAGAAGTGAATTACAATATACAATGATCATACACAGTCTTCTTTATTATTTTGACACACTACAATTATGTGCAAAAAGATGGAAATATCTGAACACATACACAAAAAAGTGCAGTAAATGAAATACTGCAGCACGTGTTAAAATTGTAGAACAGAACTTTCTCAGTGAAGTTCACGGTTCAATATGCAAGAGTCAGTCAGACACACCAAGTCACAAGAAACTTGTGTTGCCTACTATGTCTCATCTCAGAACTAAAGTCTACTATCAATCATTTACATGTGTTAGTGCACCCTCAGTGATTCTATCACGGGTGGGGGGACCGGAACCAAACAAGCACATGTAGACACAAACCTCTGTCGTGTAATCAAATGCCTATGTCTGGTAGACTAGATTGCAATTAAATAACAGAGAGTTAAACATTCTGCTACAGCCTAAATGGACAGAACCATTTAAGTTTGTCAGCTGAAGGAATATCTTCATGAAGAAAGCTGCATTCTGTCTTTCTGCTGCAATATCGCCCATAACGGCAAGGCTGAAACGAAGAAACAATAAATAGTATATTTCCAATTTTCATACCAGGGACGAACCTGAAAGGAAAGAATCCAAAATAATAGTAAGAGGTTGGTTGGTATCTCATGCACAGGTACCTGGGAATGAAGTCAATATGTCATCTCACAATCCAGTAGCATTACATTCAATTCATGTTATCAGAAAGAGCCTTGCAGTACAGTAAATGATTTCCATCCACCAATACATCTTTTTTTTTTCTGTATAGACCTCAGTTCAGTGTTTTGAGAATTCTATTCAGTTAAAGCATAGCAAGGAAGTCATATTCATTTAGGAATCCAAATTTTGCAACTGTTGTTCTTCAGGATTCTTCTTGAGTACTACACGAATAGGGATATCTTATGCGAAGTTTTATTGTTAGATGGCAGGAGTGTTCCATGCTGTAGGGCTACATTATGTCATATGCTACAGTTGCTTACATTCTCCCACTTGTCGGTTTTCTGTGCGTGTCAAAATTATATTTATAATTTTTTGTATAACCTAGCACAATTTAACATAATTCAATATATTCTTACCACATACTTTAATTTAATGTAATTTAGAATAAATAATAGCATAAACGTGTATAATACTGAGCGATTCCCCTTAAGAGATGGGTGAGGAAATCTGTAGTATGCAGAATATACATAGATACGAATAAAATGAAGGTTCATGAACCTAAACAATAACTTTGAGAACGAGGTGGACGAAAAAATAAATAAAAAAATAGGAACTTTGTCGAAGGTGAGTCCTCAGCCTCACTTCACCCCTGTTTGGTCTGATTACCTGGTTGGGTTTTTCTGAGGTTTTCCCAACCATAAGGCAAATGCCAGATAAACTGTTGGCGAATCCTCGGCCTCACCTCATTCACTACATCTCGCCAAAAAATTGTAAAAAATTGAAATTGAAAATTGTAAAAAAAATTGTAAAAATTGCAATTGTTGTTGTTGTCTAGTGCCTTGCATCTGGCAATGAAACCATTAGCAGTCGTGCTTTCCAATACTTTTTAACTGTAGTTTCTTCTGATCTTAATGCTTCACAGGTCTTCAAGTGATCTTCATTCATTTCTGCTGGATCGTTACACAGGACACATATTGGTGAAGCTGAGATACCTATTCTGTAGAGATGACTTGCTAGACAGTCATGATTTGTCAATAGTCTGAAGGCTGCAACTGCTGTTTTCCTTGGTCTCTGGGGGATTATATCTGGGTTGGAAAGTAGTGTAATCCATTTTTTGTCTTTAGCAGTTGATTCTATTTCTTGTAGGTATGAATGAGAAAATATTGTAGTGATCAAGCGTTTTATTGAGGAATATGAGAAATTAAATTTAGACTTTTGTTTTATTGTTGTGCCTTTCTTTGCAAGTGTGTCTGCGGTTTCATTCCCCATGACTCCACAGTGTGCTGGAATCCATTGGAGATGGACAATCTTATTAACTTTTTGGAGTTGTGTTAACATTTTGTAGCATTCTCTTATTTTTGTTGACTTGTTTGTAGCATTTGAACATATTCCCTGAATTGCAGCTTTAGAATCTGAAAGAATTACTGTCTTGTTATATTTATTTAAGGGAAGATTTAATAATTGTCGGAGAGCCTCTATTTCACCATCATAATTTGTTGTGTCTCTGCCAACAGAATGATAAAAGGAAAAATGTGTACATGTAACTCCAGCTCCAGTAAATTGCAATTGTAATATTGTAAAATTTTGACTTGTTCCACACCTTAAAGCTTCATTGCTAATGTAAGATCTATGGAATATAATAATATAAAATGAAATTAATGTCTTTTTAATCATTCGTACTGTATGTTGTGGCAATTGGGCCCGCCACTATTCTGGTCCTGTTTCTGTCCTTTTATCTTTTTACTATTTTGTTGTATTTATTTTATTTATTCTTTTTGTTCTATATATATATATATATATATATATATATATATATATATATTTATTTATTTATTTAATTTGAACTGTGGCGGAAAATTTTATGAAAACTATACATCTATGTAAAGATTAATTTTTGGTCCTACAGAATTTATCTGTTATGGTAACAATAGTTATTAGAGGAGAAAAATTCGCTCCAGTGCCAGGGATAGAACCCAGGTCCTTGGTTCTAGGCTATGTACCAAGCGCTCTAATCACTGAGTTACGCCGAAGTTCAATCCACAGCACTGAATAGAATCCCTCTCCTCTAGTGTTTTTCCCTTTGTGGCCTGACTCCATGTTCGACATATGTGTTGCTGCAAAACACTTGGTGAGAAGTCAAATGCAACTAGGACATGCCAAAACACAAAAGGCGTGCAAGTAAATTTCTATACAACATACGGTATTATATGGCTATATTATAACAGAAGAGAAGGCCTATTAGCCTTAACTCAGCCAGAATAAATAAATAAATAAAACAAATACATATATTTATGCACTGACTTGCAAAACTTTCTTATTAGCAGTTTTTGTCCAAATCACTGTATATTTACGAAATGATGAGAAGTTAAATTCAACAAATTATACACACCTTTGGATGCAGAAACCGACAACTAACATTGCTGCACTTGGGGAAGAATTTGCAAACCTGCTGTGAGACTCTAGTTGATGCGGCAGGCCTCACTTTTACACCAGCTGTAACATCAGACAATGACCTCTGTAAGATCGCACATTTACATAAATTCACAATGAAACTGGTATTCCTTCCAGTACACCAAAATATGGACTTAAATTAACCATCCTACCAAATTTCATTACCGAAATTGATATAATACCTACTTAGAAGTTTATCAGTCCATAACCTCTCCTCACATCCCATCATCTGTGGTGCAACCTGTTTTTAACAAACGAGGCTCTAGAGACTGAAACAGCAGTATAACTGTTCCATAAAAAAATGACAGAAATGCCATTTTAGTATGCTGACCTGCCATGGCATGCATAAGCGTTCCCTAAGTAGTGAAGAAGGGATATGGTTGGTGGAGTTGCCTGACAATCCTCCTGCCTAGGTCATATGGACCAGCTAACCAATGGCAGGTGTGGTCCTCCAAACAGTTTGTAGAGTGTGTATAGGTGATGTAACCACCATAACATAAAAATATGGCACCTACTAGTTCATACATTAGAGGTGTTATGTTCGGTTCAAGTTTGTCAAGTATGATGAAGTTCCATATTTGCCAATGTTCGCTCTGCAGGAGGAGGCCTGTCCTGTTTGTTTCACCCTGTTACAAAAATATTCACTGTTTTCAACTCCCACTCCATGTTTTTACTACTTAAGGATTTTAGCACAGATGTTGCGATTAGCATTTCATATGAAATAAGACTAGTTTGTAATGTCTTGGTTGTCCCTCACATGTTCAAACATTGCAGGACATTAACGCCTATAATAAAATGGTTATCCTTTTTGCTACATTACATTACTATATCAGAAAGCAAGAGAGTTAATGGCTTTATTGCCGAGAACTCAGCATTAGTTACCAACATATTTATGAAGAATAATGACTAGTCTTATTTAACAGGCACTTCATTTATGCTGAAATATTTCTGTCCGTTACAGGGAGATATAATATGCAGTTTTACAGATAGATGATTGGCATTTATTACATTATGTTGACTGCAAGGAGAATCTCCGATCTTGTAATTATACAATATCCTCTGGATATAATGCCACACAAGTGGATTTTTTCCTTGTTCTCAGGTGGGATTAAAAATATATGCAAGGAAGAGAGTCGTAAATAACACAGAAATGGTCGGATTTCACTCGCATATATATTTTGTGTCCGTTTTATCTGTTTCAAGTAAGAATCAAGACTAAAGAAAATTTCTACACATTGATTTGTATAACATAATTGCCTTATAACACAGGTCACTGTGGTATAATTGGACAGCAGTGCACAGTTTTATATGTTAAAAAAGGGACAAGACAATTATTATAACCAGTGCACAGCTAAAAAAAAAAAAAACAAAAAGAGCAAATCTCCTTTCAGGACCTATCAAGAATGATATACATAAATAAACTTTGACTTAAGGTACGGTCATACGTCGCTACTTTTGCTGCACAACTTTTGTACAGCAGCTGCAAAAGTTGCGTGTCGTGTTCACACGTAAGCCGAAAGTAGTGCGCAGCATGCTACTTTTTGTGCTGCACAACCCGAGCACTGCAAACGATGCAACTGGAGGTTACGAGTCTGTTCACACATTAGGCGCTACTTTTGCAGCCGCAGTCTAGCTGCAGCTTTCCATCTCCGTGTTGACTTTCCAATATACATTTTGTGGTTATGTTCGCATTATGAAACTCATGCAATAACTTACTTATCTATTATTTGCTTTTCTGTCCTAACTAGTATTCAGAAATTGGCATTATTTTTACTATAAAGTTATTAAAAAACGTCTACATACTTAAAGGATAACCAACAGCATATTCACGTAATCAATGTTGGCAACCCCCCTATTTGAAACTACGCTATGAAAAAAAAAATGAATTATATAATTAACAAATATACTCTGACTGTGTTGTACATTTAGTAACTGTTACAAATAATTTATTTTCAATACATCTACCAAAAAATGTATCCAAACAATAAAAGTATCACTGGCACATTTGGGTGGCAACACTGGTCGCAACCGCTGCAAAAGTTTCAACAAAGCCAATATCAAAAATGCTGCGGCTGCAACCCTGAAAATCCTGTTCACACGTTGCTACTTTTAAGCTGTGTGCAGCATGAAAAAGCAGTGTGCAGCAGTTCGGCAGCCGCTACTTTTCGGGGTGCACCGTTGTTCACATGTAGCAGTACGAGAGTTGCGCAGTTTTTTGTACTGTAGCACTGCAAACGTAGCGACATATGACCGTACCTTTATGGAGATCATACATACATACATACATACATACATACATACATACATAAATTAGGACTTCTATAGTAAAATTCCTGTAAAAACAAATCTATAGAATAATGTTACACAATGAGACAGAAATAAATAATAATCCAGACTGCAAGAAAACGCGTAAAATTATGGCACACAGTACTGTCCGTCTGAGTGATTATGTCACATAATTATCAAAACAGACTAGTCACGTGAAAGTTAATTACTTAATGGGGCCCTTTTCTTTACATTATTCTAAACAGTTCTTTAATATTACATAGACTTCCAATTCCGTACAGCAAGTATTTTCAGGAAAGATCCTTACAGCCCAGTCACTAGGCTTTACAGAGAAGCCAGCAGAAAAGATTGGGGGAAACTGGGATGCGACATAACCACTCGGACAGCCAGTAATTCAAGTCATCACAATCATTACCGTCGTCATAAATCATAATCATCTTCTTGATGTCGTAATTGTTATCCACAATCATTATTATGTACAAAACTGACTGTACTGTACAGATACAACATTATACTGGGTCTTCCAATTATCATCTGATCAGAGCTGTGGCAGGGACTGTGCCGGCCGTGCAATACATGAGTCTGTGGTTCAGTGGTTACTTGTTATGTTAGAGTGACTGCCTAATAAATTATGAGCACTTCACAAGTTAAATATGTACTCATCCATGTCACGCAAGGAGATGCTGGAACTGCCTGCCTCCATCTTCCACACATTTCTGGCATATGCTTAGGAAATTACCGATCACTTTTCTTAGTTCTCTTTGAGAAATTGATTGATCCCTTGGCGGATGTTATCCTTTAGTTTGTCTGAAGTTCGTCTTGTACACTTCCCATTTTACGAAATTTATTAACTAATTCATTAATCACATTAATTAATCGGCTTGGAACTCGATTACCTGGGAATTTCTCTTGAAATAATTTGCCAGGACAAGCAGAACCTGTACAGACATACAAATCATAAATAAACACCTGATGTAGAATAGATTAATTAAGCATAATTATTTGTCATTTACTTTTAGCAGACTGTACACGTGTGGTTACTTGCACTGTTCAAACACTAACTGTATCACATGAGAGTGAGGTCGAAACCAGTTAACTTTGTCGCTCACTTACCCATCCAGCTGTAGGCGATGCCTTATTGGCTGAAGCAATTCCCACTGCAGTTCTGGTTAGAAGATAATTGGATGACTCAGTATATTGCAGTAATGTTTATTATTTAGTGTAACTTGCTTTCTTACTAAGAGTACTATTAGACTATGAGCTGGCATATTATGTAGATTTTGACTTGCATTATGAATAAGGATTCACCTAAGTCAGTCAGTCGGTCGGAGACTGTCTGTACTTTGCTTCAATAAGTTCTTTCTTATTCCTCTCAAAATCTACCTTTCATTAGTTGAAGTTAAAATGAAAAGCAGACTTGTACAATAATATGGAGATGTCTTTAGAATTTCAGTGCACTTTTATAAATGTATAATTAAAAAAATATCACATTATGTGGGTCCAAAAACGTCAGAACTCAATTATCATGAAAATGTCAAATTTCACACAATAAAACTTACCTGTTGAGACTGATCCACTCATATTACGTGGACTTGCATGTGTGAAAGGGCAATCTCGTCGAGTGCATGACGCATCAAATTTACAATTTGGGTGGATGTACAGACACTTGTCGCCAAACTTGCAACTGGGAAATGATCTATAAAAGAAGCATCATTTTGTTTAGAACGACATTCTAGTGTATCTTTATACATTTGGTATGAAAGTCTCAAGAATATTCTATGCCACATCAATAAATTTAAGAATGCAGTTATATTGTCAGACTCCAAAGCAGCTATTCTATCAATAGTCTCTAAACACACACATACATCTCAAACAGCAGAAATAACTAAAATGCTCTCTCAATTAATATCACTCAATAAAAGAATTGTATTCCAATGGATACCATCCCATTGTGGAATCCTGGGAAACGAGAATGTGGATGCTTTAGCAAAGACGGGCAGCACTGCTACTTACAGACCTGTTACTAAATCTACATATTACTCTGCGAAAAGATTTATTAAATCTACATACTTAGACTTCAACAAACAAAATTTGATAATACTATCTCAAGGGAAAAAATGGAAATCTCTGCATCATAATCCACAGTTAATTCCCGATTTACCACGTAAATCGTCTGTAGCTGCATTTAGATTGGCAACAGGCCATGACTGTTTGGCCAAGCACCTGCATAGAATTGGAATATATCAGTCCCCTAACTGCCCATTGTGCAACTCAAATCAAGAAATGGATTGTGCTTCAGTGGCTGACCATGATAGTATCTTTGAAAAATATTGGAGTGCTTGAGGTCAAATGAGTTTATTGTCAAACGCCTGGCATTAGAAAAACAACAACAACAACATATTTGGTATCATATAGATATTACTCACTTGCATGAAACAGTAGGATGTAAATAATCACATTTGTCGCCCAATCTGCAAGCTGGCCAATACTTGCATCTTTCATTTATCTTCTGTTTTATGGAATCTGTCACAGTACCTGAAAAGAACAAATTTTAATATTAAGTTGACAGCTTCAAATACTTGGAATGTACTATAAGCAGTAACATGAGCTGGTGCCAGGAAGTTAAAAGGAGGATAGCAATGGCAAAGGAAGCTTTTAATAGAAAAAGGAGCATCTTCTGCGGACTTCTGGAGAAAGAACTAAGGAAGAGAGTAGTCAAGTGCTTTGTGTGGAATGTAGCATGGGGCAGAAACATGGGCATTACGACGAAGTGAAGAGAAGCGAATAGAAGCATTTGAAATGTGGATATGGAGAAGAATGGAGTGTGTGAAGTGGACAGACAGAATAAGAAACGAAGCTGTGTTGGATGATGTTGGCTCACAGATGTTGC
Organism: Periplaneta americana; assembly: GCF_040183065.1. Taxonomy (NCBI): domain Eukaryota; kingdom Metazoa; phylum Arthropoda; class Insecta; order Blattodea; family Blattidae; genus Periplaneta; species Periplaneta americana. The sequence continues at coordinate 71,431,587 of NC_091120.1, forward strand.
TAATGCTGAGAAATGCAGACCATTTAGTTCCTCAGAGACTACCCAGAATGCACCACACAGTGGGTCTATATTACATTCATAATGAATGATGATCATAGAAAATATTGTTAAGATGTCAGAGGGGGCCTGGAGTACCCAGAGAAAATCCTTGTGTTGCCTGGACCATGGGCGTGCTCAACATGTTATAATTCAAGGTGGAATGACTGGGATTTGAATCCGGCCACCTGCTTGCTAACACTAAGCCAATTACCTTTGAAACACTGTGAATTCTAGCATTCATAAACAACGGAAAAAGTCCAATTCTCATCTCTAACGAGTATCAGAACTTTAATTCTGATATCTATATATATAATTTGAACTGGTAATGGAAATTACGGGAAAATGGCTGGACGGATTTTAATAAATGACCCCTCATTTTGAAGCTTGGAACTCAAAGTTTTTCGGAAAAAACAGTAGTTTTCAGTGAAATGTCAATTTTTAAACATAATTTTCCTATTTTTCAAAATCCATCTGTCGTCAGTTTTGAGAACTAGCTAATAGCATTCGCGGCCGACTTGATATTCCCTTCACTTTTTTGTAAAGGAGAAGCGAAGCGAGCATCAAGTCTCAAGTTGGCCGTGTTGCATTTCAGAATAAAACAAAACACATACTACAGTAAACAATATTACACGAAGGCCATGATCTGCAAGAATGCTGACATATTTAGAGCTCAAATTAAATTGGTTATTAAAAACTTAACTTACTAAAAATAATTTACAGGTTCGATTCTGTGGTGTGTAATTTTCTGGGTATAGCTGTGTATTGGATATTAAAAACTACAAAACCTGAGGTGGTTTGATGACATTATTACCATTAGAAATGAAATATTATTGTAGTTAATGCCATGATGTGACTATTTTTCATTAATTATACATATTAATGCTATATTGATGATATGAAAGTGAAAAGTTTTGGGATTATATAAGTAGATGTAGAGAATAACTTAAATTAGATTTTGATTTCTATATTTTACTGAGTTGCGGCTATATAGTATATATAGTATATGTTACTGAAAGCTATAAAACTTATGTAAGATAATAATATTAATAAAAATCAAATATTTTTATAATTATTAATCAAGTGGGGTTGGGTCTTTTTCATATATTTAATGGCAGTGTGGTGTAGATATTTATATGCATGGTTCTCTTCAGAATTGACGAGAGAGAGAGAGAGAGAGAGAGAGAGAGAGAGAGAGAGAGAGAGAGAGAGAGAGAGAGAGAGTATCTTTCATTATTATGGAAGCAAATAACTTTCCGAATGTCTGGTATTCTTCATTGAAAATAAATCTGAAAAATGTTTATTTGAATGTCTAATGAACTTAGTTTGCAGCATTTGCTGCAAAAGCCACTCATATGCTGTAATTCTGTGACATGCTATTCACAGCTTTACTTCCTCGAGGAAACTATGAACCTCGGCCGGCTTGAACCCATGAATTTTGTGTTCGATGGCCAAGATGATAATGACGAAACCACCTAAGGATGACATTTAGATGTTATTCTAAGAGATTCTGCACAGAAGCCATACTTACCTGTAACCTCAGAGTTGTTAGGCTTCTTATATAATATTGGAGATGCAACCCTCTTCTCAGGTTTCTTCTGTACATCGTCACTGCCAACTGCTGTCTTCTCATACTTCGGCTCTGCATTAGTACTGCTAACAATGATCTGTGATTGCTTTTTGCGCGTTTGTGAGGGGAATATTGAGGGATCCAGACCATCCAGAGTCACCACAAACTGAGGACTCTCTACCCTCGCAATTTCGACCGCACTGAAATGTGACAAGAAACAAACCAGGTCCCAGTAAATCTGATAACCAATTTTCCTTCAAAACAATGACCCTAATAACGTCCACAACTGTCGAAAAGGGACTATAATATTAACTTTTACTTAATAAAATTTCATTTTTCTACAAATCATATTTACTCGAGTATTTCCCCCCACTTTCACAAAATTTGGAAGCGAAAAATCTGGGGGGGCGGGGGGGGAGGAATTACGCGATGATTAAAAAATCGGAAATGAACTAGTTGAAGGGAAAAGGAGTACTCATAATTATTTTTAATAAAAGAGGGACGGATTACGCGAGGAGTATAACATTTTGAAAATATGTCCTAAAAACTTGGGGAGGGGGGAAGCAGAATTAAACACGGAGGGGGCGAATAAATATGGTATAATATTTGAAGGAGAAATAATATAACATCGCATATCATACATAATGCTGCAAGCAGATATGCATCTACCTTCTGTTATTTCAACTGTTATAAAGTTCATTATTCATGTATCACAGTTATTAGGCACCCTACACATTTCACAGAATTTTATTTTAACTTATGAATAATTTCAGTACTCATGAACCAGTGATTAGTTGTTCTCGGTGTTGACCATCCATTGATACCACAAATAATATTTTATTTTTTATTCAAGCATAGTTTATCTCATTTGGAACATTTTACAGTTGATTACCACTTACAAGTTCAAGCAGGTAGCTGGCTGTTCTAACTCTTTTGTTACTCTAATGGCCAGTTTCACCAAGCTTCTTTAAATCAGCACAAACGTTTTGTCAACAAATGGGTCGTTTAATTTTAACGAGAGCTTTAAAAGTTGACTGTTTCACCATGTCTCGTTTCTGTAAAATTAACGTGCATTTACTAACGTGGAGATTTTGTACTTGAATCTTGCATGTTATATTAATTCTCATACGACCATGACTTCGAAATCGCGAATTTCATTGGTTACATATGATCACAGCCGACTTTGTTTTGTTTGATATGAGAAAACAATGATAGGCAAACTGGTAAGAGGCAGTAATTTCAAGAACATCTAAGAGTTCTTAGTTCTTGATATTCATACCGTAATTAAAAACAAAAGACAGATGGAATAACGTTAAAAAAGAAGAGATTTGGGTACCATATGAAAAAGAATTAAATAATTGTCCAAATGTAAATACGAGAAATGTAGATGGTAACCTCAAAAGTAAATCCAAGAAGATATTTGTGGACGATAAGATGGATAGCTTTAGAATTTGATTCTACAATTATATACATAGCATTCTCTCCATTTGTTCTTAGGCCTAACTTTAGGACGGGAAATCGCCTCTTCCATAAATTGCATACTACTTTTAGACTGTATTTCATGCAGATTTTTGTAGGTAGGCCTACCCTGTAACAATTATGTCCTGCTTGTGTGGCAGGATTCAGGAGAGGTGTCATTAAATTGGATTTTAAGGGGTATGCATTGTCTCCTAAAAGTAAACCTCTTTGCACCCTTTCCATTTTAAAAGGCATCCTCCTCTTACATCTTTGGAATGTTATGCTATCGTGTACTGACTCTAACCTATTTACAATGTCGCTAAAACTAGCACTGAGAGAGTTACGATGATTTCGGAAGTGAACATGGATTTTTTTTATGTGGAGATACAGTTGATCGTATATGCAAGGCATAACAAAATCCTAAACTAACCAAACTTAACTTTTCGTATGTGCAAGGTGTATAAGTGAAGTACGAAGGAAACTCCTGAGCACTAGTTTAGTCACAATTTCTCTATGCGGAGTGTTGAATATGAAATTGTTTCAATACTGAATGAAAAATAGGATATTCTATTGTAGAATCTTTCGTCCATATTACTGCTAGGAGATATGATTGAAACTTGTACAAAATCTATTGTGTCAATGACAACAGAAAGTTTACAGTAGCTATAGGCCTATCATAAAAATAATGAATGTATTGTGGTCGTAATGTTGATAGTACATCTGATACGGTACTTTATTCACATATCTAGATAATACAGCTTGTGACACTCCGTTCATATCACCAATTACTATTTTAAAACTTTAAAATCTTAAAGTGAGAAAAATCTGTTGAAGAGACATTAAGTGGGTGATTCCTATCTGTCGTATTCTAACCTATATTCAGTTTATTCTATAATCATTCTTACTACTTATTTCCTTAATGTGTTGCTTTCGTGGAATTCTTTAGGACTTAAATCTTCAAAATCATTATTCCGAGTGTTATTACCACATATAAGTTCGCCATTTTGTTTAAGTTTTCAATAAAGAATTTAGGCATCGAATACCTCCGCCATGTTGTCTTTTTAACGCATCGTTACTGTTTTAATGCGACAAATAGGTTCTAATAAATTAAAGATGAATTTGTAGATGTGTTAGCAATAATGGTGTTTGGTAAATAACAAAAACTGACTAACGTACCATTAAATTATTTAACGAAACGTTATAATCAGGGAACGGATTTATATGGACTAAAAATATATGAAATATGTAAATATATATGTAGTTATTTTTACCAAAATATGGAATTAAATATGGATTTTTACCAAAATATGGAATTAAATATGGACTTAAAATTATAAAAAAATGACTATGTACGTTAAATATTGGTACATTTTAATCAAACTAAACAAAAAATATAATGGACGTACCTTATCTTCCAATGTAGTTTCAACAAAACACAATTTTTATTGTCTGTTACCATAACAATAGGTTACAAACATTTCTTTCAAGTGCTGAAAAGTGAATCTTCTTCTATTGTCTCTGAGGATAGATTTATACTGACTAAAAGAGCGTTCGACGTCACAAGAAGTAACTGGTACATAATTCAATTTCACAATGTCTGCTGGGGATAAGTCCAAGTTAATCTTCACTGTTGATTCACCACTCATCACAGCAACAACCTTTTGTAGTTCTTCATATCCAGGGTTTTTTGAAAGTACAGTGTCCACCTTAGCTCTTACTGCATCTGCAACTTTACCTCTACCACGATTCAGTTGTTCCACAGTACTATTTATAATTTCAAAACTTTCAGATAGTGAAAGGTGCCTATTTTGGAGACTTTTGAGCGTTTTTATGATGCATGAAAATGTATGCTGAATGTGAGCTAAGTCATTCTTCACACTTATGTCACAGGTAACTGTTTTCGCAGTATCAATTGAGACTGCATCTTCAGAGTCCAATGCAAGGAGAACATTGTTAATAGAGTCTATATGTTCGGCATAATATTCAACTGCTTCTAGCCATGTACCCCATCTAGTTAAAATTGGCTTTGGTGGCAATGGAATTTCAGGGTACATTTCTTTCAACACGTTAACTCTACTGGGAGCTTTGAGAAATACTTTTTTCACTGATGAAATCAACAAATCTACTTTAGGGAAATTGTCTCTGACAACTTCTGCCACACGATGAAATGCATGCGCCACACAAGTAAAATGAGTCAATTTAGGATATACAACAGATAATGCTTGTCCAGCTTTGACCATATAAGGGGCAGCATCGCTAATAAAGAATAACACATTATCGTACATAATACCCTTTGGCCACAGGATACCCATAGCTTCGTTGAACAGTTTAACTATAGTTTTGTTATTGCACTTTTCTAGAACATCACAATGTAAAAGAATTCGTTCAGAATATTGTTCACTTAACAAACCGATAACTACATTACCAACAAGTCTACCTTCTTTGTCGGGAGTCTCATCAATGGAAACCCAAATTGAACTATCTTTAATTTCATCTCTTATCTTCTGTATTGTCTCATCGTAGATGGATGGAGCATACGTCTTCCTAAGTGTTGACTCATCCGGGATTGTATGTTGAGTATATTTTTCAAGGAATTCCCTGAAGACCTTATTCTTTAGTTTGTAGAGAGGAATATCAGCAGAGATGAGAGAACGGCACAGGTCGATGTTAAACTCAGATCTTACATTCGATGTTGTTGGTTGTGTTAAAAACAATTGTCTCTGCTTGGAATTTAGTTGTTTGTTGGCCTGATGTTTACTAGTTGTAATGTGTTGTTGCACCAGGAACTTTTGTGTAGATGATACTGCACACTGACACAAATTACAAAATAATATTTTATTGTCAGTTGATAAACCATCTTCTTTAAATTCTGAAATGTAACTTGTTAGTTTTGATTTTAAATTGACTGAATGACGTACTTTTGGCATATTTACCGTCTTTATAGTATGATTTACAAAACTGAACCTATGTGTACTCTGACTGGCATTTAACTGTTGAGCTGCACAACTGAAGTCTGTTAAAAATTTTAAATTAAATTAATACAGTTTTGTAACTTACTTTCCCATTGTTGATAGGACTGCTAATTTTCAAATAACTCTGATGTTAAAGGGATTACTGAACATGTGTTTAAATCTCTATTGTTGAAATGTATTTTTAAAAGTTAATGGAATTTTGTTTTGTTTTATTGTTAAACCTAATATAATATGGACTGTTTTATATGAAATATGGAAAATATATGGAAATTAACGAAAATATGTACTAAACTCTAAAATATGGAAAAATATGGAAAATAAAAGTAGGATTTTTCAACCCTACACATTGTGAAACATAAAGATAATGCAAAATATAAATTATATTAGCTTTATAAGTAAATATGTATTTACATATAAATCCTTTCCCTGGTTATAATGATAATGAAGGTTGGTGAAACCGGCCATCAGAGGAGTTGAAATGTGAAACCAGGTATATTTCCTTTTTTCTTCGAAGTTCTTTTCTTGCTTGTTGCCTTGTTTTCAGAATTTTTGTACGGTAATTTTTACACATCTCTGTTCTTCCCAGTTCCCATGCTAATGAATGGCCAGTCACTTTTGGAATTCAGATTTTAATGGTACAGCAGTACCTACAGTGTTCATAATTGACTACCTGTTTTGAAATTCAATTATTTGTCCCTTCCAGAAACGTTACTCACTAAAGGCTCTAAGGTTACATTTCTTACTGTAGACTGGCAGTTGTCAGTATGTCTTCAAAGACAAGAGTTGTGCTCGATCTTAACACTAGAGTAAAAGTGATTCATGTAAGTGAGCCAGATAAATTGTCTGTTAAGCAGATCAGGAAAATGGTCAACATTGGTAAAACTCAAGTGCACGAGATTTTAAAGAAGAAAACGGAAATGTTGAAGCTGTGGGGAAAACGTACTAATGGAAAAATAAAACGAGAACTTAAAAAAATTGCAAACGAAGACATTAAAGTGTATGTGGAAAGTAAAGCAGCCAAAAATGTAAATTGTATGCAAAAAAACCTTGCTTGACTACTGGAAAAATATGCAGAAAAAATGAATTTTTTGTTCTTTTCAGTATAATGTTTGCAAGTATTCAATTATAGTGTGAATAATAACTAAATGAGTAAAATTTTATTTCATCTGAATTACGTGCATGTCCCTGGTCTAATTTTTAAAGTACACTTCCACTAAATGGAAAACTGGCTTTAGAAGAAAATTTTTTCTGTTCCTTGCAATTTTGTTAAGGGCAGATTTTATTGTATTTTACATAAAATATTTTATAATTAGATCTGATATTTAAAATTGGCACTAGTACTAAGGTACGACATATAGTATGCTAGTTAGTGGTGTTAACTTGTGGTTTCTTATGGAATGAATATGGAAAGTAATCTGGCATTTACTTCTTAAATGAAGGAGCGAGAATGATGTAGTCCTAAGTCATACAGACAAAATTTTACCGGAGAGCATGTTAAAGGTTTACAGTCCAATAATATTAGGTGTGGTATCATAATTTCTTCAGCGTATACTTACATCATCTGTTGAGTAATTTTTATAATATTTTAATAATAGCTTCCCCATGTGTGCAAGAAATGAACTCAAACAAAAACCATTTTTGTTAAAAGTGTGACTTGACTATCTCATTTTCATCCCTTCAAATATTAGGTTTATAGTTATTTTATGATTGAGAATGCCAGATCAGAGTTCTAGTACAAGGGCATTTTTGGAATTCTGGAAAGATAAAATTGTAGTGAAGTAAAGAAAATTAAGGCATTTCTTTTACAAAATTTTCGTATAGGCTTTCTGCATTGTAACTACTATTCTCTTAAACCTGTATGTAATGTCTATGCTTTTAGATAAATTACCTTACAGTCTCCGATTCTGAAATTGTCTGAACAGACACAGGGTCATTCTCCATATCCAATTCTTTGGACCATGATGACTGAGACTCGTATGAGATCAGTCTCTCCAGTTCATCATAAGAATCATCCTTCAAATCATCTGTTTGATCGTCAGGAGTAGCTGCAACTACTTTTGTACTTCCCACTTCATAATCAGGCATTAAACTAGAAGATACATCTTCGATGACCTCCTCTTCAAATTTGGCACTTGCTGAGTCTGGAGCTGGTACAGCTGTGAATAAATCAGTAATAAATTAGGAATACAGTACTGCATAATTGTCACATTACAATAGTCAACGTTTCTGGGCACATGAAGGGTGCGAATTAATGGGGGGGCATGGGGGGATTTCCCACCTGTTGGAAAGTTATCCCCCTCTCATAAATTCATATTAACATCCCTGCCAGGGATAACTTCTATCCCCCTCACAAAATATAATTGTTTTAATACGGGTATATCTACTTTATAAAGTACCAAAGTAAGTAAAAATAATAATATTGATATACTGTCATCACTGACAAGCTGACAACAATCAATAACTTACTTAGGAATTACACACCATATCTCAAGTCTGCTCATGGATATAATTATTATTATGAACAAGATCCAAGACAAGCAACTCAGTGCAACAAAGCGTTGAGCCATAATAATAATAATAATAATAATAATAATAATAATAATAATAATAATAATAATAATAATAATAATCAGTAGAACCTCTATTATCCATGGTAATGAAGGGAATGGGCTGAACGGTTAATTGAAAAAATCGGATAATCCATACCATGAAAGACTTTAATAAATTAAGTGCATAATGCAGTTCTGTTTCGTAATTTTCTTAGTGATCATGTGTTTTAACACGTTAAGTAGTGGATCAGTCTAATTGTCAATGACGGGTTTTTAAGTGTCAGGAAACTTCCTATAATTTCCGTCTGTGGAAAGGTGGGAAAAGTATAGGTCTCATGTTATAGATTTAAGCAATTTATACTTTTTATCCTTGTTTTTTATTAAATCTCGCACTTGTAAGTCCAATCTCGTATCCTGGTGTGAGATGAATCACAGTTACTCTTTTCCAAAAGCACTCAATTATTTTCACTTTTCTTCTATACTTAGCTTAGCACAACATGTTTTCTTTTTGCACTTGTGGAAGACGTCTTGCAGAGAAGTTAGACAGTCACTCGAACAGTAGATCATACAGTATAAGGGCAAAAACTTGTAATAAAACACTCTAAAAAATGGTACTAATATAATGTACAATACTCAATATTTTTTCTGTAGCAAAAAATAAAAAAAGGAGAGAGTAACAGACAGTTAATCCGCCAATCGGTTAATAGGGTGACTGATAATCGGGGTTCTACTGTAGTAGTAATAATAATAATAATAATAATAATAATAATAATAATAATAATAATAATAATAATAATAATTATTATTATTATTATTTACTTATTTATTTATTTATACTGACAGAGTTAAGGCCATAGGGCCTTCTCTTACAATCTACCAGGTCACAAAGTATAGTTAAAAATAGTAGTCATATTAACAATGATTGTTGCCAAAAATTGAATGAAAAGTGCACAAAAGACCAGAAAACACATGGTTAGAGTAAAGTGAATATGTACACTGTGAAAGAATGAGTTTTTATAATTATGTGATACTATGTGAAGTGTTTATAGCGGAGAAAAGTCAGAGAAGATTTTGTAGAAATATACTTCAGCCTCAAAAAAAAAAAAAATCTTATCTGTCTTGCATCCATCTAAGAGATACTCACCATCTTGTTTGTCTGAAGAGACCTGTATCACAATCTTCTGTTGTAAGTTGACACTGGAAATGGAGCGTGTTGCCTCCAATTTCACAGGAATCACAATTCGCTCAATATCAGATGGTTTGTCTGTAACCAGTGACAAAATCCTGCAGTTACTGTAGCACATCATGGTCGAGTGAATATCCTCCTTGGTGAGGAAGATACACTTGTGTTATCACTCATTATGTGCTCGAAATAATGTGCATTATGCAACAACACCACCATGTTACACAGGAAGGATATGAAATGGCATGGGTTTATGGAGTACAGGAGGAGGATGGAATGGCTACATCTTGTTAAAACATTTTCTAAATCATCTTTATGTAACGTCATGTAGTTTCTGCCAAACTTGAGTCAGCATCTTCAAATACAGTTGTGCTTCAATTTCTACTAACCATTGTTCGTTATGTAATAGGTACCATAAAATTCGATTCTTATCAAAATTCTGCGATTGTTGTTTCTAGCAAATTAGATACTGGTACATTTCTCCTAGATGACTACCATTCGCACAATTTCGAGTATCCACTCAAGCACTCAAGTGTTTCATAATGTTTTGAATCAAAGGCCAGACCAGTACTTCAGGGATTCACAGTTTCCACAATTTATTATTGAAGAATTATTCCATATGTGATGTTTACTGTTAAAGTCACCAACTATGATAAACTTGCGATCAGATGGGATCAATTGTTCTATATCATCCATTACTAGGTTTAGGCCTGGAAGTATATATACATTGACAAGTGCAAATGAAATATTATTTTGAAGTAATAATTTTGTCCTAATGTATTCAATTTGGCCTTTAAATTGTTGTTTAGATTCAATTACATGAATGGAGTTGTGGATCATGGTAACAACACCTCCACTCCTCTATCTTCACGAAACAGATTAAAAATTTTGTAGTCAGAAAATTTGTAAAATTTTAAAATATCAGCAATCTGAAAAGATTCTTGTATGTATATTATAGAAGGTTTTTTGTCCTGAACTTCTTGCTTTAATAAATCCATTTCGTTTCTTAAAGACCTAGAGTTCCATTGTAAAATTTTTAGAGTGTCTATACCTTTTCGTTAATGTTGCCTTTTCGTTTTAATTCTCGGTCTTTAAATGTACTACCCAATGAGACATGGAATTTATTCTTTTTAGCGTCATTTCTTATATTACAGACAATGGATTTTGTTTCTGCATTGGACTGACACCATACTGACTGAATAGACTACAGTGGACTATAGTGGACTTTATGTTGTCAGCAAACAGCTGGATACATTAAGAAGATTGATTATTGAAGAATTGAAGCATAGCTATGAGTGAAGTAACTGATTGTTTTCATTTAGAGTGGTGGTTTTGTGCTATGCAAAATGAATCCAAAAAAGTGCTACAAATGCGAAAACAATAAAGAGATCTAGAAGTGTTACTTCCTTATAAGTTAGGCTAAATGAAATATTATTAGTTATGTTGATATCAAAGAAGTACAGAAACAACAATTAGTTTGGTATGGACACACAGCAGGGGTGATTCAATCAAAATAGCTTAGGAAGATTCTACAGCGAATACAGCAGAGAGACAGAAATGGGGACAACCAAGACATATAGCTAATAAGACGACATTGAGGAAACCATGACACGTGCATGCACCAGTACAAAACTTTGCATACAATGATTAAAACAAACAATAATTCGAGGGTGCTCGTGTGAAGGAGGTTAAGTCAAATTGTAAGGTATGTAAACTTCTCTCCTTTGGGACTGAACAAAACCCCTTTGTCACAAAATACGGAGCACAGTAACTGCATCATGGATGGAAGAATGATTTAACCCCTTTAACACAAGAAAACAGTAATTGTAGGGAGTTGAAATCTGTACTTATCCCAGTTTAGCGAAAACATACTTAACCCTCTTTACACAAGCACCCGCGAATTATCAATTCGAAAAGCAGATTTAAAACCAATGTATTACTTGAAAATAACAGTAAGCATTGAAGCCACTAATTTATATGCAATTAAACTGAAGTTAGAAATTGAAGAAGAAATGAATATTGAAAGTAAAATACTATGCAATTACCATAAATAAGATCTGGAAACTGCGTAAAATTATACCATATCCAGTATTATAAGCAGTATTATAAATTTCGTTAGGTAATGCGCTTCCACCCTCTTGTATTAATTCTGCTGGAATTTGATCGATACCTGGAGACTTATAATTTTTCAGATTTTCTATCGCAATTTCGACTTCAGAAAGTGTGGGTTCGGATATAAATGGGTCAGCAGTTTGTATTTCAATTTCGTCCCGATCATTCCTATTTGGCCTATGTATATTTAGTAGTTGTCCAAAATAGTTTTTCCCTCTGTTCACGATTGAATGAGTGTCTGCAAGCAATTATCTGCAGTATTATATTATTATTCAGTTGAGAAGCTTTTTCATCCAGTCTGCTGTCAAAAAATCTGAAAGTTGGAATTTATAAAACAGTTATATTACCGATTGTTCTTTATGGTTGTGAAACTTGGACGCTCACTTTGAGAGAGGAACATAGGTTAAGGGTGTTTGAGAATAAGGTGCTTAGGAAAATATTTGGGGCTAAGAGGGATGAAGTTAAAGGAGAATGGAGAAAGTTACACAACACAGAACTGCACGCATTGTATTCTTCACCTGACATAATTAGGAACATTAAATCCAGACGTTTGAGATGGGCAGGGCATGTAGCACGTATGGGCCAATCCAGAAATGCATATAGAGTGTTAGTTGGGAAGCCAGAGGGAAAAAGACCTTTAGGGAGGCCGAAATGTAGATGGGAAGATAATATTAAAATGGATTTGAGGGAGGTGGGATATGATGATAGAGAATGGATTAATCTTGCTCAGGATAGGGACCAATGGCAGGCTTATGTGAAAGTGGCAATGAACCTCCGGGTTCCTTAAAAGCAAGAAAGTAAGTAAGTATGCAGTATTATCACAATTGTCTCTACCTAGTCTGGTTTTCTTTCAACTTACCTAGCTTTTAGGGTTGTAAAGCAGAGTCCAGAAAAATACAAACGTTAAATATTCACTTCTGTAGGTTTTTACTAAAGAAGAGAGTTTACATTTTAAATGTTCAATGTTTATCCAAGATAACAATATTGGTATTACTAGTTTCTTTTTTACATGTCTAGACAATATTTAAATAGACACTTGAGCTTACCACTAACAGGCGATTCCCTCTGTGGCCTCACTCTTCTGTTGGGCAGAGTGATGGCAATTTTGTCCCTGCCCTTGCTGTCCCTCATCTTCTTAGTGAACAGGCCCTCAGGACGCTGCAAAATATGAGACACACACATGTTATCATCTCAAAAGTACTGTCATACTTAATATGGTCAATAATGTTGATACAAATTGTATATCCACTTATCACAGGGAAGTGGGAGTGAGGCCTGATTGCTTTTCTGAGGGAGAATAATTTGTGATGGACTTCCTTGTTGCATAAATAATTATTATACACTATTTCAGAAGTACTACGTGACTGAATACATCTACCTCGCCCAACTAAAGGTACCGTTACACGTCGCTACTTTTGCTGCGCAACTTTTGTACTGCAGCTGCAAAAGTTGCGTGTCGTGTTCACACGTAAGCCAAAAGTAGTGCGCTGCACGCTACTTTTCGTGCTGCACAACCCGAGTGCTGCAAAAGTTGCAACTGGAGGTTGCGAGTCTGTTCACACACAAGGCGCTACTTTTGCAGCCACAGTCATGCTGCAGGTTTCCATCTCCGTGTTGACTTCTCAATATACATTTTGTGGTTATACTACTCAAACTCTCACAGATTACATCCCAATATCAAAAAAAACTGACAAATTTATCAAAAGAGAATTACATAAAAATAATAAAAACAATATTACTAGTACAAAACCTGAAATATTTCATCAAAATTTTACTTCCAAAGAATTAACTCTAGCTATACAACATTTAAAAACCAAGAAATCTCCTGGCCCCAACAATATTCATTCCGAATTTTTTAAACATCTGGGGGAAAAAGCCAAGTCTGTACTTTTATCCATTTTTAATTTATCATGGAACACCTCAATTCCTGCAGCTTGGAAAAAAGCTATCATTGTACCAATTCACAAAAAAGGGAAACCTGCTCATGATGTTAATAGTTATCGACCAATAGCACTATTAAGCATGATAGCAAAAACCATGGAGTCCATGATCTCCAACAGATTAACTTGGTATTTAGAATCCCAAAATCTTTTATCACCAAGACAAGCTGGCTTTCGACAACTACACTCTACCAATGAACAAGTATAAGCCTCGGCCAAGAAATAAAAGACAGTTTTAACAAGAAAGAAGATACCTTGGCAATATTTATTGACTTTCAGTTAGCATATGACTCTGTTTGGAGAAATAAATTATTACTAAAACTCCAGAAATCAGGTATCACCAGCAATATGTTCAGATGGATATCAGAATTCCTTAGTCAAAGATTCATTGCCACTAAATTCAACAACTCACTTTCTAGTTACAGACAAACATATCGAGGTCTACCTCAGGGCGCTGTCCTCAGCACAACTTTATTCAATATTTATATAAATGACTTACCCTCCTTATTAGAAGAATCAAACATGAAAACAGCATTATTTGCAGATGATACAGTTTTGTGGACTTCCGGATCTTACGGACAGAGAGACAAAATTCAAAATTCTGCTCTTAAAGCTCTAAATCAACTACATGAACGGAATACATCAAATTTGATGACACTCAATTTAAGTAAAAGTAACTACCAAATATTTTCACTCGATAAAAAAGAAAGAGAATTCAATATCCAATACAATGGCCAACACCTTCCTAGCACTTATGAATCCAAATATCTTGGAGTTATTTTCGATACTAAGTTAACATGGAGCAACCATTTGAAATACATTTCTGAAAAAGCTCATAAAAGATTCTCCCTTCTAAAAAGACTAGCAGGAAAGAAATGGGGATGCTCTAGGAATACTTTGAACACTACATACAAAATGTTTATACAGCCAGTGCTGACATACTGCGGAGAAATTTTAATTACTTCACCTTTCATAAACGACATAGAATATGTTCAAAACCAAGCTCTCAGACTCATTACTGGTGGAATCAAAACAACTCCAATAGATTCTATGAGGTTCCTCACTAATATTAACAGTATCAAAATGACAATAGAAGAAAAAGCACTGATTCAATATGAAAAACTTATCAGATTACCAGGAAACAATTGGCATTCATACAGTCCTCTCTGTAGATTGAAAACTCAAAAAAGTTTCATATCCATTGTTCAAGAATTAAAACAGAAAATCAATATCCCGAATTTAAACGAAAACTTACAAATTAAAGCAAACCCTTTAACTCTATTAAATATAGAACATAATCTAAATTTAACAGAAGAAATACTGAAATCAGAAGTAAACAATGAAATACTGAAACAATTGTCTTTAGAGACAATTAATATTAGGTACCCTTCACAAAACTGGCTTCATTTATACATCGATGGATCCTTGATCTCCAGAGAACAAGGTGCCGGTGCAGGTGTTACGTGCTGTCTCTTCTCATTTTATAGATCTCTTGGATATGGAATAACAAGTTTTAATGGAGAAATCGTTGCAATAAGTGAATGTCTCAGGAATTTTCTATGCCACATCAATAAATTTAGGAATGCAGTTATATTGTCAGACTCCAAAGCAGCTATTCTATCAATCGTCTCTAAACACACACCTTCATCTCAAACAGCAGAAATAACTAAAATGCTCTCTCAATTAATATCACTCAATAAAAGAATTGTATTCCAATGAATACCATCCCATTGTGGAATCCTGGGAAACGAGAATGCGGATGCTTTAGCAAAGAAGGGCAGCACTTCTACTTACAGACCTGTTACTAAATCTACGTATTACTCTGTGAAGAGATTTATTAAATCTACATACTTAAACTTCAACAAACAAAATTTGATCACACAATCCCAAGGGAAAAAATGGAACTCTCTGCATCAAAATCCACAGTTAATTCCCGATTTACCACGAAAATCGTCTGTAGCTGCATTTAGATTGGCAACAGGCCATGATTGTTTGGCTAAACACCTGCATAGAATTGGAATATATCAGTCCCCTAACTGCCCATTGTGCAACTCAAATCAAGAAATGGATTCGGAACACCTCAAAATCTGTGCTTCATTGGCTGGTCATGATAATATCTTTGAAAAATATTGGAGTGCAAGAGGTCAATTGAGTTTATTGTCAAATGCCTGGCATTAGAAAACAAGAACAACATTTTGTGGTTATGTTCGCATTATTAAGAAACTCATGCGAAAGTTTACTTATCTATTATTTGCTTTTCTGTCCTAACTAGTATTCAGAAATTGGCATTATTTTTACTATAAAGCTTTTAAAAACGCCTATATACTTAAATAATAACCAACAGCATATTCACGTAATCAATGTTGGCAACCCTCCTGTTTGAAACTACGCTACGGAAAATTAAAAAAATGAATTATATCGTCAGCAAATGTTCAGAATAGTCATATATTCAAATTTATTGTCATCATACGGCTTTCAAGTAGTGGTTTCCCTCACATTTCTGCGTAAGGTCCACCACTACCTTGCTTACATTCCGTCATATATCTTTTATATTCCTCCTATCATCTATATCTCCCCATATCTTCCAATTACCTAAAGTTAAACCCTACTTCTGTCTATTTCTTCCTCCATCCTTTTTGATGTTCAGTATTTTCAACTCTTAAGCTTCTTTATCTTCCCTCGATCTCATTCCCGAATGCTATGCAATACTGTCTACCTTGCTCTTATATACAGAAACATTCTCGTCTGCATCTACTCCTCCATCTCTACTACTATCATTGTCATCTTTCATTACTGTTATCCCTACTTTTATGTTTATTGTTAAAACCTTTTTATCTCTGACTAGTATTCACTAATATTTCTACTATCTCATCTACTTTATCGTATTATATTATTTGTCTCAATTATTGTTGCAATGTTCTAATGTTTGTGATACCTCCTTGTTATTTCTTGTTCGATTCACTTATCACTTTTTCACTTATTGGATAACTTTTACGGTTCACTCTCACTACTTGCACTCACTTTCTACCTCCTCACTTCCCATATTTTCTCTCACAATTACATCAAACCCTACCTATTATTTACATACTATCTCCAACTCTTATTAGTCTCACTACCATATTGCTTTTCTTCTCCCTAATTTACTCTATTCACCTTCTCATTAACACTTCATTACTTGTTCCTCTATATTATTCACAGTTCCCCTTCAGGTTGATCTAATCCTCATATTTTTGACCGCATCTAATGCCTCAAACTAAGTCAGATTTCTTCACTAGTTCGCTTATTACACTTCAGACGTCTTAGTTTGCACTTCCTTGTTTCTTTAACTATCACATAACTCCCTGAACTTTTTTACAAGTTTCCTCTAGTTTTTCACACATCCCGTCAGCAAATATGCTCAGACTGTATTGTGCATTTAATAACTGTTACAAATAATTTATTTTCATCACATCTAACATTAAAATATATCCAAACAATAAAAGTATCATTGGCACATTTGGGTGGCAACACTGGTAGCAACCGCAGCAAAAGTTTCAACAAAACCGATATCAAAATGCTGCAGCTGGAACCCTGAGAACCCTGTTCACACATCGCTACTTTTAAGCTCCGCGCAGCATGAAAAAGTAGCGGGCAGCAGGTTCGGCAACCGTTACTTTTCGGGTTGCACTGTTGTTCACACGTAGCAGTACGAGAGTTGTGCAGTTTTTTGTACTGCAGCGCTGCAAAAGTAGCGACATGTGACCATACCTTAATGTCCTTTCACAACAGACGACAGAACGAGAATCAAAGAAGAATTGGAAATGCATGGAAGAGATTTTAAAGCCTCAGTTTCATTCTGACAGACAAGACTTACAATTTAAAATTAAGAAGCGGAGTCATGAACAGCTGCATCCTTCCAGTTCTCCTATACGGAGCACAGACATGGTCTCTAACGGAAAGAGGGAGAGAGACATGCTGAGAAAGTGCCAACGAAAAATGGAGAGGAAGATGCTGAACATCACACTCAGACACAGACTACATAACGAAGACATAAGAGACAAACACATCTCAAAGACGCAGCAGAAACGGCCGACAAGCTGAAGAAGAAATGGGCAGGACACGTGATGCGACTCAACGCGAACCGGTGGACACACATTCTTAAGATATGGGACCCAAGGATTGGCAAACACAACGCTGGAAGACAGAAGACAAGGTGGGCAGACGAACTTAGATCAAAATTCGACCATCTATGGTCAAGAACAGCGAAAGACCGACAACAGCAGAAACTATTCACAAAGTGACTTGCACCCCAATCAGTGACTAGTGAACAGTGGACCCTTCAGTGTTAACTCGGACAGCATCCCAAACTATTGCATTACAAAAGTGACCATCATTCCCGGAGTGGCTAACCGGGAACTGCTTGACAAGCCACCTGCATAGTCAAGAGGCCCTTGCCCTTCACGGGATTTCGTGGCTAATTCTTAATTCTTAATTTCAGAAGGAAATCGAAAATCAGCTGAGGTAAAATTCTGACTTCTTACTCAGCATGACTGCCTGGCCAAGTACCTACATAAAAATTGTAATTTTAACTTTACAGAATTGTGAGTTATGTAAAAATGTATCAAGATATGGTAGCCAGGCCACCTACAGATTTGTAAAGCTCTTTCTCAGGCTACTAAACTATCCACCACAAAATTTAAAAGTATCCTAGGTGTTCATGTATTATTTTATCTAGCTCTACATCTTTTTTGAACTAGTAAGATAACTTTATTAAAAATAAAATAGTGAACAATAATCCAGCTGTATAAGACAACGCATACATAGTGCAGCAAATGAAGACGAAAGGGTTGATTACCCATCTCTCTCAAGTGTGTGACATGAAGTAAGAATGGAACTATGAGCAAACAAGGAATCATAGCCAGAACAACGAAATTAAATACATAAAAAAGTATGGATATAGGTACCCATAAAAAAAATTGTGTAACTGTGAAATGAACAAATTAAAGTCTTAGCTAGGTAAATATTATAGTAGTTAGATTTTAACCATATCAGAAATATGTTGTTGTTCTTAACTAGAGCTGAGTTGTTGCCAATAAAGTCATTAACTCTCTTGCTCTGCAATACACAAAGTGATCCGTTTGGGTATGGATAAAATAAAAACACCGTAAAACATTTACTACCGAACTTTATTTGTTGAAACTTTGTAATGCAACACTGAAAGATGGGAGATTCCTCAGAGCTCAACATGACCCCCATTGAGACCCTGCACAACTCATAACGGTGATGCAATTCAGCCCATGTCTGTTGTAACGTAAGAGAAGATTTGTTGAAAAGCTTGAGTAATTTTTACTCTGAGGTCATCAATATTCCCGATCAAAATACCCCTCATTTCTCATGAAAAACAAGAACTGAAAAGACTATAGTGGACTTTTTGTTCTCAGCACACAGCTGGATACATTAAGAAGATTGATTGATTGATTGATTGATTGATTGATTGATCATCAATGTTCCTGGGTTTCTATGAATAGACAATGTCTTTAACAAAACCCCACATGAATAAGTCAGGAGGGGTTAGATCTGGTGAGTTCGGGGCTAAGCCAAGAGATAGCTGCTTCTCATACTGGGTTTCGCCTGCAACCTCCTGCATGTTTTTTTAACACAGAACTGTTTCTACAAATGCTCGATACCACAACATTATGGAATCGTATTTAGGTACATTACGCACACCATACTCACGTCGAAATTTCTTTTGAACTCTTTTAAAACTCAAATTTAGCATACCAAAGAACACATTGTGCCTGCTGTTGATTTGTAGTAGCCATTTTAATCATCCACGATTTTCATTTCTCCTTTCAGATTATGCATTGTTGATTGTCATATATGAAAACTCCCAGCTTTTAATCATAATATAACCAGCAAGAAATTTTTCTTACCATCATAATACCTTTATAATAATAAATTAATATTATCCATACTCATACGGATCAGACTGTAGAAGTAGCAAAAAGTATAGGCCTAACCATTTTAATGCAGGCACCATATTTTTATGTTATGGCAATTATATCATCTAATATCAGAAACCTATGAAATTTCAAAATTAAACAGTGAATCAAAATGGGTTACAAATTCTAGTCAGAATTCAGAACTTTTACGAATGAACACATTTTGCTGCCTGTACACAAACTTACATCTTCTGGTTCCACTCGCTTTGGTGCACTGGCAACTGATTTCTGAGCCTCTGCCATGGCCTTTAGGATGAGGTTCTTGTTGGCTTGCAGAGCTGCAGGAACCTTAGGTCGAGGTTTCACACGAACAACAGAGGCCACAGAGCCAACTGCCGGGTTTGCAGGGTCGTACTCCTCTTCCTCTTCCTCCGTCCTCTCCTCTGCTTCTCGACGCATGGCTACGACTCTGGACAGTAGTGGCCTTTTTCTAGGTGACTGAAAGATAACCAGAATGTCTGGTATAAACTTTTTGACAGTACTATTACCTTAGGTTTCACATAGTGCAATTTTTAAATTATGTACCGGTAATAGCTTGCAAGCAGGCTGTTTAGTTTTGAAGCCCTCACATTCGTCCATAAGCATGCAGCATATCTTTCGGTAATAAAACACAGTATTTTCGTCGCATTTCAATAAAAAATAATATACCAGTACTTCAAATTCATTTGAACAATATCTTGTGTCAATGATGCAAACAACTAAAGTCTGTGTGATGAATCTTGTCTCACTGTGAAAAGAGAGAGAAAGGAAACGTGTCTTATCTCGTCTGTGTTGTTATTGCGATGGGGGGGAGTGAAGCGATGCCAGTGGCGGAAGGGACTAGTTGATACATTCTGTAGCGCAAAATAAAGTAACAAAATATCTCTCTTTGTACTGTATAGTTCCGTCACTGAGCTTGTCTTTCAAGAAACTGAGTTCCGGTAGCTTGTACAATAACAAGATTTTGAAAGGAATCCTGAAAATTTACAACCCTCCTATAATCTCTACCCTCATTTGAAGGGATTTGGTTTTATTGCTACTGAGACAAGATAAACCTTACCAGGTATAACTGTTGAGTTACTGTTCATGCCGAAAGTACAGCACACATTAGAGTAATGATTATTTATGTACGAAATTTCTTAGACAGGACGAAAATTGCACAAAAAAATTCCGTCATATCATATATGATTGACTACAAAATTTTGAAGTATGAATGTAAATCATTTCTTTACAGAGGTTCTGGCAGTATATCTCACTTGACAATATGTGTCAGAAAAAGAACAATTATTTGTATGTAGGCCTATCTGAAGTCTGACTAGTGTAATATGTAGCTAGTCAGCGATGTATGCGATGGAAGGGGAAAGGCACTGGCCACCTTACCCCATTATCTCCTGGCCTAGTTGCCTCATAAGTGGTGCCTTCTTGGTATATCACTTCATGAATCATAAGCAGTGAAAAATATAGTGGGACTGCGTTGGTGTTAATGCAGCTTATGTGGGTACCTCTTTGTTACTTGTTAGCTTAAACAACAAGTTTAAGCTCCATCACCATGACAAGGTGAGTACCCACGAGAGGGTATCTCTTCAAGTGATATCTCTATCCAGTCCTTTTGCTTCAGTAAAGTCTCATTTTACAAACCTATGGATCAACAATTGACTCTCTTCTGACAAAGGAAAACTTTTACAGTCTGTACAAAAGAAACCAAATGACCTGGAAATGTACAAAAACTTGTCCAGACATGTTCAAACATTTTTAACAATAGAACTGGAATATATCAGTCCCCTAACTGCCCACTGTGCAACTCAAACCAAGAAATGGATTCGGAACACCTCAAAATCTGTGCTTCAGTGCCTGACCATGATAATATCTTTGAAAAATATTGGAGTGCAAGAGGTCAAATGACTTTATTGTCAAACGCCTGGCATTAGAAAACAACAACATTTTTAACAAGAGTCAGAACAGGTCACATTGTCATTCAATTGTACCTACACCGATTTAACATTTCTGATAATCCTACTTGTCTGTGGTGTAATAATCATGATGAAGATCTGGAACACATTCTTCTATACTGTCCATCCATAAACCACAAAAGAAGTAAATTAAAATCATCAGTACCAGTTGCAGAAGACACAGCCCTGCAGTATATATTGACTACACCCCAACTCTGGCTACTAGCAAAAGGCATCTATAATGAACACTGATCAAAATACCCCTCATTTCTCGTTAAAAACAGCAACTGAATAGACTACAGTGGACTATAGTGGACTTAATGTTGTCAGCAAACAGCTGGATACATTAAGAAGATTGATTGGTATATCACTTGTGAGGTTCAGACCTGTCTTCGAACAGTTGACTACACAACAACACTAGGCTTCTCTGAGATATTTACATCACTGTAAAGAAATAATAGAGTATATTGGGAACACAATGCCGACTGTACATTTAAAACTGTGTAAAAGCAAAAGCCTTTTTTTCTCAATAAATTTTTTATCATTACCTCACGTTCTTTTCTCAGAACAATGAAGACACGATGATGATTATGATGATGTTGATGATGATTCATGGATCAACTGATGCAATGACAGTGAGACAGATAGAAGAACTATGCGAAAACCTATCTCAAACACTGTCTTTGTCCATTACAAATTTTACATGGTCTTACTGAGATTTAAACCCAGGACTATGACACGAGAAGTCATTAGCTATTCAACTAATAAAGTATATCAGTCTTTATATATCTCTCAACAGGATAAATCAAACAATTCACTTTTTCTATAATCATACAACAATACATTGCAAATAAAGGAACATAGTGTAATGAGACTAATGATTTCACTTGCATTTACTGATATTTCATTCGTATTGGTGACATTGAACTTATCGTCTAGCCAGAGTATGTGAAGCTTTCAGCAGTCTAGTCCACAATCTTTCAAATTTATGTCCCAATTATTCTGTTTTCCTTCACCAAGAGTTCTGCCTCATTTAGATCGTCTGGCTTGAGTTAAAGGGTTGTGCTCCATTTAAGAATTTCACCCCATTTTCAGAATCATAAAGTATTTTATCGAGTCTAGACCCAGGACAGGCGTCTGACCTCAAGGTCAAAGAAATGAGGGTTCAAAGGTTACTTTAGGAAGGGTGCTAAAGGCACCACTTATCAGCTTGCTGAAACCTATAAAACACCTCGACCCAGACTCAGTGTAACAACACTTACTTGGAAACAAATATTCAGGCAATAAAGATGTATTTATTCACGCTATCACACTGAGAACTTAGTTTCTGCACGAACCCAGTACTCACGTCTGTCTGTCTGTCTGTCTGTCAACTCGACACGACAATAGTGCAATGCAGTACACAAAAGGGATTAAGCAAACCTTCGATTATTTGTGCCTGGATTATCTAGTTTGTGGCTTTATTCATGTTTGATTCATATTCTTAATTTTATAAAAAGAAGATAAGCAGCTGAGCTTCAAATAAGCTACTGTGAATTGAGCTTACAATCTCTCCTTTCATACCATCTACCCTAAGCTGATTGAAAAGCACCTTTCTGCCAACTGTCTCATTATAGTTTGCTATACAGTTACATTACATGAATGTAATGCTGGAACCTTCTTCTCCGCCCACACATATTAATTTAAAAACATTGCCGTAAATGTTACTTCGTTCATGTTTTGTCTGTTGTGAATGACATTACTATGATGAGATAGAATTGTCGAAAAACGCAAATAATCTGTTCATCTCCAATACATACAAGGCCTGTCTAAAAAGTATCCAACCTTAAATTTTCCCACGCAAAGTAGTGATTCTAAGGCGGCGCCACTGTGCACGGTGGAAGGAGGAACCGTAATGCGCATGCTTGAATTTTTTCACCGCATTCGCTTGTGTCAGTCACTGGCTGGTGGTCGCCAAGTAAGGTGCTGTTCTAAGTGTTTGTCGGATTTAGTTTTCTCGCAAGATGACTGAACGAATTGAGCAAAGATACTGCATCAAATTTTGTCAAAAGCTTGGTGATTCTCAAAGTCAAACAATTCGTAAGATTCAGCAGGTGTTTGGGGAAGATGCAATGGGTGTAACACAAATTAAGAAGTGGTTCAACCGATTCAAAGATGGCCGCACATCAGCGGAGAGTGAGCAGCGTTGTGGCAGGCCCCAAACTGCTCGGAGTGCAGCTGTTGTGGAGAGGGTGCGAAATTTGGTGATGGCAGATCGTCGTTTGACCGTGCGGGAGATTGCCGAAGAGGTTGGAGTGAGTAAAGATTCTGCACATGCAATTTTGCGTGATGATTTGAACATGAACCGAGTGGCTGCGAAATTCGTGCACAAGTTGTTGTCCCCGGAACAAAAAGACCTCCGTCGTGACATTGCACAGGACCTTCTGGACACCGCCAACACTGATCCTGGGTTTCTGAACACCGTGATAACTGGAGATGAGTCATGGGTGTACAAGTACGACCCAGAAACAAAAAGACAGTCGTCGCAATGGAAGCATCCCGAATCTCCAAGGCCGAAGAAAGCGCGGCAGGTGCGAAGCAAAATCAAGGTGATACTGACTGTTTTCTTTGATGTCCGTGGAATTGTGCATCACGAATACACACCGGAAGGGCAAACGGTGACAAAGGAGTACTATCACGATGTTCTCCGGCGACTCCGTGATGCAGTTCGGCGCAAAAGACCAGACATGTGGACGGCGAACAACTGGCACTTGCATCACGACAACGCCCCCACACATTCATCCCAATTGATCCATACTTTCTTGGCCAAACATGGAATTACAACCGTTCGCCAACCTCCCTACTCTCCAGACCTGGCTCCTTGCGACTTCTGGTTGTTTCCAAAATTGAAGACACCACTGAAAGGATCCCGTTTTGAGAGTAGAGAAGAGATAATGCGGAACGCGACGACAGAGCTGAACACCATTCCAAAAGAAGACTTCCAGAGGTGTTTCCGGCAGTGGAAGGATCGGTAGGCTAAGTGTGTGCAAGCACAAGGGGCCTACTTTGAAGGGGATTAGGGTCCCAACCCCGTCAGGTATTTGAAATATTTTTTCTGGCTAAAGGTCGGATACTTTTTAGACAGGCCTCGTATAGTACCAATGTTTTCAATTACCATATTTTCCTTGAATAAACCGTGCATCCCACTTTTGAAAGGCAAAAAGAAATCAAATAAAATATTATATAATAAAAAATATAATAAAACAAACGCAAATTATAAAAATAAAACTTTTAACAAAAAAAAATACAATTAAGCACAAATATAGTTCAGTTAATAAATTTTATCTTGGAACAGGACATATTTCAAACCCATCCTATGCACAAGCACTGCACGCGTGTCAGTTTTCTTCTTAATTGGCCATTTACATGATATCCTGCAGTGTTAACAGCATGCGCCAGTAAATTAACTTCTTTATTTTGTACGACACAATGTGGTTTTCATGTTCCTCTGCATCTTTGATAATTTCAAGTTCTTTGCTGCAAGTATAGGATCGCAATATCATACCTTTAGTGGTATTCATTTTCAGAATTGAAAATATAAGATGCACAAACTATACACTTATCACACTTGAACGTGATTCTGACACATGTACTGCTAATCCAAATGCCATTTAGCAATTTTTTTAGTAGGTTATTTTACGATGCTTTATCAACATCTTAGGTTATATAGCATCTGAATGAGATGAAGGTGATAATGCCAGTGAAATGAGTCTGGGGTCCAGCACCGAAAGTTACCCAGCATTTGCTCATATTAGGTTGAGGGAAAACCCCAGAAAAAACCTCAACCAGTTAAATTGCCCCGACCGGAAATCGAACTCGGGCCACCTGGTTTCACGGCTAGACGTGCTAACCATTACTCCACAGGTGTGAACTTTAGCAATGTTAACAACTGAAATACCCATGCATGCTCTACCACCTTAGGAGTTGCACGGGAGGAAAATTGGGAACTTCATTTCAAATAAGCCGTGCACCCGTATTTTTTTTTACTTGCATATTTCGGGAAAAAAAGCACATGGGGTAGTTGAGAAAATACAGTATCTACCACTTGTGTGATTTAACTGATAAAGTTTTCAGAAGCATATCATCACTGCACCTCTAAAATCCGCTATGAATTTTGCAGGACAAAGAAAAAAGCATTGTCACTTTTATGTCCCTTGATTTTTTAATTTACTTTCGGTATAATTTGAAACTGTACCGAAAGTAGCTTTGAAAAGTGGCAATGCTTTTTTCTTTGTCCTGTAAAATCTTTTTAAAAACACATTTCACTACTATTTCTAATTCCCTTCTTCTCTCTGTATTTGTTTCTTGTAAATATTTATTTGTATTCTGGTGGTGTGGTAGAGAAGGCCTGATGGCATTACTCTACATTACCCCATTCTCACCTGTTCTTTATCATCTGCTTCTTCAGCTTCAGAATCGAGTGGCCGACGAAGAGATTTTGATCCTACTTGCTGTGGTTCTGACTTGTTTATGATTCTTGATGTCCTATTCACTGTCGTGGGTGCTACCTGTGCCACAGACACATTGCGTCGTTCTGAGTGCGATGCCATAGATATATTTCTTCTATCATTTGACAACGTGATTCTACCACTAAGTCTATTTGCAAGTCTGGATGAAACAGTGCTCTGAGAGTCTACATCATCTGACCGCAAGCTGCCTGTCACTTTATCACCCAAGCGATCAGCAACACGGAGTAATGGTGAATTGCTCTTATTTGTGTCATAGGTTACTGATGCCATTTTGCGTACACCCAATCTGTCTAATATAGACCCTGTTGTCACTTTGGCACCTAGTCTCTCAGATAACTGCAGGCCCCTCTTGTCTGTTGCTAATGCACTTTCTCCTTTGCTAGAAACCACCTTCGTAGTTGATGTCACTCCATTCCGAGTTGTATCAGGGACTTCCTTGGGCAGTTCGGCATCCAGCAGTTCCTCTGAAGAAAGATCAAATAAAATCAGGCATCTCCCTCTTTAACACTTTCTACTCTACAATGGTAGATCTATCATGGCACACAATTCAAATGTCACACAACCATGGTAGAATACAACAGAAAATTATGTATTTAGTTTACAATAATAATCCGTGGCGCTACAGCCCATGAAGGGCCTAGACCAGGCCTGCACAAGGTTTGCGCTCTCCGAGCTGGCTCACAGCTCATGAGCGGAAAGCAGATATTAGCTGCGCTCTGTATACGGGTGGACTGGAAGAAGAGGTGGATCTCGTACAAAATGTACACAAAAGGAAGTACTATTACAAGTGCTTATGAAATGAATTCCCATTCAGTGTTTGCAAAACTATCTTGGACTATTATTAGTTAATTAATAAAGAAATATTTATTTTACAGAAATAATGGAAATTCTATAGCTACTTAAATGTACAATATCATTTTGTTATATTTTTATTTATCAGTAGGCCTACATCAAATCGAGGTTTTATGCTGTTGGCAGCTGAAAGGAACAATAGATTACTGATCACAATGAAACATCAGTTACAGATGTTCGATGTCTGCCTTTATTAAAGTTGATTATAGAAAACAGTTGCTCACAAATATAAATGTTGAGCCAAACACAGCAATCTTTTTCACAGCCAGCCTGTGTAGTCGTGAATATTATTGCTAATGTTTTAGTCTTGTAAAATTCAACCAGGCTAGTAGTATTATTCAAACGATCTTTAGCCCTTAAGTCACATTAAAGATCAATAAGTTCGAGCTATAAATCGTTAAATGTTAAATGTTATGTTCCGTTTTTTGATTCCTCCATACTGTACTGTAGCAGTAGGTAAGCAACGTGAAACAGTTACTGAGAATAGGCCTACACACTGCACTCCACTAGATAACTGAGTGGTCGTTTCCCTCTCCTCTACCCATAGCAAGTCTATGTCATTCTGACATCTCTTCCTCTCTGTTTCGGCGAGTGGTAAACTCGGCTCTCCCGCTCCGAAGGAGCAAGCGCGCTCGTTGAGCGCTGTTTGTGCAGGCCTGGCCTAGACTGACCAGCCGGCTGCTGGCCTCACGCCCACATGCCGAAGCAGAGGTGGACGATCATCCAACCAGAATGGAGGTATCGTGTGGTTAGCACGATGATCCCCCAGCCATTATAGCTGGTATTCGCAACCGGATTTCGCTACCTATCGTAGCTCCCCAAGTGCATCACGATGCTGGGCGGACACCGGTCCCATACACTGGCCAAAATTTTTTGAGAAAATTTCTTCTCCCATGAGGACTCAAACCAGCACGCACTCTGCAACGCGAGTCCTAGACAGGATGCCTTAGACCACGACCCCACGGCGCAGGAAGTATTTAGTTTACATAATTGACAAATATCCTTCATTGACTGTTAAGTAATATGGAAACGGATTTTTAAGTAGGGTAGACCAGGGTAATTTTAACACTTTTCACTGATTTCAAATATATTTCAACATTACACAACCCTCAGTAACAGTAAGCATGACAAAGAAACATTGTGTTATTTTTAGATCTTTCCTTTCCCTGAAAATAGGTTTAAAATATTAAGGTTAATTTTTTTTTCATCTTTTAATTGCTAGTTTACATTTATCCCACCTGTTTACATTTACCCCTTTGAGAGGGGGTAATTGTAAACACCAATTTTCGCACAGGCTATCAGACACTGAACATTTTTTGTTCTGTTTCAGAAGAAAGAGCTGTACTCCTTCCAACTCCAATTTTGGTCACTGGTACATTTCGTCCCTTTAACCTATGACATATGACGATATAGGAACTGAGTACCTCTTCTGAGCTTCACGATAACTGTAGTTACTATTTTTCACATCTGTGACAGCCCTCCCTAAATCCTCTACAGTGTAGTTGGGGAGTCTCTTTCTAATATAATTTCTTGGAATTTTGATTATTGAAAAGTACGAAATGTAACCATAGTAAAACATGTTTACAAGTAGCTACCCCCAAGCAATTAAAACTATTGGACAAATGTAAATAGGCTACATCATAATTTAATGAATTGAGATTATGGGAGATCTCAAAACCATTGTAATAAATGTTAACTACCATACATTACTCATAAAAACAACATATTCTTAAAAAATAGCACTGTACGTTTACTTACAATGCCAAAAATGAAGGTGAGGCAAAATTCTTTCTCAACTTTTTTTGTAGACTCTTAACAAAACATTCGTTCACAACTAAGCAGTTACTTCTATTTGGCGCCAAATTGCTTTCTAGGTTAGCCAACATGTTAATTTAAATATTCCCCTGAATTAAAATTGTTATATTGACAGTTTTGTATTTCTTACAGCATTTGTTTACAATTACCCCCTGTTTACAATTACCCTTATCTACCCTACTAAAAGTTATAAATTAAACTGAGTACACTTGAATGGATACAAGCCAGAGGCCTTATTCACGACCTGGCTTGGCTTTATGACGAGGGCCAGACCTGGGATGGATCCATATACTCTAGGCACAGTTTGGTCTTATGTGCACCCTTAAGGTATGGTCACACGTCGCTACTTTTGCAGTGCTACTTTTATACTGCAGCTGCAAAAGTTGCATGTCGTGTTCACACGTAAGCCAAAAGTAGCACGCTGCACGCTACTTTTCGTGCTGCAAAAGTTGCAACTGGAGGTTGCGAGTCTGTTCACACGCAAGGCGCTACTTTTGCAGCCACAGTCATGCTGCAGGTTCCCATCTCCGTGTTGACTTCTCAATATACATTTTGTGGTTATGTTCGCATTATTAAGAAACTCATGCGAAAGCTTCCTTATCTATTATTTGCTTTTCTGTCGTATCTAGTATTCAGAAATTGACATTATTTTTACTATAAAGCTTTTAAAAACGCCTATATACTTAAATGATAACCAACAGTATATTCACGTAATCAATGTTGGCAACCCTCCTGTTTGGAACTATGCTACGGAAAATTTAAAAAATGAATTATATCGTCACCAATTATGCTCAGACTGTGTTGTGTATTTAATAACTGTTACAAATAATTTATTTTCATCACATTTAACATTAAAATATATCCAACCAATAAAAGTATCATTGGCACATTTGGGTGGTAACACTGGTTGCAACCGCAGCAAAAGTTTCAACAAAACCGATATCAAAAATGCTGCGGCTGCAACCCTGAGAACCCTGTTCAAACGTCGCTACTTTTAAGTTGTGCGCAGCATGGAAAAGTATCGGGCAGCAGGTTCGGCAGCCGCTACTTTTCGGGTTGTACCGTTGTTCACACGTCGCAGTACAAGAGTTGCACAGTTTTTTGTACTGCAGCGCTGCAAAAGTAGCGACGTGTGATTGTACCTTTATATGTGACCACTGTCCATGACTGACAGGTGGCCTGAGTGGCATTCGTGAATCTGACGCTGAAAGGTGGGCTATCCTTCCTCAACCCCTAACAGAGCCAGATCCCATCCACACATGTGTAGTCTAACAAGCCCAAGGGACTCTGAGTCCCAAGCCCATCCTATATCAGCATCGGAAACCTGTACTACCCTCAAGACTTCACCCCAACCTATTTTTACTATTCCAGATGACAGATGAAATGAGGGGGAAGTGGAACGTGTTGGTAAAATGATGGATGAAATAGGAGTACCTCGAGAAAAACCCTGTGTGTCTGCTTTGTCCACTATAAATTCTATCACGACCTGACCAGAGACTGAATGCAGACCACCTGGGTGGAATACCAGTGTGCTAGCACTTGAGCTACAGATGTCCCTATTCAAGATACTGAAATCTAACAGAGGAGAGCTGGGTCACACAGACTAGAGAATGAATCTAGTGAAATAATTAATCTTGCTATTTGTAAATAACAGCTGTTCAGACCAGTCATTTAAACTTGCAATTGAAAAGCAAGCACTGCTTACTAAAGCCATCCACAAGTCTACATCAGTGGAAACTGTAGCCAACAGCATAGAATGATGCGAACTTCTTCAATTAAACAGTTAACATGGAGTTTCATCATTTCTACAATTGGCTACTGCTTTCATATCCAGCAGAATTATTTATACCAGAGTGGGGGTATTGCTTGCTTGTTTATAACTATAGCTAGTTGGAATATTAACTTTTAGAACTGATATCTAAAACTCTGGTTCCTAGCAATAATCCATTCTGTAATTTTTAAAAAATCCAGCCAGAGATAAGTTTAACTGGATGTTTTTAATGGCTAAAAAGTTCAATAAGACAAGCTACTATCAGTACTACATTCTAATTTATGCAACAGGCTTGGCACAGACAAAGCATCAGAACTTATGTTCCTATACAAACATTCGAATAAACAGACACCATTAAACACAATCCAAGATCAAGAAACTAGGCTATATGAGAATAATTTGCTGAGTTTTCATCTATTTGTGGTTGTGGCGTTGTCTTTTAACAGTCAATTTCTGCACGTGATGTGCATGGACAGTCGGCTGAAGTGGTTTACAGTGATTCTATTTTGGCAACAACACAGCAAACTGTCACAGTTTTTCTTTGTTATAATGCTCTATTGAATATATTCATAGTGCACAAAATAGAGAAGGATTTATGATGCACAAAGGATGGTGGTGATGATCAACAAATAATGGAAAAATGACAGCAAAAAAGGAAATACACTACTACAACCTATCTCAAACACCATCTTCGTTAACTACTTACTCCACTTGGTATTGTGGGATTTCAAAAGTGTGAACTGTATCAGGATGTTTTCTCACCTGCTTCAGCATCAGCTTTGATGTTGATGAAGTCTTCATCATCGTCATCATCGCTTTGCATTAACACAATCTTGGGTCTGGATGCAGAGTTCGGCTTCACACCGCTTGTTGAGACCTCCACCTCATGCGCACTACTCACTGAACTTTCAGGTACAATGGATGAATTTTCGAGTTGGTTGCTAGTACTTTTGCTGGAGACACTGGATTTCACAATTCGAGACACGCCCTTTCCCAGTTCACTCCCTTCCCCACTAGCCTTACTAGACTCCTCCTTAACATCACTAGTGCTGCCTTCTTGTGCCTGTGATTTAGTCACATTCTCAGTACTTCGTGAAGTCTTATTAGCTTTAACCTGATCACCTGTGGAATGACCCTTTGTGACTTTTTCTGTGTCTTTGTTTTTTCCTGGATCAGAATCTTTGCTTTTTGTCTCATCACTCCGCCGAACTTTCTTTTTTTCTGATGATTTCTTCTGTTTTTCTTTCTTTGCACTTTCACTTTCACTATCAACTGATTTACGTTTCTTCTCTGAAAACAAAGTTCCAAATTAGAACATAGTTGCCAGTTGAACATTAATGACAGCATAACAATATTATGAATTAAATAACACTACAAACTGCTATTTTCATACAGTTTACAAGTAGAACACATCTCGACTTGTTATAGACTGGAAGGAATGCCAGGTTTAAGTTCTTAAGGGGGAATATACAGATTTGAGAGTCGAAAAAGTTATTTTTCGCGCACGTCTCTCTCTCTCTCTCTCTCTCTCTCTATATATATATATATATATATATATATATATATATATATATATATATATATATTTATATATTTATATATAATAATAATAATAATAATAATAATAATAATAATGGCTTTATTTAATCTGGCAGAATTAAGGCTGTAAGGCCTTCTCTTACACTCAACCAGGATTGAAACTTGCTTACATAGTTGAACATACAACTGGATCAGATTTAAGTAATTATATACTGATACGATTTAGGTACATAATGAGATCAAAAGAGGTAGTTACATAAAAATTTAGCTCATAAAATAAAAATAAACATAGTGGAATACATATTAATGTTGTTAGAATCAAATATGAATCATATAAAAACAGAAGCCGATAATGCAATAAAAAATGTACACAGCAAAAATAAAAATAAACACATTGGAATACATATTAGCATTAGATTACAAGTAAGTAGGATTCACATAATTAAACCAGAAACCGACATTTGAATAAAATGTATACAATAAAAAAAAATAGACTATTAATAAAAAAATAAAAAAAACAACACAGTGGGATACATACTGGCGTTAAGTGATAAATAAACACTATTCACATGATTACATAATAAAAATAAGAAACAGAAAATAAAAATAAACACAGTGGAATATATTGCATTAAATATTTGCAACGCATTAGGTCTGGCAACTCATCATAAGATATTTTTCTATACATTTAAAAGAAATTAAAGTTCGGCGGCCCTTGACTTCAGGCAGTAGAGAATTCCAGTGACGAGAAGTAGCAACAGTGAAAGATGAAGAATAAAGAGATGATGTGTGGAGTGATATTTCTAGTGTAACTTTCTCCTCTCATTTAACCTAAGCCATATATATATACACACACACACACACACACACACACACACACACACATAGTGTACCTCACTGTTTTCGGATTGTGTGCCTGGTCATGTATGACGTGTATTATATAAAGTCAGAGAAGATAATTATATGGATTTAGGAGAAAAAATCGAAAATACATACTACATTTACAGTTACAAGTTGTGTGAGATGCCAGTCAACTATCTCATGTAATCATTATATCATCTCGAAAACATGTGTTCGGCAGTGTGGCCTTCATGGACTCGATCCATCTTGCAAGAGGACGTCCAATTGACTATTTCTCAAGGAGTTTGTGGCGAAGAATTGCTTTGGGGTTTCTTTAGTGTCATCCTGTTAACATGGTTCTTCCAGTTTTCTCTTTGTGTTACCATGTATTCTATTACAGGTTCGATCTGAAGCTCTTTTAACATGTCTTAATTTTTTGTGTATCCATCCATGTACCATGTACAAATTTCATCTATCCCAGGTATAAATTTATAATACTGAGAAGATGCAGAGGAGATAGCCAAATATTCTGGAAGTCAACCCATACATGCAAAAAGACAGACAATTCAAAATATGCTATAAGAATTTGTAAACCTGGAAAGAGAACACCAACTGCCAAAACCCAACATTCCCCAAGGGACAGTGACAAAAAAGATGAAAATGAAAGAGAATAGAGAAAAAGGCGATGATCAATATATGGTGGTATAATGATATACAAGGCCCGTCCATAAAGTAACTTTCCCACTCGTCCCACAGCTAGCAAACCATATGGTACGCAAAGCGACTGCATGTACATGACAGAGTAATGTCCTGGCATGGCGCATATGCTAGCGGAACTTCCCGAGTGCTCTCAGTAGCTTCATTGCATTGCTTGAAGATGGATGCTCCTATTCCAGCTCCCGCCATGTGTGAAGTGCGATCAGTGATAAAGTTTTTGAATGCACATGGCATAGCGCCGAAATTTATCGTCAGCTGTGCCAGGTCTATGGGCCTAACATCATGAACAAGCAGATGGTGCGTTGCTCCACAAGGTCGTCTGTGATGATGGTTGGCCTCCCACTTCGCTCATCATACACATTTTGGCATCCTGCTGAAAAGTGTCTACAGCAGCAACGCACCATCTGCTTGCTCATGACATTAGGCCCATAGATCTGGCACAGCTGATGATAAATTTCAATCAGCGCTATGCCCTGTGCATTCAAAAACTTTATCACTGATCGCACTTCACACGCGGTGGAAGCTGGAATAGGAGCATCCATCTTCAACCAATGCAACAAAGCTACTGAGAGCACTCGGGAAGTTCTGCTAGCGCATGCGCCATGCCAGGACATTACTCTATCATGTACACGCAGTCGCTTCATGCAACATATGGTTTGCTAGCTGTGGGACGAGTGGGAAAGTTACTTTATGGACATGCCTCATAGCAAACAGGGATATTTCCACAAAACTTGCCTGTATTACCGAATTTGATGTAAGAGGTAAAGGCATCCCCTTTACACGTCATGAAGGCTCATGAGGTGCATGGAGGTAGAGTTCCATACTTGCATGGCCTCAGCACTAGAATGAGGTGGTGTGGGTGGCACCACCACTGACTGCATTTTACCTCTGGAAAAGACCTGGTACTCAGTTTGACAAGAAGCTGAGTGGAACTTGGGGCCATTCTGGAAGTTTTGATAATAATAAAAATTCCGTCATCACCCAGGATCTTCCAGTCCACAGCCAGGTACTCTATCAACTAAGCTACCCAGCTGTCACTGGATTGGTGTGAAACATATAAAATTCTCACCCAAACTTGCAACAGTAACTTCTTGTAGCTTCTGCAGCACCTGATGAAGCCAACTCGTGAACTCCTCAGTGTTAGCACCTAGAAATAGCTGGAGATCATCTTCCATCTGCTCACGACTCCGCTTGTTGGCCACCATCACCATGATGTAATCTGGCAACTCCTCATCTGAAAAAAAAAAAAACAGCCTGTACATCCCTTCATGTTGATTTAAATTCATAACACATACATTTTATAGTAAAGAAAACGTTTCAGAGTTTCATAAAATGATAGTAGAGTTAACAAGATTTGCACCATTTCCAATAAAATAATCCACAGAGCTTTTCGAAAGTAAAAGGTAGGCTAACTTTAATTGCTCAAATTTTCATTTCTACACAGTCTTAATAACATTTCTAACACTGGCATATTACACAAAAAATGGGATTTTTTGTATCACCAACCACTGCTGTTAACTTCATCGTACACATTCAATGTGTCCACCATTTTGTTCTTGTACAAGTAATAGCCTTTCTTCAATGCTGTATACAGTAGCTCTTGAGTTCGTATTCTGTTCTGTGTGATGGAGTCCTTCAACTCATTAACTGTCGTAGGTTTGCTCAAGAACACTTTTTCCTTCAGATAGCTCCACAACCAATAATCTGCTGGGTTAATATCTGACGATCTTGTAGGCCAAGTTGCAGGAAAGTACCTACTGATAAGTCTAGGGGGCGGATTTTAGCATATTTGCATGTCCTTAGTCGCAAATCATATGCTACCTTTATATAAACGCAATTCAAGTCATTTGCAACCAAAGATCAAGATTTTATGGTGCATACATATGCATACTTAAGGGGTTAATGCATATTTTAGCACTTATGGCATATAAAAGCATATTTTGTTAATTTTTTAGCAATCTGGCACTTAAACCAGGATTAAAATTACGGAAAATCGGGAAAAATGGAATACTGAAGAAACGCGGGCATTGAAACACATTACAGTAGTTACATATTATTTATTGCAATCTGACAACATGCAGACAATGTAATGTTGTTGGCAAATCATTGTGGACAATTCCACGGCACTTAACAAAGCACTCCATAATTAAATGCATTGCTGACTCTGTGCAAATGTAGAATATTGGGACGTTATGATGGATGAAAGTTGAGATTAAAAGAACAGACAGCACGTGCATAAGATTTTGACAGTTGTCACGAGAATGTTGCAATATGATTGGCGCAGAAGTTACAAGAACTGTTGATAGATTTCTTTGTGCTTGCTAAACTCGAATTTCACCACCTGTCAACAATAACATAGGCACGATAATCGATTTTCTGTTTTCTACTTGTAGACTTAGCAAATTTAAATATTTCATTTTATTATGTGAAGTCAGAGAAACTTCAACAGTGTGTAGAATGCATTGTATTTTATAACAGCTTAGCAGCAAGACAGAAACCCAAATATAATTAAATACAGAAAAATTAATTAAAATTACAAATACACGCAACAAACCATATCCTCCCAGCTTTAATACACCAGCTAAAATCATTGAAATCTGACTTAGTTTTATCAATTATGCCTACCGAAAAATGTGCCAGAAATGTGCTGCTTAAGCAGTGGATTGAGCTTTAAGAACTGATGGTATCTCAATATTCTTATATATAAAGAAAACCACCAATAACAGTAAATTGCTTGAAATAAAAAGTTGTTAAATTTTCCAATTTTAACGTGCATATGCTGATAACACAACCACCAGAACAATCAGAAACAAATTCGTTGTCATGGTAATGCAAAAAAAAATCCCATTTCTTGTGTCTTAAGCCAGTGCCAGAATTTTTAACATTGCAAAGAAGATGAAGATAATATGAGCAATTAAAGTTTCCTCCTATTTTTTAAAAACCTTATATATTTTTCTGCTTCATTTGAGAGTTGAGTTAAAGCAGCTGCTATCAAAACTCTGTTGTGTTGCAAATTAACATCTTAACAGCATCTAACATGAATAAAGCGCAAACACAAAGTGTTCTTTTATTTGGAGTCTATTTCCTGATTGTACAGCAATTTCGATAATTTAAAGTGGTGTGCTGTTGCCAATAAACTTTTGACCAGCTTTCTGGGCATTAAAATTGTGTCCTAACTAGAGATGGCGGCCGATATTTCACAAACCGATATTTTGTCACAGGTATTTGGTTGTCATTTATAAACCTGTGACGGATGACATGAAATATCTGTGACAAAATATTGCTATCGAAATCTACTTCGTAATAGAAAGAGTACTGAATATTCTGTACTCTGCGACTGATATTTCTATCACTTGTGATCGAAGAGTATTATTCAGTACTCTTATGCCTTATGACAGTGATTCGCGATCTTCTCGCAACTTTCTCCTCTACGTCGTGGGTTTGTGCATGCGCATGATGCAATAACAGAAATCCTGGGGTGATATTTGATTATTTTTCGTGATATTTTATTCAATATTATATTTTGCGAAGTGATGATTTGTTGCAAAGTTATTAATGACATTATAATAATATAATCATGAGTCTGATATTTTGTTTTCATGGTTAGTCTGTATAACTTATATGCTTTATAAATATTTTATGTATTCCCTGAGGTCTTCACATTATCATATAACTGTGAATTTATATTAACTTATATGTTTTTTCCACTTAATTTTTATGCAGTAACAATATTTTTTCAGTTATATTTTTAATTACAAACTGAATAGTTAAAGCCTACAACATTATTTGTACCAGTAATAACTTTACCTGTACTTCTCTCATTTATGTATGATCCAGTTTCAATGTATAGCTCTAACACGAACATACCAATGAATGGTAGTATTAATTAGAATAATTAAACTTAAAATAAAATTATTTGTAATAAGTTCATTATGTTTATGGTTATTGTTATTATCTTAGGAAGTCGTGCAGTGCTTCCTAACATTAGTTACTCATATGGAGTGTTACTCCACCCCAATTAATAGGCCTAATCAATGTTTTGGACTTGATATTTAATGATATTTGTCTAGATATTGTTAAAATCATCAACTTGCAAGTAATTTTCAACTTTTAAGTATAATAAATAATAGGGGGTAGTTAGCAAAAATTGGCAATTTTATAAATTCCAAAAGGATCTGACTTCTAGCAAACACTGCTCCATCAAATCGTTCTCATTGCCCTTGCACACTTTTAAAGTAGCCTAGGCCTACACTTACTTTTGCTTACTTATCAATATTATAAAAATATCAGTGTGACAAATAACGGATAAAAGTCACAGATAGGCTATTTGTCACAGTCACAGTTATCAGAGATACTTGAAAATATCGTTTAACCCATCTCTAGTCCTAACTTAAGTACGAGCAAACTTGTAACAGAATCCCAGAGTGATGATTCCCTTCTTGGATTCGTGCTCTATAATAATTTCTAGCAACAGTAACACAGCAATGTTGAAAATGTTTACATGAGAATAGTTTTATAGTTCACCTATAGTTGAGAACTGTTTACAAACACCACCCTAAGTCTGCCATGTTTCCCTTCTGAGTGGAAGTGGATGGAGCAATAATAACAGGACCACAGACAAGATAGTCAGAGTACAAGACTATTAAAAAGAACGTAGATGGTTGAGTATTAGTTTACTCTAAAAGTTGTACTTTTTTACTACCTCACATGAGAGAGAAAATGGGAAATCGGAAGTAAATACAGACATGGAGAATTAAGCTTCATTTGTAGATTAAACAGACAGGCAGAATAGTGAAACGTGCAATATAGGGCGAAATTTGGTCTTTCTATCAAGACCAGCAGGCCCTTCTGTAATCGTCAACTAAGAAAGCAAGTTTCTACCAACAAGATTTGACATGTTCCATAACTATTGACCACAAAAAGGGACTATTTAGCATATTTATTTCTACTTTTTGTTTTCTATTTGATAAGATGTAAACCAACTTAAGTTCTAATATAAAGAGGAATTTTTTAGTCTTACAGAATTTATCTGTTATGGTAACAATTGTTATTAGAGGAGAAAAATTCGGTCTATTAACAATTGTTACCGTACTTACTTACTTACTTACAAATGGCTTTTAAGGAACCCGAAGGTTCATTGCCGCCCTCACATAAGCCCGCCATCGGTCCCTATCCTGTGCAAGATTAAGCCAGTCTCTATCATCATACCCCACCTCCCTCAAATCCATTTTAATATTATCCTCCCATCTACGTCTCGGCCTTCCTAAAGGTCTTTTTCCCTCCGGTCTCCCAACTAACACTCTATATGCATTTCTGGATTCGCCCATACGTGCTACATGCCCTGCCCATCTCAAACGTCTGGATTTCAAGTTCCTAATTATGTCAGGTGAAGAATACAATGCGTGCAGTTCTGTGTTGTGTAACTTTCTCCATTCTCCTGTAACTTCATCCCGCTTAGCCCCAAATATTTTCCTAAGCACCTTATTCTCAAACACCCTTAACCTATGTTCCTCTCTCAGAGTGAGAGTCCAAGTTTCACAGCCATATAGAAGAACCGGTAATATAACTGTTTTATAAATTCTAACTTTCAGATTTTTGGACAGCAGACTGGATGACAAGAGCTTCTCAACCGAATAATAACACGCATTTCCCATATTTATTCTGCGTTTAATTTCCTCCCGAGTGTCATTTACATTTGTTACTGTTGCTCCAAGATATTTGAATTTTTCCACCTCTTCGAAGGATAAATCTCCAATATTTATATTTCCATTTCGTACAATATTCCCGTCACGAGACATAATCATATACTTTGTCTTTTCGGGATTTACTTCCAAACCGATCGCTTTACTTGCTTCAAGTAAAATTTCCGTGTTTTCCCTAACCGTTTGTGTATTTTCTCCTAACATATTCACGTCATCTGCATAGACAAGAAGCTGATGTAGCCTGTTCAATTCCAAACCCTGCCTGTTATCCTGAACTTTCCTAATGGCATATTCTAAAGCGAAGTTAAAAAGTAAAGGTGATAGTGCATCTCCCTGCTTTAGCCCGCAGTGAATTGGAAAAGGATCAGATAGGAACTGACCTATACGGACTCTGCTGTATGTTTCACTGAGACACATTTTAATTAATCGAACTAGTTTCTTGGGAATACCAAATTCAATAAGAATATCATATAATACTTCCCTCTTAACCGAGTCATATGCCTTTTTGAAATCTATGAATAACTGATGTACTGTACCCTTATACTCCCATTTTTTCTCCATTATCTGCCGAATACAAAAAATCTGATCAATAGTCGATCTATTACGCCGAAAACCGCACTGATGATCCCCAATAATTTCATCTACGTACGGAGTTAATCTCCTCAAAAGAATATTGGACAAAATTTTGTACGACGTCAACAAAAGTGATATTCCTCGAAAGTTACCACAGTTGGTTTTGTCCCCCTTTTTAAAAATAGGTACAATTATGGACTCCTTCCATTGTTCTGGTACAATTTCCTTTTCCCAAATAGCAAGTACAAGTTTATAAATTTCGCTATATAATGCACTTCCACCCTCTTGTATTAATTCTGCTGGAATTTGATCGATACCTGGAGACTTGTACTTTTTCAGATTTTCTATCGCAATTTCGACTTCTGAAATCGTGGGTTCGGGTATAAATGGCTCAGCAGTTTGTATTTCAATATCGTCCCGATCATTTCTATTTGGCCTATGTACATTTAGTAGTTGCGCAAAATAGTTTTTCCATCTGTTTAGGATTGATGAAGAGTCTGCAAGCAAGTCACCATTCTCATCCTTGATCACGTTTACCCTTGACTGATATCCGTTCTTAAATTCCTTTATACCCTTATATAAATCTCGAATGTTTTTATTCTTACTATTTGTTTCTACCTCATTCAGTTTTTCCTTCAAGTAACCTCTCTTTTTATTCCTAAGTGTACGACTTGCTTCCCGTCTTTCATTGAAATAATTATCTCTATTCTCCTCAACTGGATCCTGTAAGAATTTCAATTTTGCCTGTTTCCTTCTTTCTACTACCATGCAACAATCTTCATCAAACCACGGTTTCTTTTTCTTAGTTTCATAATAACCTATGCTCTGCTCAGCTGCAATTTTGATACTATCTCTGATATTTTCCCACACGCTATTAACATCTAATTCTTTCTCAACTTCGTCGGAACTTTCTAAAGTGGCAAACCTATTCGAAATTTCGACCTGATAATTTTGCTTAGCTTCCTCGTCCTTTAATTTCAAAATATTGAATTTAGTAATATTAACTTGTTGCTCTACTCGCTTGGCTACTGATAATCTTTCTCTTAATTCTCCAATCACCAAATAATGGTCAGAATTACAGTCTGCACCTCTGAAAGTTCGAATATCTACTATACTAGTATGTCTCCGTTTATCTATCAAGATGTGATCTATTTGGTTGTGTGTCAATCCATCTGGAGAAGTCCAAGTATATTTATGTATATCCTTATGGGGGAATGTTGTACTTTTGACAATTAAATTTTTCGATGTGGCAAAGTTGACTAATCTAACTCCATTGTCACTACTAATTGCGTGTAGGCTCTCTTTTCCAATAGTTGGTCTAAAAATATCCTCCCGTCCTACTTTAGCGTTGAAATCCCCCAATAAAATTTTCATATGATATCTAGGAAACTGATCAAAAGTATGTTCCAATTCCTCATAGAAGCTATCCTTTATATAGTCGTCTTTCTCTTCTGTAGGGGCGTGAGCATTTATAACTATGATGTCGCACCATCTACCCTTAAGTACTAAATATGATAACCTGTCACTGATAAATTCGACCTTTTTTTACTGCTGATTTTATTCTTTTATGTACAAAGAATCCTGTTCCTAATTGGTGATTATTATTTCCTTCCCCATAATACAACAAGTAATCTCCTATTTGTGATATGCCATTCCCATCTAACCTAACCTCTTGTACTCCCACAAAGTCTATTCTATATCTAGCTAGTTCTTTTGCTACTAATGTTACCCCTCCTGTTCTATAAAGACTAGTTACGTTCCAAGTGCCAAATCTCAAAACCTTATTCCTTTGCTGTGGTCGTGCCAGAGAATCAGTCCTATTCCGAGGCTTACTGTAGGAATTCGTAACAAGCTGTTTTTTACGGTGATGGGTTGTTAGCCCTTCGCCCAACCCCCAAGCTGGAGGACCACCCCTTATCGGCTGTCCACGACTGCTTATTCAATATATTCGCAGCTACCCTCCATATCTGGAGGCTGTCTCCTCTATCCGCAACCTGAGGACGCGCCATGCCGTGGTGATAGGGACCCACCATACATGGACAATTGTTACCGTAATAGATAAAATCTGTAGGACTAAAAAATTCATCTTTACAGTGCACATACTGTGGAATCCCGGCCACCAAAGTCACTCAGTTGAGTGTGCTCCTTGTATAAAGGCAGTTGACTTAATATAATATGTCAACATATATGTCGAACATGGAGTCAGGCCACAAAGGGAAAAATACTAGAGGAGGGGGATTCGATCTGGTGCTGTGGATTGAACTTAAGCGTAGCTCAGTGGTTAGAGCGCTTGGTACGTAGAACCAAGGACCCAGGTTCGATCCCCGGCACCGGATCGAATTTTTCTCCTCTAATAATACCACAAAATACATCAAATTCCAATTCTCTTGTCATGTAACGGAACCTTAAGTCACTAATTTGTAAAAATATTTAGAATTAGTTTGCATTGTGCAATTCAGATATTTTTTATGAAATTTTCTTTCATATCTCCTTCAAAGCATAGATTAGCTTTTTATTAAACAGCAAACAAAAGCAACAGCTTGCTTACTAATAGCAGACCAGACTACAAACATGGAATGAGTCCTGCCTACAGTTGTTTGTTTAGTCGACATGTCCGCAGACAGGTTTTAATCTCATAGGTGACACTAATAAGGCATCATTCATGAGGCAACTAAGGCAGAAGATAATGGGAGATGGTGACCAGTTCCTTTCCCCTCCATTGCATACATCACTGAATAGTAACATATTACCTATACTAATCAGACTTCAGATGAATACAAACAATTGTTCTTCTTCTGATACATATTGTCAAGTGAGATGTACTGCCTGATCTTAGATGTACATATTAGCTGCA
This sequence comes from Periplaneta americana, assembly GCF_040183065.1. Classification (NCBI taxonomy): domain Eukaryota; kingdom Metazoa; phylum Arthropoda; class Insecta; order Blattodea; family Blattidae; genus Periplaneta; species Periplaneta americana. The sequence goes on from NC_091120.1 coordinate 71,474,487, forward strand.
TACAGTATGGTTTAGATTTCATGCTATACCTGTCTCAAGACAATAAGTATAACACATGGGAACCCTGAAAGATATAGCAGATTTCTACTGCATTCTCATGGTAACTGACATTCCCACTATCACGTACACACAGTTGAGAATGTAAATTAGAAGTCATAGGCCTAAATATTTTTTTTGTCATGACATCTGGTGCTTTTATGTTGAAAGATTATGCTTGACAAGAGTTTACTGTATCATGTAATGATGGAAATACTCACCAACATAAGCTCCTAGTTCCATCAATTTTGCTTTAATGGCACTCTGGAAAAAGAAATCAACACATTCTATCAATACAATAATAAAATGTGTCATAAAATTAGAATTTTGGGCACTAAACCAAAATCCTGAACATATAAAAAAATACTGGACCACTACTACGAATCTGAAGATCTGGAAGACTGTTAGATTCTATTGCCACACTGGCTACTATATCATTTGCTTAACTTAGTTCAACAGACTTACTAAAATATTTACTTTGAAAATTGTACTACTCTGTTGTGCAGATACTGTCAGCTTAGTTGGACTTGAAATTATTTCCTATTACCGTACCAGATACCTGAGCAGAATATTGGTCTGTACAGTATCAAATTTAGTAGCAGAAACTTAGGTGAGAGGAATAGAATTTGTTCCAGAGTTTTGTTTATATATAACTTGTGTTACAGTTTTATTTTTGTGATTCATTTACATACAACGTAGTAACTTCAGTTCTGATAGGCCTACCTTAGGAAGTTGTAAAGCACTCTGGGGAGAAAACACTTGATATGAATATGAAAGCTGTGGGATCTGCTTAGCAGGTAACATTATTTTCAAATTTCTGTACCTATCATAATAAGATAATGTCACATTTGGCAAAACAAAAACAGTTCGGTTCAATTGTTGTTTAGAAAAAGCCAACATTACATGTAGGCCTATCTTTCATGCGTTCACATTTTTAATAAGAAACATGTTAATATTTGCATTCTACTTCTTAATTTCATAATGACACATGAAACAGCATTCAGATCAAGTTACGTCAGTTCTTAACACCTTATTGTGGTAGGTGCAGTTTTGCATATACTCACAATTGTCTAAGAATGTGCCATTTCTTCCCAAGGCATACCAAAAACCTAAACCAGCCCTGGGCATAAAAGGAGTAGTGAAAGGGATGGAGAAACCCCCGCCCATGTCCTTCCTGCTTATATCTCCTTATAAACAAACGTAAGGCTCTGTGCATCAGTGGTGGATTTTAGGCGACCAGCGAGAGCCGAAAGTTCGTAAAAGCTATGATGCCCGCCTGATACAACCCATCACTGACCTCCTTGCATCAAAACATAACTGTCTCAGCCAAGGTTAGGTGTGATCTGCAGTGCCTCAATCAAGTTAATAACGCCCAGGCCTGACCTAAACTCACCTGTCACTGATTCGACCTTACGAAAACTCGCTGTTTCTCTGTAATCAGCAAAGAAACGCACGGAAATTATGTGTATGTGCTACTCCTTCCTGCCGCATATCCCATCCACCTCGCTCGAGCGATTCCGCGTGGCTACACAACTCTGCCGGCCACCACTTTCACAGCAGCATTCTACCCTTATTTTCGGAGCGAAATTGGTTTTGGCACACTCTTTTTTTGGCCAATGTTACTTATGTCCCGCCCACTATAGACATAGGCCAATTTTACAAATAACTTATTTAGTATAACTTGTTGCTTCTTTGACAGGTTAGGTTTGGTTAGTTTAGGTTTGTTGTTATAGCCTACCTTGCATATACGATTATAGCGCAACATTGGCAGTGATAAAAGTGAAATATTCGTTCAGTGGGCGTTGGATACTCTACATTCACCCTTTTTTTTTATACATCTTCATTACACAACTTTAACACTTTATATAGGTTATCACTTAGGAATCACTTTCATGTGTAAAAATGTAAGTTGTAAATTATCCAGTTTGTTTGTCTTGTATGTATGTTGATGTTTGTGTTGAGTGCTTGTATTCTGAATGCCATTTTGTAATTTACTTTCCTGAATAAAGATGCGACCTTGCGTGTGTTTTTATTTTCGTATGTTAGTGTGATGTATTTTTTGTGTTCTCGTCTTTTGTTTCTTTACCGATTCTTGTAGGCCTAAAATATGTTTCGTCTTTTTTATGATGTTGTCTAAATATGTTGGGGTTGTAGTCCTACTCATTTTCTTGTACTAGTTAAATTATGTAGCCTATCTGATGATCTGATGTGTATTTCTTCATTGTAGGCCTAATCTTGCTGATTCATTGGTATGTTGAGTAGTCTGAGTACCATGGCTCGAAATGCGGCATCTTTGTGTTGTGTTCGGTGACTGGATGTGTTGTGTATGTGTGTGACTGTTGTGAATTTCCTTCCTATACAATACGTATGACTCGACTAGAACCCAAGAATGTAAAGACATACTGTATATACATTAACGTGGTAACGCAATAGTAAAGAAATAACGTGTATTTTATTCCCTAATTATGAGTACAATCCTACAAAATATGGATGTCTAACCTGTGATAGTCTACTAAACATTTGAAAGTCTTTATTGTAAATTGCATACCGGTATTACCTAGAACTGTAAGATAGGCCTAGTAAATTTAATAAGCGTGTCATCGGAGATGTAAAATGTAAATGCATAGTAATATAACTTGCCAGAAGAATTTCAATGTTGCAGTATAAAACACCAACATGGAGCAAACAGTTTTCGAATTATAGAAGAGCTGTTTGCAAGGTAGTAGGCCTACATAAACATATCTGTTCAAAACACTCACCCGTATCTTTTGACTCACTTCCACTCCTATGCCATCCATGATGACACGAATAGGTTACGATTAAACACTGTAATGATCTCTTATATTTTATTACTTTCTGTTGTAAAGTAATATTTTACATTGCGTACAAAACTACGACCATAATTACAAAATCAACACCATGGCTACAGTATATTTTGCTTTGGCAGACATGTTATCATTGCCAACGTAAATCACTTAGATTAATATGAGAACTGTCGGAATAATTTTATGTATCTCAAAGTTCTATGTATCAATATAATATTTTTTTTTTCAGAAAACGCTTATATGTTCTTACTAAAAGTACATACATGATAATATTTCAATGAACTGTAAAAATAAATTTAGTTTGGCAGCATTGTGAGCTACTGTACTGCACTCTTCAGTTAAAATTTGTACAGACATGTTTATGTTAACTCAATTGTTTTATTTTTCTTAAACGCATCATATAAAATTAATTTAATTAATAAATTATTATAATACTCAACATCAGTTGTATAGAGTAGTTCAGAGAAAGTTGTTATAACTGAAGGAAGTTTAATATTGCTCTTTCTACTATTTGTAAATGTGGGACTAGCGGTCCTTTGCTTATTCACTTACCCAAGTATTAAATTTTCACTTTACGATTCCAGTACAGTAAGTACTGGTACGTATTGTATGGGTTTCAGTCTACCGGTCTCCTGAGAAGAATGCAGGACGGTAGTATCAAGTCTGCATCTACACGGTTCAAAAGATAAACTTCAGGACACGGTTACCTTCCTTCCCCTCTATCCCAAAAATTTCAACCTAGTGCACACAAAATAAATTATTGGCATTGAAAAGTGTCTTTCCACAGCACGATGATGCGCATTCGACAAACACAGACAAATCAGCTCTTTTTAGTATTTTTAATATCATTGTTGGCCGTGAGGTATCAGGTAACCGTATAATGAAATTTTCCCCGGTTCAATTTTCAATGCGAGTACGCATGAAATCTGGGGAGAATACTGAATGAATCAAGTTGAAAACAAATGTTCAATTAAGATGCATGCACATTGCAAATTTTTTGTCTACACGGTGAGCCGTGTTGAACATCTTCACTACATAATATACGGAGTGAATCAAAAGTCTGAACCATATAAATATCTTCCATACAGGGGCGGCTCGTCCATAAGAGCTGCGGAGCTGCAGCACTCCCTGCTTTGACAGAAAAATAAAAATAATATTTATTTTAATTTGTAGAAGAATTGTTACAGCTTTTATTGGTAAATTGGGAATATGTACTATTATCTTATGCATAATCTTTTTGCGCGTCGACTGTACTGGAATTGACACTGCATTCAAAGTCGTCCTGGGATCTGCAGGGTGGTCAGCTCATAGAGAGTGTGTCTTGCATGGTCAGGGTGTAGAGAGGTGAAGGGAAGCAGAGGGAAACTGCCGCTGTTTAAAACCCGTATCTCGCTGCAGTGGCTTGCAGACCAGGCCACAAGGAATCTTTCCTCTCCTCCCACACCGCTATTGTAATGCTGCGTCAAATGGATTCTCTATTCCCTTAAAACTTATTGACAAAATTTTTATTTTCTTTTCACATACTTATTGTTGTAGAATCTTATCGAGTTAATATAACGAAATTAATATTCTCTTTTGCCTTATTATTACGTATATATCCAGCCTCCAGCAGAACCTAATATTTGCCTTAACTCAAAATGATTGCACGAGTAGAATCCTTTTGATATAGCACGTAAAATACGAAAGAGACTTCTTTTCCAGTTTTAGAAAATTGTTGACCATCAGTATATCTGAGTGTTGTTTTGGTGTGACGTCTTAATACCGTAACTTAACCAGTGCAAATGTGCAAGCATGAGTGTGTGTGAATTACAGAATATTAATTTTATTTTTCTCAAATTTCCCTTGCGGAGAAGATTGATGTAATGAATTGAAATTAAAGGGCCGTCCGTTACCCGACTTAAATCTTACTCAAGCTTCATCCAGCCGAAATAGTGCATATATGTAAGGAAGTATAACAATGAAATTTACGCTAAGCATTTGTGGTTACGTGGATGTGAACGAAAAAAAAATCTGTATTTTCTTTTCCTTGCCTCCTCTTCGGTGGTGATGCTGCATGGACTAGAAGTGATGTGACAGATTTAGGACATTTGCCCCTAAAAAGCAAAATGCACGAATCTTCGCAGTCTCACCTGAAAAATGTTGTTTCATTGGCTGTGTTACGCAACTCATACTGCTGTGCAATTAAGTGAAACGAATAGAACAAACATTCTCAAACATAATCAAGAAGTGGGAAAAAATCGTGAAATTATTTTTTTAAAAATATTGATTGTATCAAATTTTCTGGCCAATATGAACTTCCCCTTAGGGGACATGATGAAAAAAACGATTCGAAGAATCCTGATGTGTTTCGTGGGTTGCTACAGTTCGTAAGTAATCTAAACGAGCCTCTCAAAAATCATTTGGAACATGCCACTGTTTAAGGTTATTCTAAGACAATTCAGAATGAACTGGTAGATTGTAAGTTGAGTGTCTGCCGATCTGAAATTAAGACTGAAATCGATGGTATTAGTTTTTCTTAGGGACTAGCAAATGTTCCCACATACATCTCCCAAATAAGTCAGGATATGTAATACATTTATTTTTGTCCTATACTTATTAGTAATGGTATCAAGAAGTGAAATTTGTATGTACCGAAATCTACTGCAGCTCTCCCAATCCACAAGTTCACGAGCCGCCACTGCTTCAATATGCTTGATTTTCGATTACTATAGGTGTTACCAGTATTTATAAGACCAAATGCTCTACCAGTGACACATTCGATTCTAGCCCTCAGCTATCTAAAAAGCCGCCATTTTGAATGTAACTTTGAAATTTTAAATGGAAAGGGGGTCATGTAGGTACTCAAAATTATGTGAGATTTTTAAGAAAAACAATGGTGCAACCCGTTTTGAGATATATCTAATCGTTTTCAAGTTATTTAAAGATAACTGTCATAATGACACAAACATTAGTTATTGCAATTGCAGATATTTTGTAACATGGTACGGTACTAAGGACGCAATGGCGATTTATCTTAAGGAGCATAGGAGCAGTGCACCACCTCTTGAAATAACATATATCAACGAGCTGCAGTAGACTATGTGAGCGACATAATTATTTATTATAATGTAGAGCAGCTGGCTACGGACTGGAAGGTCCGGGGTTCGATCCCAGGTGGTGACAGGATTTTTTCTCGTTGCCAAACTTTCAGAACGGCCCCGAGGTTCACTCAGCCTCCTATAAAATTGAGTACCGGGTCTTTCCCGGGGGTAAAAGGCGGTCAGAGCGTGGTGCCGACCACACCACCTCATTCTAGTGCCGAGGTCATGGAAAGCATGGGGCTCTACCTCCATGCCCCCCAAGTGCCTTCATGGCATGTTACGGGGATACCTTTACCTTTACTATGTAAAAATAACACTGCATGACTGTGTACTGTTGTTGTTGACGCCTAGGACTTACATTTACCGCTAGACTCTTGTGGCACACTGTTCCATTCGAGCATGCGCAGTAGTACTGTTTCACTGGCCACAGTATAGAGAACATTTCTCTATACTGTGCACTGGCAGGCTTTGGAGCGTTGCTTACGAGATTATACATAATCTCGTAAGCAACGCTTTGGAGCATGGTAGGGAGGCAGTACAGTGTGCGTAGGAGGGGTTAGGATCACTTTCAGATGAGTTCTCAAGCTCGTTCCATCATAAATGTTACAATGAATAGTGTGCAAAATCTTTTAAATGTGTAATTTTCTATAAGACCTTTACACGAAAAGATCAAAATAAAGAAGATGAGTAGACCTACACATGAATTAAAATTATAAGTGACGAAGAACAGTAATAGAGAAGTGACAAGTAGATTCAACATTCGGACTTACGAAAAATGCAATATGCGGCTGCAATATAAAAGACGCTGTATTTTGTTTTCCTTGCCTATTGTTCGACGGCGAACATTTATTGACAAAAATAAGTACGTTTTATGAATTTTATTTATTTTTCTGTTTGAATGTAGGACTGTGCGTAGTAACTAAATAATTTTGATTACCATTCTGTAGATATGATTGACTTGAAGCACATGAATGAAAGAATTAAAAAAACACGATTCTTCAGCTGCACACATCAACAATAATGTTAAATTAGCAGTGTTGGGTCAAACAAACATATAGACACAATTGGATTCAATTGGATTGTTGCACTTCACAATGATAAAGTTACCAAGAACAGATATGTGCGTGCGGTTTTGTGGAGCTTTTGAGTTGGCTTTAAGAGGTCACGAAGACGGAAACTCATATTTAAACGCTAGTTAGTATTTTTCTTGGCCTCATCAATTTCAGTTCTGAATTAGACGCACTCTTAAGGAACATTTGGAAAGAAGAACAGTGTTTAAGAGCACATCAAACACTATACAGAACGAAGTCCTTCAAGCCATTTTGATGTATGCCATGATGAGATTTCAAAGAAATAAAGAAAGCTGCTGACTTTTTAGCAGTTACGGCTGATGAGACGACACACGTATCGAATGCTTTTGAACGTGTGAACTGTGTTATAAAACGCAATATAGCGAAAACAATATTATTTACGTTGTGCTGCAATATAAATTGAACACTTTACTTTGCTATTACTGGACCTACATAGGAAATTGATTAACTGTAATTTCTTGACTAACAAAATTATGTAAATCTATATCTACGTAACATATGTTAATAGTTATGTAGTAGTTAGTACCTATAATAATAATAATAATAATAATAATAATAATAATAATAATAATAATAATAATAATAATAATAATATGATAATCATAATCATAATAAATATTTGTGCACCACCAGGATTATTTATCACGACATGCCACTGCAGTAAACAGGCTTTGGAAAAGGTGTTTTTATGCAATTTTGGTAATTAACTTTTCCTGCTTTACTGTTTGGTTAACCTGTTACAGTTTCAATTTATTGTTGTGATTATTTGAAGCTTTCCTGTAACAAATCTCTTGATTTTCGTGCTGACATTATCGAAAGAGGAAAGAATTGATATCATTCTTCATTCTGGTAAGTTAAGCCACAGAAATCTTGCAGCAGACAGGACGAACAGTTCCCTGGACATTGGATTGATCGACGTGGACCAGTATAATGGCCGACCAGGTCTCTAGATTTAACACCCCTTAATTGTTTCTTTTGGGATTATATAAAGAGCTTGATATATGAAGAGAAAATTGAGAATGTGGAACATTTAAAGAACCGTATCATTGAATTTGAAAGTCATATTTGGTTTCAGATAAGTTGGAATTACGATAGAAAACGTTATATGGTTTCAGTCAGCAACTTATCATTGAAGCCTGTGCTGAAGTCACCCCGGAAATGCTACAAAATGTTCTATCCACATTCTAAATTTTTTCATATTTATTTTTTATTATCCAATTTAATAAACCCTATTTCACCCTGAGGTATATTAGGGTTATAGTTGATATCAAAATACATATTTTATAAGCAATAAACAATAATAAAATTATCATACAAAATTGTGGTCAAGGTTACAATTCGCATGAATTATGTACAAGAATGCACCTTAATGAAAGAATGGATCGTTTCATAAAGCTCAAGGCATGTCTCTATATTTATATCTAATGGTTATAGGAAGAAATATATATATATATATATATATATATATATATATATATATATAATAGTTATTAAACATGTCATTTTAGAAGCAATAAATAGTTATACTAAGAGATGGCTTAAAATTTACGAATTAAATACATTATTTAGTAACAACAATTGGCAATAATCAGGTATTACAAGAAATGGCTCAAATTAGAAATCAAATGCCTAATTAAAATAAACATTAAAACCAATAGTACAATATTATAGTATGCGAAATTGAAGACTTACAGTTTCATTATAGTTGATTAGAACTAATACGATTTTTTTTCCCCGGAATAATTTAACATTTTACAGTTTCACGAATATTCTATTCAAGAAGGACATGAAATACTTACATGATTTGGAGTTGGTAAGTATATTGGTTAACGGTTTGGTAAATGTATAATTTAGAGTGTTTAGTAACAACTCAAGCTCGTATCTTTCACGGCAAAAGACTGGACAATCATATAATACATTTTTGGCATCTTGAGATTCTTCCCCACAAATGCAAGTTGCATCGTCTTTAATATGGAATCTATTAAGTATTCCCCGAATTTTCCATGCCCAGTCAAAAACTTTGTCAGTACGAAATTTGGAGTTATTACTTTACATTTATTACGATCATAGAACCGTTGGAAAATACAGCTCTTTTGTAAGAATTCCCTTATCACTATTGACCCATCTTTCGTTCCATTCTTGCATATAATGTTCTTTGGCTACTTTTTTGATATATGATATCGGACATAAATTGTACGACAGTGGCACATCAGAGTTGGCTGCCATCTTTGCCAATTCATCGGCTCTCTCATTTCCAATTATCCCAGTATGCCCTGTGACCCAAGTTATACAAATATGGACGACATTTTTCATTATTAAAGTTCTTATCTCTGAGGCTATAATGTTAGTGTTATATTTATCATTAATTGATATTACTGCTGACTGCGAGTCACTGTGAACGCAAGCGCTGTAACCAGACTGACTACACCATTTGATTGCTTCTCGCAAAGCTAATAGTTCCGCCTGAAAAACACTGAGCACTCTGAGGAGAGTCTAAAGATGGCTGAGGTGTGTTCGCTGTCGTTCCTGTAGGCGACAAAGGCACAGCCTACTTTGGCATTTTGATTCGACAGTTTATCCAAACGCGATCCATCTGTATAGATCAAACAGTCATGGGAATCTGCATCACAAATTTCTTTGAGACAGGAAATGTATAAAGATGGATGCCCTGCCTGGAGAGGATTTGCTGGTTCTTCTACACGGAGATGTGTCAAAAACTGAGGGATTTTTCGGCCTTGTTTTATATCGCTGATGTTTGCTTTAAATTCACCAACCAAATATAATGGTTCAATATCTGCTATAACCTGAGAGGCTGCAGTAGATATTGTACGATATCCTCGGATGATTCGTAAGAGATATCCTCGTTGAATCTGAGACAGTTTTTCTTGCGCCCATTTTTTCTGTAATATATGTTGAAATGCTGCCACACAGTACAGAACCATAGGTTCTACTGCTCCCCGATATATTATCTTTAGTACAGAGGAGTTAAGGCCCCATGTGGGTCTAGTTGCAGCGGAGAGAGCAGAAAGTAGCTTGTTAGCTTTACCAGCAATGTGTTGAAGATGTGGGCGGAAAGTCAGGCGCTTATCTAGGACTATGCCTAAGTACTTAAGTTCATCAACTAGTACAATGCTTGTGTTATCCATAGAGATGCTTATCGGTTCTATTTTTCTTTTTCTTGTAGTTAGCATTGCTGATGTTTTGGACGCATTGAAGTTGAGTTTGTTTGTCTTGCCCCACATGTGGACGGCCGCTAGTGCTTCATTGGCTATGTCCTCTAAGTGCCCAAATGTGCTTGATTTTGCAAGTATTAGAGCATCGTCGGCGTAAGCGTGCAGCGTGCATCCTTCAGGGAGTCGTTGTTGTAGCAGATCATCATAAAGTATAATCCAGAAACCTGGACTGCATGCTGATCCTTGTGGACATCCTCTCGTCACATTCTTGATAATGGTCTCGTCGCTTATGGTGAGCTGACTTCTGCGGTCTTCGAAACAGTTTTTAACTATTCTATATAAATTTCTAGGACATTTTTTTAGTTTTAGTTGATGGAGTATTTTTGGCCACCAGGCATTGTCAAACGCACCTGATATGTCCAAGGAGATTAATAGTCCAATTTCTTTGTTTGAGTGTACCTCCTGTATCCACTCTACAACTTTACAAACTGCCAATTCTGTCGATTTCAGCGGCATGAATCCAAACTGAAGTTCACTGAGGGAACTGTTGCTTAGTAAGTGATACATAATGCGATCTATGACGAGTTTCTCTAGGCATTTTCCCAACACAGGCAGCAAGCTGATTGATCGGAAAGAAGAGGTAGTAACTTTGTTGCTACTTTGAAATTTCGGTATTACCTTAGCTACACCGAGTTTCCAGCAATCAGGGAAAACTCCGAGCTCCAAACATTTATTATACAGATTTAACAGAAGTGAAGGATGTGAGAAATGTATTTGTTTGACAACATTTGCCGATAGTCCATCAAGTCCCGGAGCCTTAAGATCATTTTGCTTCAGAATTATGCGTTCCACTTCACGAGGTGTGAAGTATAAATCATCTAACGTATCTGGCTCAGCATCTGTTGTTGCACGAATTACTTTTTGGACATCATTATCTTCCGTGTCATCCGACAAAAATTTTCTAGCCAGTGCGTTTGCAGTGTCTTTTGCATTTATAGCGGGTCCATTTTCCGTTTCCAGTGTTGTTAGCACTTTATTAAAATATTGTGGCTTCCGAGAGTATTTATATACAATACCCCAGGGGTTTGTTTGTGTAGAACAAAAGATTTTCCAACTGTTTGCTTTCGCTTGCGACATCATCAATCTGTATTGAGATTTGACCTTGTTGTAGATTTCTTCATACTTCACACGAAGAAGGTCACACTTAACTCGTTTATACCTTCGGTGACATGCGAGGACACGTTTTCTCATTATTGTAAGTTCAGTGTTCCACCAGTAGTTCTTCAAAGGTTTCTGGCTTAGTTTTGGTAGATGGGCTTCACAAAGTCGTGCTATAACATCCGTGAGTTTTTTAGTAACAATATTTAACTCGGAAGAATTATTAACATTTTGTAGCTCTGCTGACACTGGTTCGAGTTTTCGAGTAGCTAATTTTTTTAAATGCTCCCACAGTACATTTTTCGTTCTATACTTACTTGTTAAATACATTCCCTCAATGTTGCCACATATCAAGCTCTTTATGTACCCCAAAAGAAAAAAAATCAAGAGGTGTTAAATCTGGAGACCTTGCCGGCCTTTCTACTGATCCACGCCGACCAATCCAATGTTCAGGAAACTGTTCGTTTAGTCTGCTGCAACATTTTTGTGGCTTAACCTACCAGAATGAAGCATGATATCAATTCTTTCCTCTTTCGAAAATCAAGAAATTTGTTATAGGAAAGCTTCAAATAATCACAACAATGCATTGAAACTGTCACAGGTTCCAAAACAGTAAAACAGGAAAAGTTAATTACCAGAATTGCATAAAAATACCTTTCCCAAAGCCCCCTTAGTACTGTATCATGTCATAAAATATCTGTAGATGCAGTACCTAACTAATGTTACGACAGTTATCTTTAAATAACTTGAAAATGATTAGAGATATCTCAAAACGGATTGCACCATTGTTTTTCTCAGGAAATTTCAAATGATTTTGAGTACCTATATGATCCCCTTTCCACTTAAAATTTCAAAGTTACATTTTTTTTATTAGGTTATTTTACGACGCTTTATTAACATCTTAGGTTATTTAGCGTCTGAATGAGATGAAGGTGATAATGCCGGTTAAATGAGTCCGGGGTCCAGCACCGATAGTTACCCAGCATTTACTCATATTGGGTTGAGGGAAAAGCCCGAAAAAATCTCAACCAGGTAACTTGCCCCTACCGGGAATCAAACCTGGACCACCCGGTTTTGCGGCCAGACGCGCTAACCGTTACTCCACAGGTGTGGACAAGTTACATTCAAAATGGTGGCTTTTTAGATAGCTGAGGGCTAGAATGAAATGTGTCACTGGTAGAGCATTTGGTCTTACAAATACTGATAACACCAATAGTAATCGAAAATCAAGCATATGAAAAATATTCATATGGTTTCAGACTTTTGATTCACTATGTATATTAATTAATATTAAATATCAATCCAATAGCCTACTTAGGCCTACTTGATTCTCAAAAATGTGGTAAAATCTAGCTACTTCCGGCTCTTATTTCGACATGAATGTACCACCAAGTAACCAACATCAACAATAACTGAATAATAATAATAATAATAATAATAATAATAATAATAATAATAAATACATGCATATTGAACTCATCAAAGTGAAGTCAGGCAATGAAAGGAAAATTTGCCATCCAAGCCCCATATACTGTATATGAATTCGAAGATATTGATGATCAATATAAGATAACTGTAGACGGAAGTAGATGGCTATTGCATTTCAATTTGGAATAAGATGAAAAAGTGTTAATTTTTTTAACAGATTGCATCTCAGAATGCTGCAATATAATGTATATTTTACTTGTCGAAATAAATTATTATTTTTAAGAAAATGTGTACTGGTGACCAAAACACCGGGTGACAAAATTGCAGTGACTAGGTGTAACAATCACCGGACCGGTGGACAACAATGACGTCACGCTGCAGCGAAATAGGAACAAAACTGCTGGAAGGATCGATGGCTGTCATGGCGACTGTATAGGTACGGTTTGTTTACGGCGATCATCGTCGGACGCACATCGCCGGCGATTATAAACGCTGGCGATGATCGCCGAGAAGTGGTTTCTTTATTGACGCACATCGCTGTAGATTCTCATTTGTTTATTCCTTCATCTACTATATATGGTCAAGTAAATTAATGTAGGCCACGGACATAACCTAAAAATTATATGAATAAATCTAAGATAATGAAGTTGCTATTTATTCTAGAAGAGGGAGATGACGATATCAAAATCTCGCATGCGTATTATAAAAGGAACAAGCTACAGACTAATGAAATATTCAGGAATAGGTTTACAGAATTCTGTTTTAACACATTGATAAAGAGACATCTTTATAAAAACGCTACAAAATTTAAGGAATATTTCAGACTCTCACCTGACCAGTTTGATTATGTTTTGAGTTTAATTCAAAATGACAATGTTAAATTAATTACCTACAAATTTTGACAAGACCCCCGTAACTCCAGTTGAAAGATTGGCAGTAACTCAGCTTATGAACTGATTATTATTATTATTATTATTATTATTATTATTATACTGTGTTACATTACATGGTGTATTCCAAACAACAATAAAAAAAAAACTGGCTAAACTAGCGTTGAGGTAGTTCCCTTCGTAATCCGCTTATACACTTTACATGTACGAACATGTGATAGGTTAGCTTTGGTTCGTTTGGGGTATTATTATGCCTTGTATATACGATCAACTACATTTCTACAAAAAAAACAGCTATATTTCAGAATACCGCGTAAGTACTTAGGTACGAAGACTGTGCAAATTAAAAGTAATTAAAAACACGTTTTTATTGGTGGTAAAAAATTATATAGCTAAATAAATAACTACATAAAAAGAGATAGTTAAAAGACATGTAAAATAAATTTTAAAATGTATATGTGCATATAATGTAACAAGATCTACCTATGTACCCGTATATATAAAAATTGTATGTTGATAAGCGAGTGATGGCTATATGACCCGAGGTCAATGCTGCCATTCAACTTTGTGTAATAACGCACTGCAGCCAAAAGATTATTATTGAGGTTATGGCAGCCGAAATCTAGTGCAAGGGAGCTGGTGGAAAACTTACAGAAGAGAGAATTTCCCCCTTACCCAACACTGAACGAAATTCTCTGGGGATCGGGCGTGATAAAAATATAATATGTAATGTAAGGGTTTATTGTTTAATTTGTTTATTAATTCACATGCTCATATTAGAGCATTATGTTGTGACACATATTCAATAATAATTTCGTCTTCAGACAGCGAAAAATTACAAAATGTCTTGATATGTTTTGCAGCCAAAAAGTATAGACGTGGTTAACGTGTACAGATTAGATATTCGATATTATAACATGACCTTGTCTAAATATCGATTATTGAACATGAATGCGGCGATGTGCGTCCTGAATTTGCTTCAGAAGCAACCTCCAGCGATCTGCGTCGCGTCCAACAAACAGCGCTGGCGATCTTCGCTGTAAAGAAACCATGCGCATTCATTTCAATTGCTAGCAACTCCGGCGACAATCGCTGGCGATGTGCGCCCGGCGATGATCGCCGTAAACAAACCGTACCTTATAAGTTGTGGTCTGTGCTACGCTAGCAAAATTTTGCGAAATTTCCGTATTGCTATCTCGTTCAAAGAAAAGAGAGCATAAACAATTTATTTCTTGAACTGGTAGAAATAATTGGTCGGTTGACATGTTCACTCATAAGCCATTAACATATTGTTTCTACGTTGTGCTCATTACAAACAATACAGCAGAACCAAAGCAGAACACACCGCCATGACACAACAGTGCACGATGTCATTCGTCTGCTAATTCCCGCCCTGTACAAGAACCAAACAGATTCACTGATGGCAGCTGATGGAGACTGCCTGCAAGCTGATGGCACCGGTGCGACACCGGTGGAGCACCAGTGACGCCATCGGTGAAATTCGGAACACCGTGATGCCATCAGATTGCTCAGCGCTGAGGTTCGGAATACGTTCAATGACGAGAATTCCGGTGACGGGAATTCCGCTTCCCAAATCTGCCTTAGCAAGGAATCCAAAGCGTTTTCCGAAACTAGTCCTCTTATAGACAGTGGTGTATTTTCTTGAGAACGTTTAATTTGAGGGATAATATTTACTGTATTAATTTGTAATTTTCATTTTTAGATTTTGACCATTTTTTAATTACCTTTTGTACTCGTAACTTAGTAAAATCAAGCTGCAAGCCACAATTTGATCCACGACGTATTCATCCATGTGCTGTGCACTTATGGTATCGCATAATGAGAGACGAACTCTCAACATATAACATTACCAGCGTAACTATGCATTTTCCTGTAACACGTTGCTATTATACATGGGTCACTTATTACTTGCAGCCGACCTTTGAGTCTCAAACAAATTCCCTTAATAGGATTTCACTCTGATCACACACATGCGAGCTAATTAAATAAAATATCGCGTAGTTGGCTTAACAGTGCTGAAGAATGCATAATGAAACGCCCCGAGAATACGGTAAAAATTCGAAATCCTCTTAACTTCTTTTGTTCTACGTAGATTTCAATTAATTAATTTCTGCATACACTGTTACATCGTGTCTTATATCCCGCACATCATCATGACACACGACCCATTTGATTAGCAAAACCTTGGAACATATGATTATAGGGATTTTGTTTTGAGATAGGAAACAAAACAATTTTATTAAAAACGTTAGGAGCTGCTTACTGAATTATGATTCTTAAATACTACTGTCGGTCTTGAAGCAAAATTTTAACTGAAGTGTTACTGTGACAAGAAATTAACCTAATCTCCAAAATAGAGGTCATTCGATTCTATGGTCTTCAACTTCCTGTCAGGGAGATTAGTTGTCACGCGACGGTACCAGTTTCTGGGTTTTAAAGGGAATAATTCGGTTACACCCACTTCAACGGCTTTAAGTTTTGGAAATTTCTTCCACGAAGGAAGTGGGGCATGGATCGAAACAGATGGTAAACTGAAGACGTAAGATCAGAGCTATAATTATATTGCCGCTGGATTTACTACAAAAGAGAATAATCAAAATTTGTCTGGAAAAGTCTATTGATTACTCTACTAAATATCGAACTGGAGCAGATATATAAATATACATTATTAACTTTCTTCCATAAGAATAAGAATTTCAACACATACAGTAGAACCTCTATTATCCGCGGTAATGAAGGGGATGAAGTGAACGGTTAATCGAAAAAATCGGATAATTCGTACCATAAAAGGTTTTCATAAATTAAATGCTTAATGCAGTTTCCTAATTTGCTCCGTGATCTTTTGTTTTAACACGCTAGAGAGTGGATCAGAAGTTCTCTAATTTAAGTCTGGTTTTGAAAGACGAGTTTTTAATGGCCAAGAAGACTCCTTATAACGGCTGTCTGTGGAAAGACAGGAATAGTAGAGGGCTCATGTTGTAGATTTACGTACTTTATACACTTTATAGGCCTACTTGTTTTTCATTAAATCTCGTAGAGTTGTAATTCCAATCTAGTATTGTAATACGATATGAACCATAGCTTCCCTTTTCCTGAATCGCTCAATTGACCCTACTAGCACTTTTCCTCGTAGAACAACACGTTTTCTTTTGACATCTATGGAAGACATTTTGCATAGAAGATATACAGTACGGACACACGAACAGTAGACCATACTGTGTGAGGGTGAAGGTTTGTAAAAGGAAAACACTCTAGTATTTTTTCAGCAGCAAAAAAAGCGAGATAAAGACAGTCGGATAATCCACCATTCGGTTAATAGAGTGAAGGATATTCGGGGTTTTATTGGCATAATTATAATACGAGAAGAAACATAAGTTATTATTTCATTTTACAGAATCCAAAAGTTCAATGGCTGCTGGTATGAAACATGGCTTCAACTGTGGCTTAAAACTATACAACAAAGAGCACTTCAATTTCAAGGTTCGCAAGAAATAGCATACTTAATAACACAGGAATCCTTCTTCACAGAAGACATTAGACACTGCTTCGATTTACCAGAGACGCAGGCGTACAAAACAGTCATCGAGGAGAGACTAAGCAAAGCCAGGGAGATGGAAACAGAAGCGATGAAAACAGAGGACTGGAAAGGACCGAACTTTCGACTCCGTACACACGATTCGCCGCCCATGGATTCCACGGGAAGATATGCCAGAATGGATCATACCATGACCCCAAGGAGGACTGAATTTGTAAACTGTGCAACAAACCTTGCCGCAAGTATCATTTAGTAAAGTGTGGAAGCAGAACTCAACCACTAAACACAGTAACAAAAGACTGCTGAAAAAAGTAACATATGTACACGTTGCAAATCAAGCTTTCAGGAATAACTCCCTGTAAAGTTAATTTGAATAATTTCGAGGGAAAAAATTGTTCCGGGGTCGGGTATCGAACCCGGGACCTTTGGTTAAACGTACCAACGCTCTCCCAACTGAGCTACCCGGGAACTCTACCCGACACCGATCCAATTTTTCCCTCTATATCCACAGACCTCAAAGTGGGCTGACAACCGTCAAGCAACCAACATTGAGTGCACACTAACTCTGTGTGACTTAAATTGTGGTTTTCTGTTACGTACAGTGACGTGTATTATGCAAATCAAGCTTTCAGGAATAACTCCCTGTAAAGTTAATTTGCATAATACACGTCACTGTACGTAACAGAAAACCACAATTTAAGTCACACAGAGTTAGTGTGCACTCAATGTTGGTTGCTTGACGGTTGTCAGCCCACTTTGAGGTCTGTGGATATAGAGGGAAAAATTGGATCGGTGTCGGGTAGAGTTCCCGGGCAGCTCAGTTGGGAGAGCGTTGGTACGTTTAACCAAAGATCCCGGGTTCGATACCCGGCCCCGGAACAATTTTTCCCTCGAAATTATTCATAGGCCTATGTACACATTGTATTTAATACAACTCTCTAAAACTATACAACAAATTAATTTCTCAGTACCCTGTTTCAGCAAACATTAGTAGCTATAATTAAGTTTAAATTCGAAATTAAAGAAATTATTAGGGGAACTTAACATAGCAGGGTTAGATAATTAATTGCTAAATAGTATTAGTCTTATATTATTATGGTCTGTGGATAAGCTTCGGGGGGGCTTCTACCTCGTTGTCTTGGTGTTGGTGGCTGACGTTTCGACCGCCGTGTTGTGGTCATCTTCAGAGACTACTATATATATATATATATATATATATATATATATATATATATATATATATATATATAAAGGTAAAGGTATCCCCGTAACATGCCATGAAGGCACTTGGGGGGCATGGAGGTAGAGCCCCATGCTTTCCATGACCTCGGCACTAGAATGAGGTGGTGTGGTCGGCACCACGCTCTGACCGCCTTTTACCCCCGGGGAAGACCCGGTACTCAATTTTATAGGAGGCTGAGTGAACCTCGGGGCCGTTCTGAAAGTTTGGCAACGAGAAAAAATCCTGTCACCACCTGGGATCGAACCCCGGACCTTTCAGTCCGTAACCAGCTGCTCTACCAACTGAGCTACCCGGCCGCCCATATATATATATATATATATTCACAGACCATGTACACCAGCCGCGGAAGCCTACGCGAACACTTATATTATTATACTTGTGAATATTGGTTATAAACATTTTCAATTGTGATTGTTATTTATCATATAGGCTCTTGTTTTTGTAATCTGTGCTATTTTTTTTTTTGGTTATATTAATTTGTTTATTTTGTCTTCTTCATCTTTCTGCTTATCTACAGTGCGGTTTTGAACTCCCGACCACGAGCGTTTGCTCATAAGGTGGTAAATTCTTTAATTTATATTTATGTTTTATGTATATATTACTCCGTCTGTTCCAAAATATGGTACACATTTGTTGAAGTTCTCAGTAATATAATGTAACTTTAATACATCGTCTAGATACTTATTTATTCGATAAATTAACATAAGAAAATCATACAAATTACGTACATTTCATTCTGTGTGATGAGAAATTAATAAAATAAAAAACAAACATTGTTTAGAGAGAGGCCAATTAACATAAAAACTGCAATAAATTAGAACTCGTTTTTGTACGACTGTTGAGTCTTAGATATTCTAATGAAAATTGACTGTGTTGGTGTTACATTTTCTGTAACAGGAACATCACAGAAGGTGTCCATTTTATTTCTGTTCATACTGAACTATTTAAATATTATAGTCTGATGCAATACAGATGATTAGAAACATTCACAACTGCACTATCTGATAGTCCTTTCATTACTGAACAGAATACCACACCGCGAAACATTTTGTGCGCGCATGTGTAATAATCAGGGAACGGATTTATATGGACTAAAAATATATGAAATATGTAAATATATATGTAGTTATTTTTACCAAAATATGGAATTAAATATGGATTTTTACCAAAATATGGAATTAAATATGGACTTAAAATTATAAAAAAATGACTATGTACGTTAAATATTGGTACATTTTAATCAAACTAAACAAAAAATATAATGGACGTACCTTATCTTCCAATGTAGTTTCAACAAAACACAATTTTTATTGTCTGTTACCATAACAATAGGTTACAAACATTTCTTTCAAGTGCTGAAAAGTGAATCTTCTTCTATTGTCTCTGAGGATAGATTTATACTGACTAAAAGAGCGTTCGACGTCACAAGAAGTAACTGGTACATAATTCAATTTCACAATGTCTGCTGGGGATAAGTCCAAGTTAATCTTCACTGTTGATTCACCACTCATCACAGCAACAACCTTTTGTAGTTCTTCATATCCAGGGTTTTTTGAAAGTACAGTGTCCACCTTAGCTCTTACTGCATCTGCAACTTTACCTCTACCACGATTCAGTTGTTCCACAGTACTATTTATAATTTCAAAACTTTCAGATAGTGAAAGGTGCCTATTTTGGAGACTTTTGAGCGTTTTTATGATGCATGAAAATGTATGCTGAATGTGAGCTAAGTCATTCTTCACACTTATGTCACAGGTAACTGTTTTCGCAGTATCAATTGAGACTGCATCTTCAGAGTCCAATGCAAGGAGAACATTGTTAATAGAGTCTATATGTTCGGCATAATATTCAACTGCTTCTAGCCATGTATCCCATCTAGTTAAAATTGGCTTTGGTGGCAATGGAATTTCAGGGTACATTTCTTTCAACACGTTAACTCTACTGGGAGCTTTGAGAAATACTTTTTTCACTGATGAAATCAACAAATCTACTTTAGGGAAATTGTCTCTGACCACTTCTGCCACACGATGAAATGCATGCGCCACACAAGTAAAATGAGTCAATTTAGGATATACAACAGATAATGCTTGTCCAGCTTTGACCATATAAGGGGCAGCATCGCTAATAAAGAATAACACATTATCGTACATAATACCCTTTGGCCACAGGATACCCATAGCTTCGTTGAACAGTTTAACTATAGTTTTGTTATTGCACTTTTCTAGAACATCACAATGTAAAAGAATTCGTTCAGAATATTGTTCACTTAACAAACCGATAACTACATTACCAACAAGTCTACCTTCTTTGTCGGGAGTCTCATCAATGGAAACCCAAATTGAACTATCTTTAATTTCATCTCTTATCTTCTGTATTGTCTCATCGTAGATGGATGGAGCATACGTCTTCCTAAGTGTTGACTCATCCGGGATTGTATGTTGAGTATATTTTTCAAGGAATTCCCTGAAGACCTTATTCTTTAGTTTGTAGAGAGGAATATCAGCAGAGATGAGAGAACGGCACAGGTCGATGTTAAACTCAGATCTTACATTCGATGTTGTTGGTTGTGTTAAAAACAATTGTCTCTGCTTGGAATTTAGTTGTTTGTTGGCCTGATGTTTACTAGTTGTAATGTGTTGTTGCACCAGGAACTTTTGTGTAGATGATACTGCACACTGACACAAATTACAAAATAATATTTTATTGTCAGTTGATAAACCATCTTCTTTAAATTCTGAAATGTAACTTGTTAGTTTTGATTTTAAATTGACTGAATGACGTACTTTTGGCATATTTACCGTCTTTATAGTATGATTTACAAAACTGAACCTATGTGTACTCTGACTGGCATTTAACTGTTGAGCTGCACAACTGAAGTCTGTTAAAAATTTTAAATTAAATTAATACAGTTTTGTAACTTACTTTCCCATTGTTGATAGGACTGCTAATTTTCAAATAACTCTGATGTTAAAGGGATTACTGAACATGTGTTTAAATCTCTATTGTTGAAATGTATTTTTAAAAGTTAATGGAATTTTGTTTTGTTTTATTGTTAAACCTAATATAATATGGACTGTTTTATATGAAATATGGAAAATATATGGAAATTAACGAAAATATGTACTAAACTCTAAAATATGGAAAAATATGGAAAATAAAAGCAGGATTTTTCAACCCTACACATTGTGAAACATAAAGATAATGCAAAATATAAATTATATTAGCTTTATAAGTAAATATGTATTTACATATAAATCCTTTCCCTGGTAATAATCAAACTTGTTTTGTTTGTTACTATATCATATATCGGAACGGAGCGAGTAGTTTTTTAATGTATATAAATAAGAAATATAAAAATAACTATAAAAACCGATGCCGAGTGTGGTAGCAGTTCAATTTATCAAAATTCCTGAATTTTTTTAATGGTTGTTCGAGAGATATGGTGTTCGAGTCCGGATGTTTAGGAATTTATAACAGTTAAAATAGGCAGGCAATAAGGCAATAAAAACATAAAAAAGGCACAATAATCTTTGAAAAAGACATTATACATTTTAAAAGGCATAATATATTTTAGCAATAGGCCTAAATTTAAATTATGTCAACATAACTCACATATTTACTTCTTAGGTGACACATGTTGACTTATAAAATACTTTTTTCTTTCGTGAATAACTGTCTTTTCACAAACCTTACATAACAAAACTGTTCCATCGGTTGGAAACATATGGGCACCAAATTAACGTAACCATGAAGTTTACTTTACAATGGTTTACTGAATTTAGGCATTCTAGCTAACTGATCTTATATCTCCTGTCACACGACAATAACAGATGTTCCTCACTCAAATTTCTTTCTCCTACAATAATAAATATGTGTAGGACAAAATTGTAACAGTAAGATTAGAAAATATGAAAACAAACAATTGGAAATGCTACGTGACAACTTCTATGAGAACGAGCTTAATATTTAAAATTATAAAGCTGATTGTTGGTATCGTGAAGACATGACAATTGATTGTCGATCATTATTCATATTACAGTGTAATAATTACACCAATAGTATTACAGTACGATTAATAATTATTAGCAGATTAAGCACTGAAATAAATTACTTTTATTTACTATTGGTAGAAAAGTTAGTCATTGTTTCAAATATTTAAATTTGATACACATTACATTATAATTAATTAGAAAATTGCAAATAAACAAAACATATTGCTTTAAAATGACAAGAAAAGGCATTTATTAGTAAGAAACACCTTAAAAAGGCGAAATAGGCAAATTAAAAATTGGCCCTATCACTTTGATTTACTCAAAATCACATCTATGCAGATAATGATTTATTTCCACCCAGAAAAAAAAGGCATTTTGTCAAACATCAGGGATCTATGCAAATCTAATCTTTCAGGTAAAGCTTCCTGTAAAGCAGATATGAATAATTTCAAGGGATCTAGTTATAATGTAAACAAACAGTGAGACACAGGTATTAAATGTGAAGTATAATTGAACAATTTGATCGAATGTAACGTTGCATATTGAATCACGAATAAATAGATAAAAATTAATAGCAATAAAATCTATGTGTATACGAATAAGACACAATATTTCCACCTATGTCCGATATGTTGATGACACTCTTCTCAACTATGAAGATAACAATAACAACATCATTGATATTACCAATTTCTTCAATGATTGGTTCGTCCGAATAGTGCAATGGTGTTAATGAAGTATAAATAAAAGCATTTTTGTAATAATTAGCCGTTATCCGAAACTCGTTAATGCTGCTTTAGAGAAGGAAAATAATGTAATCCCGTCATAATAGCGTTTGATGTGATTTTAACTTTTTCATATTTATTTTCAATTCTCAACTGTTTGCTTTAATTCAGATGATTTAAATAACTAGGCAAATTAAAGCTTTTAATGATGTGCGACTCGATAATTTCATTGTCAGCTCAATGTATAATATCGTCCACATTATTCAGTAATTTACTAATAATATATGAAGGGTTCAGAGTCATAGTGGGCCAAGCGCCATTTATTAAAAATGGAGAAAACAAGGGTTAAAATTAAATGATTACTATAATTTAATGAAGCATGTAGCAAGTAATGTATAAAGTATGCACATTAAAATTAAACGATATGTCAATTTTCATTAAACTATGATATTCATTTAATTTTAACCCTTACTTTCTCAGTTTTTACTAAATGGCGCTTGACCCACTATGGGTCTGAACCCTTCATATGTTACAGGCAACACATACTAGTACACAATTTTTATGTTCTTTATCGAGACATAGTTGGAGCATTAAAATTTATGTTGCAGTTATTAATTTTTTCAAGAAAATCATGACGAATTAAAACACTGTAGGCCGGTGAGTTTAACATGTTCATCCCTCTCCAACCAATGCGTCCGTTCTCCATCTTCCGATGCCTATTTCGTCATCTATCCACTTTATTTTGGAACTTCCCTGTTCCTTTCTCCTCCCTCTTTCCCTCCTAATAACTCCTTCAGCAGTCTTGTATTGGCCATTCTGATTACATGCTCTATCCCAATCATTTCCAACTGGAAAACCTGTGACGTCGGAGCGCGTTCCCCCTCTCGGAGCAGAGCTGGAAGAGAACATGAGGGAGGGTAAAGTTATCTCCGCTATTTAAACATCTCCATCCCTTCCACTGCCACTCCACCCAGTTTCCCCTTTTTCACATGCTTTCCCTCTCAAAGAGCTCGAGAGTAGAGACGTGTGACGTCACAGAGTCAGCAGTTGGAAATGCCTGCTCTATCCACTTCGTGTCTTGAATCTGTTGACCTAACTGGCGCATTTGGGTGAAGATTGAGAAAAGCGAATGGTTGGAGTCTAGTAGTTCGGGAGTGTTTCGGGCAGCATCGGCTCGCGGCCGCTAAGGGGTAAGATGCGCGTGGCAGAAGGTAACATTATCACTCACTCCGTCCAAGCAAATACCTTTCCCGCCAGAGCGGTCATTGGTCCAGCCATCTCCACTCACCACTTGCGCAGAGGGCTTGTTTGTCTTCTAGGTCTATAGAATCTAGGCACAGACAATAATCTACGTCCGTTTGTTTGGAGCTGCAAACTTATTGTACAACTCACAATTCATTTTTATTCTCCACAGTAGATAGTCGAAAGATAGTCCATATATTATTCTTAATGTTTTCCTTTCCCACATTTTTAGAATATTTTTATTTTATCTCTATAAACGTACATGAATTACTATGATATGTGTAGCCTATCTTTTGCAACTCTCGCCTAAGGTGTAGCAAGAATCTTGCTTTTATTTCTATTTCTATATCATTGTGTTCATTATTAGGGATTCCAGTTACTTGAAGTATTCAATTTCTTTCGTATTATTGCTCATCCATCCAATGGCTTACTTACTTACTTACAAATGGCTTCTAAGGAACCCGAAGGTTCATTGCCGCCCTCACATAAGCCCTCCATCGGTCCCTATCCTGTGCAAGATTAATGTACTCTCTATCATCATATCCCATCTCCCTCAAATCCACGTTAATATTATCCTCCCATCTACGTCTCGGCCTCGCCAAAGGCCTTTTTCTCTCCGGCCTCCCAACTAACACTCTATATGCATTTCTGGATTCGCTACATGCCCTGGCCATCTCAAACGTCTGGATTTAATGTTCCTAATTCTGTCAGGTGAAGAATATAATGCGTGAAGTTCTGCGTTATGTAATCATCTAATGGCTAATTGGCTCAAATTCGAGCTTTGGCCTCCCTGATTTTCTGCCTCCAGTCATTTATATTTTGTGCAGCAAGTCTCCAGTTGCGACACCTAAGCAGGTTTGCAGCATCTTCCTTAATACCATCATCCCATCTTTTCTTCGGCCTTCCAATTCGCTTACTCCCCATAAAACTTGCTGTAAGCACTTTTTTGGTACTCGGTCTGTTGAGAGCCTTTGTATTATGACCAGCCCATTCTAGTTTCTTTAATTTAATAAAAGTAACAAGGTCAGAAACATGTTCAAAATATTCCTTCTTTGATAACCTACAACTGTTATATAAATAGTTTCTTCGTAAAATTATAAATAAGAAAGTTACAAGCATTGTTCCATACTTTTTATTCACCCTATATAAGAATTAATAACTTTGTGGCGTAGTAATAAAAATATATGCACTACGTAAAAGTGTGAATTACGTGTTTACGATTAATCATTTCGAAATATTTATTTAAATATAAACAAATTGAAAAACGTACTTTTATGTTAAAATTAATTTCTAACAGTCAGGAAGGTATGTCCAGAATTTGTAACTAATTTAGGAACGCCCATGTTCTCACAAAAAATATTTATTTACGTAATAATCCGCTCCCTAATAACTAGCTGTCAAGCAATTCTGTATAAACAGTCTTTGTGTTTCCTGGCATTGTTTATTTTTATATGAAGTGAGTTTAGAAAAAGCGGCTCTTAATTGTGTTGGTTAATTTGGAAGATTTCAACCGCGGCTTAAACGGGCAGGTTAACATGCGCTAATCTGTAGTAGTTTCAGATCGTTTGTCCTCGTCTTCATGCCGACGTTCCCGTTTTGCGAGGTATAAAACGAACACTGCATCCAAATCCCCTGCGAGTCGCGTGTCGGCCGTCCCGCGCAACACATCTGTAGACAGTGCAGCTCCACGCCTTCCGGTGAGTTACGTTTACTTCATCATAATTATTTCAATGTAACGTAATGTCAGTATTGAATTGCGACATTTGACTGTTGGGGGAAACATATTCAACAAGAGAAATTGACAGTGCGTTACAAATTGAAATTAATCTGTTGAAAAATAAAGTAATTATTATTAGATTTGAACAAAACTAACTGTCGCTCTCGCTCGCTGTGTTCGTTGCATTTGTTTTCGAGTTTCATTTCGTCATTCTCGTGCGCTTCGAGTCACGCTCATCATTCTCGAAATAGCGTTTGGTCGGCGTGGAAAGATTTCGATAACTTTGAATAACATACATCATTGAAATAAATAATGTTATAAATGTTTAAATGAGACAAAAAGACAAAACGGAACAGTATCTTAGTTATCAAAATGTTCTGGTTCTGTTATGTGATATTACCTATGGTTATAAAAATAGAAAAAAGAACAATTCTCAAATAAATTTGCATTTTTAAGAAACATAATAATATCTTTTTACTTGAGATTGCACACTTGATATTAAACATATGAAATGAAGATTCCTAGCCTTTTAATAAGGGCCTAGTAATTAAATAATGATTGGGGAACGGATTATTATACACTGAAAGGTAGAGATGTTTCAAATAGGCTACTTGATTGTTTATACATATGTAACAGTTGCCAAAGTAGATAAAAGTTCAGTCAGGTATAAGCAACTGTGGCGATTTAAGGCTGCTTGACTTCAGGACTTCGGGAGTGATCAATCTCGAGTCTCGGAACACTTAACCAGTCTTTACGTCAAGGACGCGAAGTATACAACATTGTCGTGCGGATTTTCGGCTTTGCGGGCGCTTTTAGTCTCGTTTTCTCGATCGTTGTTCATCTCTAGTAATTATCTCAGTCTGCAACACAACACAAAAGAAGGCACTTTCCATGAACTTCCGTCTGTGTGGGTGTTGCACAGGTACTATTACATAACTCTCCATAATACGAAGCTACTAACTTTGCATTAGAGGTGGAGGATGGTGCAAGACTTCCCACACATACAGTAGATATTGAAATGGGCCTATTCGATGTGAGGGAATAAACGACCAGTAAATTTTACATTGAATCCTCCCATTCAGGGGCAGGGTGTCGTGCCGTTAATCTACAACGCAAGATCTCTTTTTATTCTTCTTCGGAAAGAAGTCACGATCTGAAATTTATCGTCCTTAAAATCCATTACAATTGACCAGATTTGAACTTGCGAAACTCTGATGTAATGGAAAGCAAGATAAACATGTAACTGAGTTCGACCTCTAATTTAATTCATTTAACTCATAGTTCCGGAGACGGAGCAAAGATGCTCCTCTAGCGGAGGTTTCAGTACCTACAAGGAATAGGCCTACATTAGTTACCGGTATAGTTGTTTGCCGAGAGGGAACTCAGGGACAAGTGGAAAGCGCAAGCGTATGCAACTAAGGTATTACTAGGATGCAAGAGAGAAGAATTTAGTCCAGAGGCTATAATTTTAGCTTAAAAGTGTTTAACGTACCGGAAAACTCCCAACGGCTTGAAGTCTCTCCGGAAGGATTTGCGTCCGGATTTTTCCATTCTGAAAAATCCATCTGTCCTAGCCGAATATGAACCCGCAAACCTTGGGTCCAAAGCAGAGCTTACTCCTACACCACTGGGAGCGACAATTTAATTAGAATGGAAAATGGTTTTATGTAAATTTATTCAAATAGTTTGACTTCATATTAATGGATTTATTATTAACTAGCCGTACCCGCGCACTTCGCTGCACTTGTTATAAATAAATAGGCCTATCATTGACTTAAATCTGTTATATTTCCAAATACAGCTTTGTTATTGTTAGTGAATAATTAATTTATTATCAGTTATAAATCGTTTGCTCCTGAATTACTTTCAAAGTTGTATTTAGAACTATGAATTTAACTGTTATTACCATGCAATAGGTTATGGAGTTGTTCTATTAATTCTACTTTTAAGCTTGGTATTATGTTAGACCAGTGTTTCTCAAACTATGGACCGCGGACTACCTGTGGTCCTCGAGGTCTGCCCTTGTGGTCCTTCAAAAAAAACATTACAAAAAATAAAATTCAAACGAATTGCATATCACATTATAGCTGAAAATCTCAGAGTTTGGAAATGACATATGTCAATCGCCTTTCACTTTTTCTCCCAGTACTGACATTTTATGAATTTTATTAGGCTACCCTAGTCGTCTACCGACATACCACTCTACTCTCAACAACAAAAGAGGGATTTAAAGCACTATGAACGTGGTGTTCCTCGCCATATTTTCCCTGCACATCTGGCGCCTGTAACCCAGCCAGGGACCACCCGAATTCATAACAGAGGACCAAAGTACTGAACGTTTTCATGTATTTATGACTTTCTTAATAGTTTTGCTGACACCCAGTCTGCACATTGAAATGTGACGTCATACACCAATAATACAACTCTGAGGTCACAATTTGAAACTTCCAACTTTCCAAGTAAACATGACGAATTTTTATGGGTTCGTGATCCGTTTCATTGCGATATTGAAAATAAAAAACTTTCACTGTATGAAAGAGAACAATTAATTGAACTCTCGAATGACACCGAACTTAAAATGAAATTCGAAGCAGAAGGTATGGTTAATTTTTGGACCTCATCATAAGTGAAAAGACAATATAGTGAATTGTACAATGGTGCTTTAGAGATTATAATTCAGTTTACTTCTACGTATCTGTGTGAGAAAGAGTTTTCATCACTAACTCTAATAAAAACAAAGTACCGAAATCGACTCGATGTATGTGATGATCTCAGACTTAAGCTTACCAGCATACCTACATTCAAATATAGAACAACTGTGCAAGAATCGGCAGGCTCATCCATCTCATTAATGTGAATACCAACATTTATTTATTTTCTTTCAGTTAATAAGTTAAAGATTACTATCCAAACACTAATAGCCTTGAATTATTAGAAAAAACGAAAATGAATTTTCTTCTAGCTATTAACATTAACTTAATTAGTTAATACTAATATAAATCAATTGAATTAAATCAATTTTAGTTAATTAATATTGGTATTAAAATATGGTACAAAAATGATAAATTTGCTTTTGAAGGGAACAAGGTGGTCCGCGGGGACTGTTCTGACTTAAAAAAGTGGTCCCCACTTCAAAAAAGTTTGAGAACGCTGTGTTAGACCTAACAGCGTCTGAAATAGAATATATTTGTAAGAACTGAAGGTTGTTACTCACAGCTGGAAGAAGACTTTGTCACCAAACGACACCATTTCAAATAAGGTGTTGTACTGCCCTAGACTATATTATTTAAAACGTGTGTTGATAACGGATGTACTACTATAAGTACCTACCTAAGTTTTTAATTGGTTGTGGGGGCTCTTGAATCTCAGGAAGTAAAACTTTTCCAGCAGAGCGACATATTCTAGACTAATTTACAAACATGTTAAACTAATTATTCTTGCAATGAAAACGGATGCGCCATAGACCAAATAGTCGTATTTCAATTATGTAATTACTTCATAGTTTCATCTGGTATTGTATGACGTTATGAATGAAATACCTATGTTGTTAATTGTTTTTATTCTAACATTCGGCCATAACTGACCGAGTATGTAAGATCTCGAGCTCAGAGGTGTGGAGTTTGGGGTTTGAGATGGCCTACAAACCACAAGTCATGCTAAAGATGTTGGTTTGTTAATTATTCAATATGGAGCATTGTGCACTACATAGAACTGTTACCTATTAAGTATACATTACCGTAGCTCACCCAAATACGTAATTAAGCAATAAAATATGTACTGTTATGTTACTGAATAATAAATACTTAATATGTGCCGCGTGTATATTTGTAAAATTATTCCTTCTCTGGCTTTCATATATACTAATAATAAATCTGTAGTCAAAATTTTTCAGGTAATTTTCGATTTTTAAAAAATAATTGGTCTTGACATATATAATTAACCACCCTGAAACCGAAAATAGCTTTTTTTGAAATTTTTGTTTGTATGTCTGTCTGTCTGGATGTTTGTTACCTTTTCACTCGATAATGGCTGATCCGATTTATATGAAAATTGGAATATAAATTAAGTTCGCTGTAACTTAGATTTTAGGCTATATGACATTCAAAATACGTTATTTAAAAGGGGGTTATAAGGGGGCCTGAATTAAATAAATCGAAATATCTCGCTTATTATTGATTTTTGTGAAATATGTTACATAACAAAAGTTTCTTTAAAAATGATTTCCGATAAGGTTTATTTCTTGCAAAAGTTTTATAGGACTGGTATTTAATGAGATAAATGAGTTTTAAAATTAAAATACAGTGCCATCTAAGGCGGTGCAATGAAATGAAAACAAATGACTACGCCTATAAAGGGCCTTGGACAACAACAATCGAAAGCTATGAAACATAGCCTACAGAGAATGTTTCTGTGTTTGTATGAAGTAATATCGAAAGCTAAATTTACCAATTTGTATAATTAATTATTATTTCACCATTGGAAAGTGTAGTTTCTCTAAAGGGACATAATGCTATAATGTTATTACAGTAACTTCTGAGTGCTCTCTGGACCAAAATGATCGCATTTTAATTATTTAAATACAATTTAAATTAAGTAACATATTAAACGATTTATCCTTCTATCAAACACGAATGTTCCCTGGATCAAACGTCCTATTTTAATTATGTAATTACTTTATATTTATTTCTAACAGATGCAGCGGAGCGCGCGGGTACGGCTAGTTCTTTCATAAAAAACGCAACGCCAATCAGACATCAAATTTCAGTACGGTACCTCCAAATAGCATTAAATTTAACTGCACTACATATAGGCTAGCTAATTATTAGTTTCGATAGTATATAAAGTTTTCTGTGCGTAAGGTTCTATTTAGTCCTACCTTATATGCATTATTGTGCCCAGTCCTCGATTCAATCATGAGCTTCTGTAATGACATAAGCCTACGTCCATCTAAAGGAACTACACTTTCCAATGATGAAATAATTATTTAAATCTATTAAATAGTTTCTTGAGATTGCCTCATACAGCCACACAAACATTCTCTCTTTATAATATAATAATATTTAGTATATTATAAACACATAGGATATCATGTCATGTCATGTCATGTCATGTCATGTCATGTCATGTCATGTCATGTCATGTCATGTCATGTCATATCATCGTATCGTATCGTATCGTATCGTATCATATATCATATATCATATATCATATATCATATCATATCATATCATATCATATCATATCATATCATATCATATCATATCATATCATATCATATCATATCATATCATATCATATCATATCATATCATATCATATCATATATCATCCTTATATTAATCTGATTGTTGTCCAAGGAGTCCAAGGCCGCCTTAAATAAATGCAGAGTCATTTGTTTTATCTTTATTACTGCTACATTAATCTGACGTGGCCATGATATAAAAGCATTGTTATTTTAAAACAGACATATCTCGCCATATGGTGATGCAGAATTACTGCACGGAAATATTATCTACTTCGGTACATCATAGTAATATCAGTCCTATCAAAATTTTGCATAGAATAAAACTTATCGAAAATCATTCTTAAATAAACTTTTGTTATGTAAAAATTTTCATAACAATCAACAATAAGCAAGATATTTCGATTTATTTAATTCAGGCCCCCTTACAACCCCCCTTTTAAATAGAGTATTTTGAATGACATGTAGCCTATAATCTAAATTACAACGATCTTAATTTATATTCCAATTTTCATATAAATCTGTTCAGTCATTATCGCGTGAAAAGGTAACAAACATACAGACAGACATACAAACAAAAATTTGAAAAAGCGATTTTCGGTTTCAGGATGGTTTATTATACATGTTAACACCAATTATTTTTGGAAAATCAAAAATTACCAGAAAAATTTCGGCTACAGATTTATTATTAGTATAGATAACATTTCACAAGAGTGATACTTTTTTAAAGGAATTTTAGCTTCTGAGGATGTGAGACACGATATGAAATGTTTCATTCAATGTTTTATAAACCTCCCAAGATAATCGAGATGTATGCATATTGGTGTTTCCAGAAGAGTTTTCTTTTTCGGTTATGTCAATCGATTCAATGCTGCGAAATGTTGCATAACTGAAAATAACGCTCAACATGGTAAAGTAAATGAGTGAGCAGGTTGTGTAGGCCTAGGCCTATTATCAAGTTTCGCTAAGAACAAACAAATATCACTGAGACTTTTCTTATTGCTTAAAGTTGTTTCTATTGATCTTTAATTACATTTTCATTACGGTATTAAATTAAGTTAAAGTTAAGTGGAAAGACTGTACAAAATAAGAAAATAAACTACTAATTTAGCAAAGCCTGTGCGAAAGTTTCTCTTCACGTAACAAAGAGAAATAAAATGCGAAATACCGAAAGTAAAAATTTTTGTTATTTGCAGATAAAAGAGTTTAACAGCTCTAGAATTCCAGTTATAATGATGTGAAAATCTGTTTTAAAAATCATTTAAAACTTATAATTTAATTCAGTTTGTTCTTACAATTAATTAATTAAATTCTATTAAAATCTTCCAGTTATTTTTTATATTATGTTACAATTTAAAGAAATCATCTTAAAACTATACAAAGAGTGAGTCAAAGCTAAGAGACTCGAAATTCTAACGTCTCTTGACACTTTACAGCAGGGATCGTCAGCACAGAGCACGCTGGGGCTAGTCTCTCTTACCCGCGGAAAACGCAGTGCACTAGGGTGCACTCCGTAGCTGCTAGCGGGCATGCTCTCTCTCTCTCCCTGTTGCACGACAGTGCACACGGGACAGCACCGCGTACCCTTTGCACATTTCAGAGAGTGCTGACGACCACTGCTTTACAGTCTGGCAAGTAAATGCCCAGATTGGAAATTTGTCCTTTGAAGAGGTAAAAAAATTCAAATATCTTGGAGCAACATTAACAAATATAAATGATACTCGGGAGGAAGTTCAACGCAGAATAAATATGGGAGAAGCTTTTATCATTCAGTCTGGTCTCAAAAAAGCTGAAAGTTAGAATTTATGAAACGATCATATTACCGGTTCTTCTGTATGGTTGTGAAACTTGGACTCTCACTTTGAAAGACAAACAGAGGGTAAGGATGTTTGAAGATAAGGTGCTTAGGAAAATATTTGGGGCTAAGAGGGATGAAGTTACAAGAGACTGGAGAATGTTACATAATGCAGAACTGCATACATTTTATTCTTCACCTGACATAATTAGGAACATTAAATCTAGACAGTCAGCCCGAAGTTGCGGGTTCGATCCCGGGCCAGGTCGATGGAATTTAAATGTTCTTAAATACGACAGGCTCATGTCAGTAGATTTATTGGCATGTAAAATAACTCCTGCGGGACAAAATTCCGGCACACTGGCGACGCTGATATAACCTCGACAGTAGCGAGCGTCGTTAAATAAAACATAACATTTTAAATCCAGACGTTTCAGATGGGCAGGGCATGTAGCACGTATGGACGAATCCAGAAATGAGTATTGTGTGTTAGTTGGGAGGCCGGAGGGAAAAAGACCTTTGGGGAGGCCGAGACTTAGATGGGAAGATAATATTAAAATGGATTTGAGGGAGGTGGTGTATAATGGTAGAGACTGGATTAATCTTGCTCAGGATAGGGATCGATGGCGGGCTTGTGCGAGGGCGGCAAGGAACCTATGAGTTCCTTAAAACCCATAAGTAAGCAAGTAACGAAAGTGGGAGAATCTTAACTGAATCTTATATCAGTTACTCAAAATATTCATTATAATTGTTCTATATATTAGGTCGGGGAAATCCGAAAGCCATTTGTTAAAGAGCAATTTAGCAGCTCTGTAGGAGAAATCTAGTAGTAATTGCAAAAGCGAATATATAGGTATGACTTAGGGTCGTATTTATAGACGAGAGTCCACACCTGTGGAGTAACGGTTAGCGCGTCTGGCCGCGAAACCAGGTGGCCCGGGTTCGATTCCTGGTCGGGGCAAGTTACGGTACCTGGTTGAGGTTTTTTCCGGGGTTTTTCCTCAACCCAATACGAGCAAATGCTGGGTAACTTTTGGTGCTGGACCCCAGACTCATTTCACCGGCATTATCACCTTCCTCTCATTCAGTCGCTAAATAACCTTAGATGTTGATAAAGCGTCGTAAAATAACCAACTAAAATAAATAAAAAAAAAATACAGACGAGACTTTGGACCAAAGTTGACTTTTGGAAAGTACAAAGTCACCATTTTCCTATTCACAGTCGACACTTTGACGCAAGTAAATTTCAATCGTGACTTTACTTCGAAGTCGCCGAAAATCTAGACTTTGACTTTGACTTTGACTTTGACTTTCGTTCGTGGACATAAGGAAAATGGCTAATATTTGCAAAATTGTCGTATTTGCCGAGATTATTGAGGACATCCAGGAGATTATTAAAGCTTTTCATGTTTCTTAGCGTATTTTTATAGATTATAAATTCAAATCGAGGTACAGATTAAAATATATCCTCGTCATGTTTCAACTTTCATTGATGAAGAATCAAAAAGGATTATCTGTTCCACCAATACATAATACAATTTATTTCATCGCGATTTTAAGCTATAGGTAAGGATTGATAGCTTGATAATGATTCTGACTATTTAATTCCATAAAGGATAGGTTATACAGTTGGATATGCAGTTAATTTATAATCCTGCTGTCGTCATAATACTGTTTTCTGCATATTGATTTCAGATAATTTTTAAGTAGTTTCTGCAGACATGCAGGGAATAACTGTGCCAACTGACAGCAGGATAATGTGTCTCTTTTATAGTCTATCATTGGTGGCATCTTCTTATCATCTATATCTTCAGAATAAAATTATTTTACAGTGAAATGATTTGAGGGCTTAATGTGAAACTAACGTAACTGCAATCGATGTTTTATTCACAAAAAATTTCTTAACAGGCAATACTATTTCATATGAACTCTACCATCATGTTTTTTAGTTACGAATTGTGTTACATACAACAGTGGCGGTTCCTGCATATTTCTTAAGAGGAGGAAAGAAATTAACAGCATTAAATGACTTCTTCTTGAATGAAACATGCTACAAATTAGCCTACATGCATACATGTGAGACCAGGTTTTGTTAGAGTTGGCCTTCCCTTCTGTATAGCAATAATCTGTTCTTGTAAACTGAGTTTCCTAAATTGTCCAAAATATATTATGTTTTCACTTCCATTCATTGTTGAATAATTGCACAAATTAACAATTACAAGGAAATTCACAACCTCGTAGCATTTTTCGAGCACACTACAGCATCACACGTGTTGGAAGAGACTAGCTACTAACTCGTAACCGGAACCGTTTTACGGAAATGGAAATGGGAATGGGAAATAATCTGATGAAAGCGAGAACACTGCACCCACCCACATGGTATGTGTTGCCACATGTACATTTTACAAGTTCAGTATCACATACGTTTGAAGAATGTCAGTTCTTGTAAAGTCATACAATCATTATTGTTCAAAGCTGCCGGTGGCCGATTAATTTTTTATGTTAAAAATTATGTAGTTTGGAGTATCTACTTTCAGTTTCAAATATATTTGTACAAAACTGACAACTTGGCTGTTGCCCTCTCTAGTAAACAATGAATAGAAGTGAATTTCAGGGGCCAACTACGTAGAACTACTTCCTCTTTGTTTTACATAAACCCGACTTTAACTTTCAAATATCCACGAAAATTTCAAACCATGAATAGTAGCCTATATAAAGTGCAATGAATAATATTTTTGATTTATAATTAAAAAAATAAAGTTTACATGGTGTCTTTCATAGCGCTGCGTTAAAACTGTTTTTGTTGTGTCTCCTCCTAGATGTGTTATAGTCCGGTTGAATGCAGCATCGTTAGATAGCAGCGGTAGCGAGCTTGCTGCACGACCAGTCAGTTTCTATTTCCCGCCCAGAGGAGGATCTCCTCACTCTCCGTTCATTTACTTGCTTTAAAACTCTGCTTTTTTTCTCTGGCCGCTAGTGCGCTGTTGTCTATGTGTGTTAACTGCAGTAGAGGAGGAATGGAGTGCCTTTCCTCTACACAGACAATCTCGCATCTTTCTCACATTTTTCTACAGCACATGAGCGCTCGTGTTTAAAACTCGATGAACCGAGTTTTTCTTATAGCTGTGAACTTAAAAATTATCGAATCTTCCTCGAATTTCAAGGCACATATTTTATTTGGTATTTACTTTCAAAAGAAGAAAATGTGAGGAGGACGTTCCTCCCTTCCCTCCCCCGAGGAACCGCCACTGACATACAATAATTTTCGAACTGAGTTACGATTTTTGTGACCAAGTAGAAGAACAAATTATTATCGATTGGTGTAAAAACCTAAAAATGTCAATTTTTACGTTAGTTTCACACTAACAAGGGAATCTTCTTTCATGGTGAATTGAGAAGGCGGTAATGCCGTATATTTTTGGAAAGAGGAGACAAAAGTAAGTCAGCAGGTGAAATTTTTCCGCCTGAGCTCCATAGGGACAAAAGTTATGGGACTGTAAATTTAACATGACAGCCTGTGAGAAGTGACTCAATGTGCATACTTAAAGGTTAAAATGAAGTTGTTTTTGAAGTCACTGAATTGTAAACGAGATATTACAGCTGTTGTACGTTTTAAATATCGCTAGGAGGCGGTCACCTACTTTCATTTTACGGAAAGGTAAGTTTTGCTCGAGCTAATTCTGCTGATAGCTACTCTTATATTTCATTTTTGTTCAGATTGTGTGACTAATCAGACACTCCTCGCCTCGCATCGTACGAATTAGTAAGCCAGCTCTTCTCCGCTTACGGAAGGTTATGGAAGAGTACGTATGTTGACGCTACTACTTGTTAGAGCTCTAATATTATTTTTGTTTCTCATTCGCGTTCTGTTGGGGCGCGTGACAAGTAATTGTTGCCGTTTGTATCATATACAGAATGCGTCCGAAAATAGTGGTTCTGCTGCTGGTATGCGAGTTTGGGATCAGTGACGCTAATCCGTCAGTCGCAGACATCCGGATGTTCCATCAAATGAGGGATAAGTTAAAAGACGAACAGGAGGTCGTGGAAACCTACACGTCGCCAGTTTTTTTATGAGATACCAGATTTGGACGTGGAAGATGGGAAGCAGGATTATGGTGACATCAAAGACGAACCAATGGCGGGACGCCTAAAAGACGATCAGAAAGCGGAGGACGCTGAAGAGACGGAGACGTCGTCGCAAATCAGCACGTCTTCTTACGCTCCCTCTTCTAAAAGAACCAGAAACGTAGTCGACGACGATTACAAGCAGAAAGCGCTCCACTATATGAACGATGCAGTCAGCGGAAAGAGACGATTTTTCACCTCTGTAAAAATCGATTCCCTCTAATCACACAGGGGATGCTTTACGATTACGATGGAAAAGTGAAGAAGAAGAAACCTGAAATGTTAAGTAGCTACGAACGCTATCATTCATGGCAGAACTATCAGGCTTTGGGGCCTACAGGTGAAGGCTCAAATTGATCCTGATAACCATCTTAACTTCAGAGCTTCTGACTCGTGGGTATGGGGATTCAAACAGCGGAATCGTATCTTTCTCGTTCTGTGACGCATAAAATTAGTAGGAACTTCTCATCAAAGGAGGCAGAGGTGAAGCAGAAATCAATTTCATGTCAAAGATGAAGCAGTTGTTCATCGATCGCCGCTTCACTCTTCGCCAAATCGTCAACATAAAGTCGATTTGTAAAAGAGATTCACTCCGGGCGAACCCTGCTTTTCAAAGGAGGGAAGAAGATTTATGCCACAGTAGGATCAGAGGCTGCTACGACGCACTCCTAAATGATTATGCCAGTCATTTCTATGGACGGACAAATCTTCCCCCCAATGTATCTTCTGTCAGCTGAATCACAGAAAATGTTCCCTAAAGTAAACCTGCTGACCCATATAATATCAAATCATATGTTTCTGTTTCAGCGAGTATGCGGAAACCAGATATGAAGGATATATTTTCGCAAGTATTTTCACCCAGAATTTCTTCGTTGCATGAAGATGGTGTCCTCCTGTTGCTGGATTCATGGTCAGCAAATAAGGACAAGGCACTCATCAAGTCGACAATTCCTGACTCGATTAGGACGTTTTAATGGCATTTGATGCCCCATGGATGCACTGGCTTCATTGAACCTTTTGATGTTTATTTCTTCTGCCCATACAAAGCGTTTGTCAAGTATATCACGGATATACTACTATTATAACTACGACTGATTTCAACATCTGGCACAGAGACAACTTCATTCAATTGCAGTCCTTTGCTCTGTATCAGTTCCACCGCCCTTTTGTTTAAAAACTTTCTTCTGTACGCCTGGTATACAGCTGGCTACTTGGACGACGAGCCAGAGCCTTTTCAAATGCCAAGTCAATACTGCTTCGACTCTGTAGGAGGTAATGAGTAGAGTGCTTGTATATCTTTTGCTTTCGTACGGTGTGCACATTGCACTAAATGTTACTGTTTACATCATTCTGCATTCTATCATCGATGTCCATAATGTTTGCAATTCAATTATACAACAGCTGTAATATGTCGTTTGCAATGTAGTGACTTCAGAAAAACTTCATTTTAACCTATAAGTGTGCACTTTGAGTCACTTCCCACAGACTATAGTGTTAAATTTACAGTCCCATAACTTCTGTCTCTATGGAGTTCAGGCGGAAAAATTTCACCTGCTGACTTACTTTTGTCTCCTCTTTCCAAAAATATACGGCATTAGCGACTTTTCAATTCATCATGAAAGAAGGCTCCCTTGTAAGCCCTCGAATAATTATTCTTATGTAAAGCTGCAATAACGGTTAACAATCGCTTAACATGTACCGATGTTCAATTGCTTAATTGATTTGCGACTCAAAAGATTGGCTTTGATTGTGGCAATGCCTACTCTATTTCAACTATCTATTAATTTAATTCGTTTACAAGGCAGTGAATTTGATTGCCAACATTAGAACAAGATCGTCAAATCTCGACTTACTAAAGTCAAAGTCAAAGTCTCAGAAGTATTTTCTATGGATAGGACTTTTAACAAAGTTAAACTTTGGATGAAGACTTCCCAAAATCGACTTTCGTAGTAAAGTCTCGTTTATGAATACGGCCCTTAAGGGGACACTCAACTTAAAAATTGGAGAAAAAGTGTCATAGAAATGAAAAATTAAATTTCTACACTAATTTACATGACAGAACTAAATCAATATGCAGAATTCTTCCCCTCTTCATTGAGAAGTCACAGTCAAATGCACAAAGCCAAAAAATAAAAAATTATAATTAAAAGTGATATTTCAATTGATTGATTAAAAATTGAAATATTTTTTATTTTGAAAAGTATTGGATCTAGTGAGCTGAGATTTTGCATGTTACTTTCCATGTGTGCATTAAACTTTTCCTCCAAATTTGAAAAAAGATTGGTCAAATAGGAAAAAAGTTCCAAAATATAGTTGAGTGTCCCCTTAAGACTTTGAAGGTATTCAAGTTTTTCGTATTCTGCACTGAACTTTAGATGTAAAGACATCCAAAACTTAGGAGCTATACGCCATTCGGGATCTCGGGAAACTTACCAGCGTGTCAGAGGAAGAAGAATATGGCCTGAGAAACTTCCTTCCTTCGCTACGCTTCTATTCGCAGCAAGCCAGCTCACTCAACCCCACCATAATGTTCTTTCTATTTGCTACGACACCCACAACCATTTTGCTTCAAGAGGTAACGATTGACCTATACCTATCACCCCTCACACGTAGTTCCCTTTCCTTGCATTGCCTAATGCAGAACTGCAACGAATTCGAAATATGCTGGATATTCCTACAATCGGTATCATAATCTTTCGTCAGCGGACGCGACAATTGTAAGTAGACTCCACCACTACAAAGTCAATACTTGGTATACAACGTCTTCCCTAGGCCTATCACTTTCACAGTACAATATAAATCTACATAGCCTTCTTATAATTATCTACCAGAATTAAAACTGTTGCTCTCTGGATTACACACATTTTTGACACCCTTTTGAGAAACTCCCAATTACACGTTTACCTGTAAGTTCCTCTTGTAGGCCTATATTTGAACGAATTTCCTTGCGAATGTTTTCCTCTAAGCCTTGGTTTTTCTGAACCGACACATGCGAGATGCGAGGCCCGCTTCGCACAAATCCGGACTACACTAGAGATAGTGAGTGGTTTCTATAGCTACAAGGTATGAGGTCTTCTTTGCTTGTCCATCCTCGCCTACTTAATCGCACGCCACCTGGATCCCGTTACAACAAATGAAATTATTTAACTTTTAGCAACTCAAGCCGATTATCAGTGTCTCGTGTTTTCATTCAGTTTGTGTGTTTCTTGCTTGATGAGTTGTTTTATGCGATTATGTACAATCAAAGCAAACATTAGAAAAGATAAAATCTAACGTATTTTCCTTCTGAAAACTGGACCGAGGTTAAGAAGAGTTTTCATATCGTGGTTTGAAAAGGGCGCGTCAGCTACTATGGCTATTTGCGCTCTTACCTAAAATTCTTCACAAAACAAAAACACAAACATTACAATAACCAGAATGCTAAAAGGAACTAAAAAGCGTTGTTACGGTAAAAACGAAGTACACAAATGCAGTATCCACAAGGTGATTTGTAAAGAATCGTAAAAATGAGCAGTTCTTAGACTCTAGGAACTATTCAAAACGAACCAATAAAACGATGAAACTAAGACCATCTGAGATAAATTCTATAGCACATTTCAAAACAATAAAATTTTATATAATATTCGGATGTAAAAGGTCCAAAATGTCAGTATGTTAAAAACACTACAAAACAACAAATGTTACCTCCGGATTTAAAGGTTCCGCAGCGTAAGTAAAACGGGTCAATAAAAAACTAAATCACCCTGTCAAGTCTTTTGATATCGTAGGGAAAAGATATATTTTGTCAAGTGTGTTCGAACAGAAAGCTTTCGTTCTATATTTTCAAAGAATATTTTGAATATCTCCGTAGATTCAATTGTTTTCGTTTACGACGACACGTTGTTACAGACTTACTGCATTTGAA